>NW_026596057.1:28482064-28613319 GCF_907164565.1 Psammomys obesus
TTTCTTTCTTTCTTTCTTTCTTTCTTTCTTTCTTTCTTTCTTTCTTTTTTCTTCTTCTAATTTTAATGGTTTAATGTGAATTAAGTTTAAAAAATCATAGCCAGGTGGAAATAGTTCAGTGTTAACTCATTAACCTTACAAACAGAATTATCTGATTAATCTCTAGAATTCATTTAAAAACATCCAAATATAGTCATACATGTCTGTAATTTCACTGCTAGAGAGGATAAAACAGGTAAATCATTGGAGTTTGTTGACAAAATGACAACTTCTAGGCCAGTGAAAGACACTGTCTCAAAATTGCATAGTTTAAAGGCACAATACCAATATGAACAATACCTAAGGAATAATACATAAAGTTGGACTTATGTCTATACACACATACATACACAGTAAATTATTAAGCTCCTCCCTTTTTTCTTTTTTAGCTTGTCCCAAATACTTGTAACATTTTTTAGAAATGTTCTATGTTATGATATATCAAGTTTTCAAAACTATATTTCACATCCTCAAGGTTTAATCTTACATCTAAAATACATATTGTCTTCAGATCACATGAATGTCAACACAGCTCCAGTTCTATTTAATAGATTGTATATAGTCTTCTAGGTATTGAGTATGCAACCTGACAGTGTTTCTACAGGGACTGGGAAAACAATAGCAGGATCTAATTAAAGAGACCATTACCTTAGGTCAGAGACTAAATATGATTATTCAAAAAGAAACAATTTAAGAGAATGCTTTGGTATGTGCCTAGGAAATTTACCGTTATGTACTTTATTTTCCTTTTTGCTGTGACACTCCTCTGATAAAACTACCTACTGAATGTTAACTGATGGACTCTTCCTAGGTACTCTATTTATGTATTGATTACCACTATTTATCCTTAGAGTGCTATTCTTAATCAAGTTATATAATCATAAGCCACATAAAATGCTAAGCAAAGATTATCAAAGTGAGACTAGAGAACAAAAACATATGAAGTTTTTGTTCTTCATTATTGAATGTTTCATTATGAGTATAAAATAAAAAATATTTAAAAACTGATTCAGATTATGTTTCCCTTTCCTCAGACCAGGTAAGTTTCCTATGTACCTCAAAGTATGGTTTAAAAAATGACTAGACTTGGTACTATTTTATCCGTAAAGAGATTCCCAGCTCTGCGTTAGCAAACACCAATTTTTCCCAGGAGAGCACCTGGGAGACAGTGTTAACAAACTACCAAATCATAGAAAATTCTCAGTAGATCACACCTTCTCAAAGCTTTCTTTGGACTAGATATTCTAGCCTAATGTTGGACCCTTCCATAGGAACTCATGCTCTAGTTGTCATCGAATGATCTCAGTAGTCTACCATCAGACTCATCACTTTTTCTATTGCACATCGTGGGCAGTAAAATATTTGATAATCACATAGAAGAAAATTTGTCCAGAGCACCGAGAATAGTTTTGTAATTTCAAGACTCTACTTATAGTAGAACAGTGGCTCCCCACACAGGAGCATGATATACAAAAAGGGTGAACTTTTTTATTTATTTCCTCGAGGGAGGACAAAGATATCCTGCTTTATGTGTATACGCCATTCTTAAATTCAATAGATTAGAGGGAAAGAACATGAATCTTATTCATGACTTCATCAATGAGGAGTTAAAACTCTCTCTCCTTCTTTTAGTATTACTCTTGTGGATTTAGCCATCTCAATAAAGATATAATGTTGACAAAATAATTTATTTTTTCTTTCCTACAAAGCCAAACATAAGTCTCAGAAATTCAACATCCTTGTGAATAGTAGGTATAGACTGTCAGACTGGAAAACCTTAATACTGACATGAATAGTTCCTAGAGGGCAGATGATAAGGACTGCAGCTATGAAGGATCACCACATCAATGGATCTTCATAAGGACATTGGGACTGTTAAGTTTATGGGATTGATAAGTCTTTCTATTGTAATAGTTAAACTGTGTAAATTTTTGGCTTAAACAGGGAAGGGAAAGAAGTAGAGGAATTTTAACCCAGCAACACCACTGCTCTGGCAAGTGATCACAGCTAATGACTTTGTATGTTAATGTGATCCTGCTGGAATGCAGACATGTCCTAGATTACAGTATGATGTGGCTGGAATACAGACATGCCCTTAAGATAGACCTTTAATTTCAAACAGTGAAAGTAAGATTAGTTTATTTATTTATTTATTTATTTATTTATTTATTTATTTATTTATTTATTTGTGATTTCAAAGAATCTTAATTTTAATGACTTTCAGAAAGAAAGACACTGTTATGGCATTCTGTCAAATCTAATCAAGTTTATCTTATTTCCATTGATGTTGTGGTTGGAAAATTATCACTACACTTCCAATGTGGTTAAAAATAGAAATTTGTTAGAGTGAAATAGGATGAATAGGATGTTACAGTGGTGAGAATTATAAAACAAAAATATGCCAACACATAACATTTACTTAACATTTCAGTTGTGTTAAAATGCCTTGCTAAAAGCTATCTCATTTTTTCCCATTACAATTCCATTATATAGTTTCCACATGTTGGCAGTTTTTCAGGGGAGAAAAGCTGAGGCTTGACAGAGGTTAAGTGGCTTGTTGAGACTCAGAAAACAATCAAGTAAGTGTCCTAGATTCTAACTCAGTATTGTCAAAGCCCAGATCAGCATTGTCAGTCTCCAAGATCTTGTTCATAATCATCAAACTGTACTGCCTTTAAGTTGACTTGTAGCTCTGACAGCTAAGGAATCACCTTCAGAACTTAAAGTCTGAGTTCCACTGCTTCGGTTACAGGATAGGAAGCATTTCCAGGTTTTATACAGAAGTCTTTCTTCAGTCAACTTTTCAGTGTTTTTGTTTTTGTTTTGTTTTTTTTTCTATTTAAAGATCAAGTCGGCTATCTTTTAAGCACAATTTACACAGAAATTCTGATGACTTTTCTTTTAATCTATATGTGATTGGAAATCTAAGCAGACCTAGTTGAAGAAGTTATCATTGGCTGTCATTTTATTGTAACTGTGTTAAGACAATTTTTAAGTAACTAATGATGAAGTGGCATGGAAGCAGAAAACACTGCTGGAAACATAGTAACTGTGTTTAGAATTACAAGGCATCTGGTAATTTTTATAAGTCTAAAATTGTATCAAAGTAAAAAGGGGCTTAAAAAAGAAGACACAATCTTAAAGGGGGGGTTATATACAACATTTACTTAAAATAGCTATCCTTTATGGTTTAGCTACTGACTGGCTATATCATTAAATTGTTTTTCTCTAATTTTATTTCTAGCTATTTTTAATTTCTATTTAATGTTTTTAAATTATAGAACACAATTAGATGGTTCTAAAATGAACTGTGAAATATAGTACATTCACATAAATATGTTTTCTAATTCCTGTTTCCTTCGTATTTAATCATTTTCAGTAGTATTTATTCTTCATTTTTAAGATTATATGAAAGTTATGGTTGATGATTACAGTATTGTAAGTACTGTATTGTACACATACACAAACGCATCCCTCTTTCTTGATTGAAAAGTGTCATTTTTCTTTTTTTTATTTTTTATTTTTTTATTTTTTTGTATTTTATAAGGGCCGAGAAAGAAATTAGGGAAACAACACCCTTCAATATAGCCACTAACCACATAAAGTACCTTGGGGTGACACTAACCAAGCAAGTGAAAGACCTGTTTGAGAAAAACTTCAAGTCTCTGAAGAAAGAAATTGAAGAAGATCTCAGAAGATGGAAAGATCTCCCATGCTCATGGATTGGTAGGATTAACATTGTGAAAATGGCCATCCTGCCAAAAGCAATCTACAGATTCAATGCAATTCCCATCAAAATACCAACTCAATTCTTTACAGACCTTGAAAAAAAGATTCTCAGCTTCATATGGAGAAACAAAAAGCCCAGAATCTCCAAAACAATCCTTTACAACAACAGATCATGTAGAGGTATCTCCATCCCCGATCTCCAGTTGTACTACAAAGCAATAGTAATAAAATCTGCATGGTATTGGCATAAAAACAGAAAGGAGGATCAATGGAACCACATAGAAGATCCAGAAATAAACCCACACACCTATCAATACTCGATTTTTGACAAAGAAGCCAAAACCATTCAATGGAAAAAAAGACAGCATCTTCAACAAATGGTGCTGGTCCAACTGGATGTCCACATGCAGAAAAATGAAAATAGATCTTTATTTATCACCCTGCACAAAACTAAAGTCCAAGTGGATCAAAGACCTCAACATAAAACCAGATACTCTAAATCGGTTAGAAGAAAAAGTGGGGAACAGCCTAGAACTCATTGGCACAGGAGACAACTTCCTGAACAGAACACCAACAGCACAGGCTCTAAGAGCAACAATCAATAAATGGGACCTCATGAAACTGAACAGCTTCTGTAAAGCAAAGGACACTGTCATCAAAACAAAACGCCTGCCTACAGATTGGGAAAGAATCTTCACTAACCCTTTATCTGACAGAGGACTAATATCGAGTATATACAAAGAACTAAAGAAGCTGAAAAGCAGCAAACCAAGTAATCCAATTAAAAAATGGGGAACAGAGCTAAACAGAGAATTCTCGACAGAGGAATATCGAATGGCAGAGAAACACTTAAAGAAATGCTCATCCTCATTAGCCATCAGGGAAATGCAAATCAAAACAACCCTGAGATATCACCTTACACCCATCAGAATGGCCAAGATGAAAAACTCAAGGGACAACACATGCTGGAGAGGTTGTGGAGAAAGGGGAACCCTCCTCCACTGCTGGTGGGAATGTAAACTGGTACAACCACTCTGGAAATCTATCTGGCGCTTTCTAAGACAATTAGGAATAGTGCTTCCTCAAGACCCAGCTATACCACTGCTAGGTATATACCCAAAGTTTGCTCAAGTACACAAAAGGGTTATTTGCTCAACCATGTTTATAGCAGCTTTATTTGTAATAGCCAGAACCTGGAAACAACCCAGATGTCCATCAATGGAAGAATGGATACAGAAATTGTGGTATTTTTACACAATGGAATACTACTCAGCAATCAAAAAGGAGGAAATCATGAAATTTGCAGGCAAATGGTGGGACCTAGAAAAGATCATCCTGTGTGAAATATCCCAGAAGGAGAAAGACAAACACGGTATATACTCACTTATATAGACCTATAAGATATAATAAACATAATGAAATCTGTACACCTAAAAAAGATAATCAAGAGAGTGGACATGGGGTAAGATGATCAATCCTCCTTTAGAATGACAGATGGGATGTGCATTGAACGTTTAACAGGAGTCTACTGAGCGCATTGGAAAGACTCTAACTAGCAGTGTTTTCAAAGCAAAGACTCATGACCAAACCTTTGGCAGAGTACAGAGAATCATAAGAAAGAAGGGGAGTTAGTCTGATGAGGAAAGGATAAGAGCTCCACAAGGACCAAATATATCTGGGCACAGGGTCTTTTCTGAGACTGACATGCAACCAAGGACCATGTATGAATGTAACCTAGAACCTCTGCTCAGATGTAGCCTGTGGTAGCTCAGTAACCAATTGGTTTCCCATAGTGAGGGGAACAAGGACTATTTCTAACAGAAACTCAATGACTGGCTCTTTGGCCTCCCCACCCCCCAAGGGAGGAGCAGTCCTGTTAGGCCACAGAGGAGAGCTTTGCAGCCAGTCCTGAAGATACCTGATAAAACAGGATCAGATGAATGGGGAGGAGGTCCCCCTATCAGTGGACTTGACAAGGGGCATGGTGGAGAGGAGGGAGGGAGGGAGGGACTGGGAGGGAATGAGGGATCGGGACACGGCTGGGGTACAGAGTTAATAAAATGTAAGATTAGTTTATAAGAAGGAAGCTGGCATGTTTCTCCTTCTTCCAACGTTCATTCCATTTGTCTTTCTGAGCAAGGACTGGTCATCTTACCCAGGGACCTCCTTCTTGCTTAGCTTCTTTAGGTGTAGAGATTTTAGTATGTTTATCCTATATTATAAGTCTAATATCCACTTATAAGTGAGTATATACCATGTGTGTCTTTCTGCTTCTGGGATAATTCACTCAGGATAATCTTTTCTAGATCCCACCATTTGCCTGCAAATTTCATGATCTCTTTGTTTTTAATTGCTGAGCAGTATTCCATTGCGTAAATGTACCACAATTTCTGAATCCATCCCTCTGTTGAAAGACATTTGGGTTGTTTTCAGGTTCTGGCTTTTACAAATAAAGCTGTTAAGAACATGGCATGACCGGTGCCTACCACAGAGGACCTCTGAAAGACTCTACCCTGCAGTGTTACAAAGTAGGTGGTGAGACTCTTAATCAAACTTTGGGCAGAGTATAGGGAATCCAATGAAAGAACGGGGAGATAGTGCTACCTGAGAGGACAGGAGCTCCACAAGGAGAGCAACAGAACCAAAATATCTAGGCACAGGGTCCTTTTGGAGACTGATACTCCAACCAAGGACCATTCATGGCCATAACCTAGAACGGCTGCTCCGATGTAGCCCATGCCATCTCAGTATCAAAGAAGGTACCCTAGCAAGGGCAACAGGGACTGTCTCTGACATCAACTCAGTGGTGGGTTCTTTGACACCCCCCCTCTCAAAGAGAGAGCAGCCTTGCCAGGCCACAGAAGAGGACAATGCAGCCAGTCCTGATAAGGCCTGATAAGCTGAGGTCAGATGGAATGGGAGGAGGACCTCCCCTATCAGTGGACTTGGAGAGGGGCATGGAAGGAAATGGGGGAGGGAGTGTAAGATTGAGAGGGAATGAGGGAGGGGGTTATAGTTGGGATACAAAGTTAATAAATTCTAATGTAACAAATGAAAATAATATAAAGAAAAGAGTTTGTTTTGCTGCAGTTCATTTCAGTTCAGTTCAGTTTTTGTAGTTCTGTTAAGTTCTTTTCATGCAGTCAATGCAGTTCAGTTCATGGAGTTTAGAGGCAGCTTTTTCAAACACAGCAATTCAGTGAGAAGCCAAGAGAAGCCAATTTGAATCAGTTAGCTTGGAGAGGAGTTTGAGCCAGAATAACAGAGTTGGACCAGCCAGCCCAGAAATCAGAAAGAAATAGAGGAAGTTTATTCAGCTGTAAATATCAGAGGCTTAAAATATTCTAAGTCTAGGTTACCATATGCTAAATTCTTCAAGATCCAGGCTTACAAAAGATTAGATTGCATGGATTTTAGAAGATCCCAGGCCTAGGCCTAGGTATATTTAGACAGAAATTCTCTGGGCTCAGCCTAAATCATGTAATAATAAAGTTTGTCTACTTCTCTCATCCCATCCCACCATCTGAGGAAATAAAAACAACATCTACATAAAGTTTCATGAGTGGATCTTTCTGGAAGTCCTATGAGCATATTGAGAAACAATGCTCAAAGTGATCAGGGGTGATGATACAAACAAACAACTCACAGTATAAGACAGGAAGAGAGATCGCAATTATTTCTGACAGATAATAGTGGTTACCATGAATATACCATGCACAAAACACCTTTTTGTGTGTTTATAGTGGTAACAAACAAGGCTGGCAGATCAAGGTGAGTCATTTTTGTTGTTGTTTTATTTTTTTTAATTTTTATTTAATTTATATCCCAAGGGTGCTCCTCCCTTCTCTCCTCTATGACTCTTTTCTCCTCCTTTCCCCTTTTCCTCTCCCTTTCCTTCCAGAAAATGGGAGTCCTTATCCTCCCCCATCAACCTTTCTCAGCACATCAAGTCACATTAGGACTGAGCATATCCTCATCCCCTGAGGTCAGGCAAGGCAGACCTGCCTTAGTTGATGTCTCAGTCTCTGTAAGCCCCCATGAGTCTGAATTAGTTGTCCCTGTTGTTCTTCTTGTGAGGTTCTTGTCCCTATCATGTCCTTCCACCTTTCTCCCAACAGTTCCATATGATACCCAGAGCTCTGCCCCATTCTTGGCTGCAAGTTCTAGTTCGGCAACTATCTCGTTCTGCTCCTGGCTGGAGCTTCCAAGGTGACAGTCAAGTTAGGCTTCTGTCTGCAAGAATCATTAATAGTGTCAGGGGCTTATCTTGACGTAACTCTAACCAAGCAAGTGAAAGACCTATATGACAAGAATTACAAGTCTTTGAAGAAAGAAATTGAAGATTTTAGAAGTTGGAAAGATCTGGGAGGTTTAACTGAATAAAAATGGCCATCCTGTCAAAAGCCATCTACAGATTCAAAGCAATTCCCATAACATTTCTAACACAATCCTTTATAAACCTGGAAAGAGCAACCATATGAAAAAATAAAGGATGCGGGAGAGCCAAAAAAATATGTAAAATAAAAGAACTTCTGGTAGTAACAACATCCTTGATTTCAAACTGTACTGCAGAGCAACAGTAATAAAAAGTTCATGATATTGGCATAGAACAAACAAGTTGATCAATGGAACTGAAATGAACACCCAGAAATAAACTCATGCTCCTACTGGCACTTCATATTAGACAAAGAAGCCAAAATCATACAATGAATGAAACAAAGCATCTCCAACAATTGTTGCTGATCTAACTGGATGTCTGCATGTAGAAAAATAGAAATAGACCCGTATTTCCCTGCAGAAAACTCAAGTCCAAGTGGATTAAATGCCTTGATGTAAAACCAGAGACTATAAATCTATTAGAAGACAAAGTGAGGAAAAGTCTTGAACTCATTCGCACAAGAAACAACTTCCTGAACAGAACACCAACAACACAGGCTCTGAGATCAACAATTAGTAAATGAGGTCTCATGAAACTGAGAAGCTTCTGTAGTCAAAGGACACTAACATTAGAACAAAATGACAGTCTATAGATTGTGAAACGATCTTTACCAAACCTACATCAAAAAGAGGATTAATATCCAAAATAGACAAATAACTTAAGAAATTAAATATTAACTAATCAAATGATCCAATTGAAAAAGTGTGATACAGAACTAAACCAAGAATTCACAACAAAGTGAGTCATTTAAAGCTCATGAATGAAAATGTCTTGATCAGGGATTGATTAAAAAACAATGAAAAACAAATATTCAATTTCATGTTTGTTGGATTATTTAATTTACATAAAATTTCAATATGTCCTTTAAAGAATCTATAAATATTTCCTAATGTAGTTTACAACATAAAGTGTGTGAATTTTATTTTTCAGTAATCTACTCTAATTTTCCCTAAAGATTCCTACTTTTTTTTCCCCTAGTATGCCATGCAGATAACATTAATTTTATGCTGTGCAAAAAGTGAAAACTTGACAACACATTACCTAAGCACTAACCTACAACTTTGCCCTTTTGGTTAACTTCTTTCACTTAACCTCTCAGCACTAGTCATCCTTACCTAGTACTGTATGACAACATGCATGGGTTTGTCAGTAATCTACTACCTGCCAACCTATTGAACTTCAGATAAATTATGATTTCTTGTCAAAGTCTAATGTAACATACTCCTAAGATGCAGTAGTGATTAGAAATGCTGTTACATGTAATTGCCTTTAAAATTACCAATTTTTAATTTTTTCCAGGTGTTAATTTCAAAATGTCACCAATACATTAATGATTTTATATTGTTATTCTGTAGTCTAAACATTGTCAGGATCCAAGTTTATGAAAATTGCTTCCTTTGATATTTTAAGCACATTGGATTTTTTTCATGTTTCTTTCTAAGTACATATTATCAACCCCCCTAGCTCTACCACATCCTTGATTGTCTTTATGCTGTGTCCCCAAATCTCTGCACATTTGTCTCCAGTTAAATGAAGTTATGTCAACTCTGCTTTTGTGAATCATTTACTTTCTTCTTCTCTTTAAGCCTCTGAGTGTTTTTCATTCCCCTGCAAAAATGTAAAAATTTATCATGTGACCCAGCTTGCAGGTCAGTCGAACGAGACCATAAGAGAGGGGGTGAGAATGGGGTGGGACAAGAGACAGGAGAAATGAAGACCAAGACAGTTTCTCTGATCATGGTCTTGGTTTATTATTTTTTCTACATCCTTTTTATAGGCAGGGCGAAAGGAATGTAATCGCCTTTGGCAAGGTTACTAAGTGACTACAAATCACAGGATGACCCACCAGAGGGGTCAAAAGTTGTGCTAATAACGGTGTATCACAGGACCAGCCAATAAACGAGTCACAAGAGTCACAAGTTGTATTAATAACGATTGTTTGGAAAGTTCCTCAGAGGTGTTACTCGAGAAGCCCCAAGAGGGGAGTAGGGTTTAAGGTGTTTCAGGAAGATGACCTTTATCACAAGTCCCAGGTCAGCCAGGAATGCACTATTGCCAAGGATTCTGGGGGACAGCAAGATGCCAAAAGGCCCTACATAGGTCCCCTTTTATTTTATTTTTACAAGGCCATAATCCCAAGGGAACCGTGCCTGTCTTAGGTGGGAATCTGGGGTCTTCAACACTTCCTAAGCCCGTCATTGGATACATCAGCAGTGGCTGGCTGAGCTCCTGTCTTAGGCAGCAAAAGAGGGGAACAGAAGACCACTGTGGATTCTCTTACCCATCACTGGCTAACCAGTTCAGCTCACTGGGATGATCAGCATTATGCCTATTTATAGTCTTTGCTGACCATCTTGAGCCTTTGATAGTGCACCTAGATGGAATGACCCTTTAGGGCATCAATTTGCTGTTTGACAAAGGCCATAAGCTTGTTAAAAATAAAAGGTCCAAGAGAAAGAATTGTCAACAAGCCAAGCAGGGGACCAAGGATGGGGAGGAGGTAGGGAAAAAATCCATTTAACCCATTCCAGAAGGGGGATTCGGGGGATTCAGCCAACTCTGTTTGTCACCTCTCAGGTCTTTTTGTAGCTTTTTTTTTTTTTTTTTTATTTTGCCCTTCAGTATGCCTGATTTATTGGCATAGAAGCAGGATTGTTCCTGTAAGTTTTCCTCCTCTGCATTTACAGGGTTTACCATAAATCTTTTCCATAATTTCCTGTGCTGCTTGAGGATTGAAGGGTTCAAGTCCACCATGAACATATATCAGGTGGAGGCAAAGGATCAAGGTCCATGGAAACAGTTGTTTCTTTTCCATCATTTCTGTAAAGAGATATAAAAAGAATATGTTCTCAGGATAATTTTCTATCCTGGACTGATGAGTGTTATTATTATCTATATGCTTTACTAGTCGTTCCGGCAACCATCTGGCTGCATCTATCTCTTTAGAATAGATGCAAACTGCTCCTCTGCCCATATCAGGACAGGATCTGGACCATGTCATTTGTTGTCCAAAGGATCTTTCCATAGGACAATAACAAACTGTCTGTGTATCCATATGCCAGAAAGGTTCTGCAGCTGAACATCCATCCTTGTCCTGAGAGGATCAGACTAACTTTGTAACCTATATTTTCGAGTGTCAGGCCCATGTTAATTAAAGCCTCACAGTACTTTTCCAGACAACGAAGGAATATAACCACCTCAGACCCTGGTCCTCTGCTCAGGCAGAGATAAAGAATTGAGCAAGTGAAGACCTCCATTCAGCAAAGAAGAATGACCAGATTTATGCTTGAGAGATAACATCGCCTAGCAATTAACCCAGATGGACTCAATTCTTCTCCTGAACAGCCCCTGACCTTCTCTCAGGCTCGCTCCTTAGAGAAGACACAGGATGAAGCTAATTGTCCTCCCACCTTCGACTGCAGCCACATCCCCACTAGCAGAACATCCCAAATGTGAATTAAAGATCAGATATTTCCCAGGTGTCTGGCCAGGACTGATCAGACCTGAAAGTCAACTACCTTAACCCCTCCTCCAATTATGAGTAGCCAGGACTGCAACCCCTGAACTTCCCTGTGCCCCCTCCCCTAAAAACCCCAGGCTTATGTCTCTGGAGGCCACCCTTTGATGACTGGCAGAGTGACCCCAATGTGTGTTGGTCCCAATAAATCTCTTGCTTTTGCATAAAGTCTCCTAGTTTCCTCTCTGGAAGTTAAGCTCATGCTGAGCTTAACAGTCCAAATTTTAAAATTTAAAATTAAAGGTGTATAAAATTTCTAGGAGACCTTTTGATGGGGTACCACTCCCCCTTTTTATTTTTTCAAAAGTATTTTTATAGATAAATGTGCCCTTTGTACTATGTTTTGTTCTTGTGGATTACAAGGTATACTTGTAATATGTTTAATATTAAGTTGTTGACAAAATTTTGAAAACATAGCCAAATTACCTTTATAATTACCTTTAGTTAAAGGTGCTGCAAGGTTAGAATGAGCTCGTAAATGTCCAATGTAAAATGAAAAGTTCTATTTTGTATCAAATTATCATATTTCTATATGAAATTCATAATTGTTTGTCAAGACACCCAAATACATTTCATTTCATCAGACTATTTGATATTAACAATTTTCAAATAATAACCTTGAATATCAATATCTTATCCATAAGCTATACCTTAGGTTAATTAGCTAATAGGAGATATATGAATTTGTAACATCTGCTATAGTAATCAACTTGAGGATTAGCCCTTGCTATCTTCTGCAGTTATCCCATCTGTGATAAAATTTGGGACTTGGTAATCTTTAGACTTCAAATCTGTTCTCAATGTGCAAAGTAAACCTGGAGCTATCTTGATGAATCTGTGTTTAACTATTGCTTCATTGCTTTTAGATTTTGTACTCAAGAATTCTGGTATTTCATGATATTTCCTGACAAACAACACATTTTATTTGTTAAAAGTGGAAGAAAATATTCCAATGTTACTAAAACTAGAAACATTCACAAGAATAGGTGAATACACTTGCATTGATATTACTTGATTTTTTTTAAACTTTTATTAGTTACACTTTATTCACTTTGTATCCCCCCATAAGTCCCTCCCTCCTTCCCTCCTAATCCCACCTTCCCTCCTCCTTCTTCACGCATGCCCCTTACCAAGTCCACTGATAGGGGAGATCCCCCTCTCCTTCCTTCTGATCTTAGTCTATCAAATCTCATCAGGAGTGGCTGCACTGTCATCTTCTATGGCCTGATAAAGTTGTTCCCCCCTTAGGAGGAAGTGATCAAAGAGCAGCCAATCAGTTTATATCAGAGGCAGTCCCTCTTCCCATTACTATAGAACCCACTTGGACACTGAACTGCCATGGACTACATCTGTGCAGGGGTTCTAGGTTATCTCCATGCATGGTACTTGGTTGGAGTATGAGTCTCAGGAAGGACCCCTGTGTTCAAATTTTCTGGTTCTGTTGCTCTCCTTGTGGAGTTCCTGTCCTCTCCAGATCTTACTATTTCCCACTTCTTTCATAAGATTCCATGCTCTCTGCCCAACAGTTGGCTATGAGTCTCAGCATCTGCTTTGATATTCTGCTGTTGAGCTTTCACTATCTCTATTTAATGTCATTATAATGCGAAGAATGTATTTTATAGATGTAAGTATACATATAATAGAAAATGTATAAAAGTATGACAGTAATTAAACATTAAGTATTTTAACATATGAAGTACAGATTTTTCATTTTATTCATCAACAATTTTATATTTTATCCAGGGATGTATTTGTTTGTTTATTCTTTCTTTCTCTGTGTAAGTGAGTGTTTCTGCATGTATGAATGCATAAAGAATGTCACATCCCACATTTCAAGGTCAGAGTACAACTTTAAGGAGTCAATTTTTCTTTCTATCACCTGAATAACAGGAATTGAACTTTATATATATGGTTTAGCAGCAAGCACATTAAGACTTTGTGTCATTTATTGGTCCATGAATTTCTTATAAAAGTGCTTATAAAAATATAGCTTTTTTTCATAGACATTCCTAAGCTATGTGTCAAGATGAAGCTGAATATGTACTTTCCAACTACTTGTCAAAAACTCGCTGACGTGGAAGATGAATGAGCACTTTGTAAGATGCACATGGCCACAGACCTAGTTCCTGATGCTCCATGTGGAGAAGAGGCTTATGTGTTCAGAATCAGTAGCAGAAAGGACAAACAAGGTTTTTCAGTGAAACGGGTGAATTGACCAACTTCAGGGTATAACTTTTGTGGAGCAAGGGTCATTTTTGTTGTAGACCAAGGAGAAATGGAGTGAGGAAAGTACAAGTCTTTTCACAGATGAGTCGTGGTTGCCAATATGAATGTTCTCAATTAGGTTATTGAAATAGAGAGACAGAGAGAAAGAGCAGGATATTCATGGATTAACAGATATTAGTATGGTTTGACAATTGGGACAATAAGAACTAGCAGAATCTGAGGGATGATGATGTCCTTAAACATGATGTCAGGAAGTCCTTAGACAAAGATACAAAGCCTAGGACCAAAGCACCCAAGATTCAGCATCATGTTACTCCATAGGTACTGCAACACAAATGCCAACATATGGCTCTGAAGAAACAATGAATGAAAATAAAAGGAGGAGGATGCACAATATGCTAAACTTTTGGTTAAATGAATGAAGGAAGTCAAAGAACAGAATAGCTTGCCAAGAGAAGGAGGCAGTCCCTACTGAGAGATTACACTTCTTAGTCTGACTCTGGGCAATGATAAGTCTGTAGGAGGAACAAATAAATTACCAGAACTTAAAAAATGTACATACAAGAGGACATTAAAGAAAACTATGAAAAGTATTTCTTATATCTTTTTTTAATTTCAACATTTTTATTTTCTTTCAGTCTTTCTTTTTTTTATTAATTACACTTTATTCATTTTGTATCCCCCCATAAGCCCCCCCCTCCTCCCCTCCCGACCCCACCCTCCCTCCCCTTTCTGCATGCATGCCACTCCCCAAGTCCGCTGATAGGGGAGGTTCTCCTCTTCTTTCTGATCTTAGTCTATCAGTTCTCATCAAAAGGGGCTGCATTGTCCTCTACTGTGGCCTGGTAAGGCTGCTCCCCCCTCAGGGGGAAGTGATCAACGAGCAGGCCAATCAGATCATATCAGAGGCAGTCCCTCTTCCCATTACTATGTAACCCACTTGGACACTGAACTGCCATGGGCTACACCTGTGCAGGGGTTCCAGGTCATCTCCACAAATAGTCCTTGGTTGGAGTATGATTTTCTGGGAAGTTCCCTGTGTTCAAATTATCTTGTTCTGTTGCTCTCCTTGTGGAGTTCCCGTCCCCTCCAGCTCTTACTATTTCCCACTTCTTACATAAAATTCCATTCACTCTGCCCATCAGTTGGCCATCAGGCTCAGCATCTGCTTTGACAGTCTATACTGCAGAAGCTTTCAGAGGCCCTCTGTGGCAGGTTTCAAGGTTGTTTCCTCTTTTCTTCTGGTTTTCAGAGGCCCTCTGTAGCAGGTTCCAAGGTTGTTTCCTATTTTCTTTTTCTTCTGATGTCCATCCTCTTTGCCTTTCAGGATGGGGATTGAACATTTTAGTTAGGGTCCTCTCTTTTGCTTAGTTTGTTTAGATGTACAGATTTTAGTGGGTTTATTATATGTTGTATGTTTATATGAGTGAGTATATACCGTGTGTGTCTTTTTGCTTCTGGGACAACTCACTCATTATGATCCTTTCCAGGTCCCACCATTTACCTGCAAATTTCATGATTTCCTTATTTTTCATTGCTGAGTAATACTCCATTGTATAGATGTACCACAGTTTCTGCATCCATTCTTCAGTTGAGGGGCATCTGGGTTGTTTCCAGCTTCTGGCTATTACAAATAAAGCTGCTACAAACATGGTTGAGCAAATGTCCTTTTTGTGTACTTGTGCCTCTTTTGGGTATATGCCTAGGAGTGGTATGGCTGGATCTTGAGGAAGCGCTATATTCCTAGTTGTCTGATAAAGCGCCAGATTGATTTCCAGAGTGGTTGTACCAGTTTACATTCCCACCAGCAGTGGAGAAGGGTTCCCCTTTCTCCACAACCTCTCCAGCATGTGTTGTCCCTTGGGTTTTTCATCTTGGCCATTCTGATGGGTGTAAGGTGAAATCTCAGGGTTGTTTTGATTTGCATTTGCATAATGGCTAATGAGGTTGAGCATTTCTTTAAGTGCTTCTCTGCCATTCGATATTCCTCTACAGAGAATTCTCTCTTTAGCTCTGTTCCCATTTTTTAAGTGGATTACTTGGTTTATTGCTTTTCAGCTTGTTTAGTTCTTTATATATATTGGATATGAGTCCTCTGTCAGATAAAGGGTTGGTGATGATTCTTTCCCAATCTGTAGGCAATGGCTTTGTTTTGATGAAGGTGTCCTTTGCTTTACAGAAGCTTTTCAATTTCATGAGGTCCCATTTATTGATTGTTGCTCTTAGAGCCTGTGCTGTTGGTGTTCTGTTCAGGAAGTTTTCTCCTGTACCAATGAGTTCTAGGGTATTCCCCACTTTTTTTTCTAGCCGATTTCATGTGTCTGGTTTTATGTTGAGGTCTTTGATCCACTTGGACTTCAGTTTTGTGCAGGGTGATAACTATGGATCTATTTTCATTTTTCTACATGTAGACATCCAGTTGGACCAGCACCATTTGTTGAAGATGCTATCTTTTTTCCATTGTATGGTTTTGGCATCTTTGTCAAAAATCAGGTGTCCATAAGTGTGTGGGTTTATTTCTGGGTCTTCTGTTCGAGTCCATTTTAGAATAACAGGAGAAAATGATCATTAGGTAAGAGAAAAACAAAACAGCTCACTTCACCAAACTGAAAGTACAGAAATGTGGCCACAAACTATGCATTCCTGTTTTCAAATTTTGTGCTTGGAAAATAGTTATAAAAGTATTTCTCTTCAGTTCCGTGTCATGAATTATGAATGGTAATGAAGTCATTACATCTTTATGATTAAAATGTGTACTTTAATGGTTTTTAATAAGATATAATTGAGATAACAGACACTTCATAATTAAATTATTTTAGCTAAATCTGTACAAATGAAATAACAGAAGTTAACTAATTACATAGATGTGCCATTGAGCTGTATCTCTAAGTCATATAAATTAAAAATTAACATTTTGTGATGTTCACAATATTCTCTGCATCAGTAAAAACACCAAAAAGAATCATGAAATTAGTTCTTCAATTATGGTCTATGTTTCAAAGAAAAACATACTTTGAAATTACCAGTTAATTTTCTATAATAAGGAAATAATTATTTTTAAATTATAGATTAAAATTATTGAAATATTAATAAAATTATAGATTAAGTACATTGAAATACTCTGACTTAAAAATCTGAAGTGACATTGTTTGTTGCTCTAACTACAGCAATAATTTGAATATCAAATTTTGAAAAAATACGCATGTTGTGCAGTTATATATGCATGCATTATATAGATACTTGTTAACTTACATAGAAACATACATTTTAATCTATTTCTAATTTTAATCTAATTTTAATTGCAGAGCATTCTGGAGAAAATAAAATTATTTATCTGAAAGACAAATTTAAGGTTTATAAGGAGTTAATTCAGGTTTGTCAAGTGTAAATTATTTAATCTAGTTTATTCAGATTTAGAAGACAGAAATTAGAAATAAATAAAATTAACAATACTAAGGGGTTAATATATATTTTCAGTATTAATTTTTTAAGTGTTTTTACTAGAATACATCTTGCATAACATTCTAAATAAATAAAAAAAAAAAGAACTTGCCATGAGAAATGACAGCACCGTACCTAACCTTTCTGTGACATATACACATATATGGTAGCTACTTATTTTAATTAAATTTATTTTTAACAAGTACATAAATATATTGAAACTATGCACACTTATTGTGAGAACTGTTCTTTTGTAAACTGTAAAATCTGAATGTAATAAAATATATTCATCTATTCAGTGATCATTTTTTCTATTAAATGTTCAAAGACTTTTCTTCTAGTGTTTGAATACACTGCACTATTGACACTTTCATTGCTGTGCCACACACTAACACATCACATGTTTTATAACTATTGCTTTGTTCACGTGGATGCATATTACTTTCTACAGTTTTTCTCCTTCTTCCATTATGTCATGTATTCAATATTACACTCCCAACTTTGATTGACTCCAGGTTTTACCGTTCAGATATCATGGAGCTCGTATGTCTGTATTATTTACACAAAAAGGTCTTGTTTTCCATCCATAATTCAACATGTGATAACCTGTCATTGTTTTTGGTAGTATAAAGTCATCCCATTTTATATTGTTTTTAACCATTCATTGCTTGGTGTAGGTTTAAGTTGTTTCCAAGTCTTGATTGCTGTGTTGAGTACTACCATGAACATGCCACATATCTTCCAGACATACTAGTCTAAATTCCTTTAAAGATATGGCCAGTGGTAGAATTGCTGGATCAAACAACAGTTCTGTTTCTACAATTTGACAGAACTTCTTACTTTAAATGTAGTTTTGGAACAAATTGCCATCCCTAAAACAATGTATAATCCACCCTTTTCTTCATGTCTGTGTTAACAATTTTTACATATAATATTTGGTAATACCCATATTTTAATATATTTCATTTGCACAGAATTATTAAATATTTTCATATACCTTTTTATGTATGGCTTTCACGGAGAAATCCTATTCATGTCTATTGTCTATTTTAATTAATTTTTTTTTATTTAGGGAAGTTTATATATATATTCTGTATACTATCAGATGTGCAGAAGGCAAATATTTTCTGCCATTACAGAGATTGTCTGTGTATCTCTAATGTTTCAACCCTGCTGTGCAGAAACTTTTGTTTTGATAAAATATGATTATTTATTTACTTCTACATTTTATTGTACTCGACAAATATTTCTCTTCTTTTTGTATTTTTTCAGTCTTAATTTTGAACTTTTAGTCCATTTTGAGATTACTTTTTCCCAGCATAATATTTTTATTAATTATTTTGGAATTTCATTCAATGTACCTTCATCACACTCATGTCCAGTTCCTCAAGGGCAACCCTTCCAATCTTGTGCCCTCCCTCCAAAACACGAAACGTACCAAGTCTGATTTGTGTTGGCCATATTCTTAGTGGAGCTTGGTGAAATTTCCAGTGGCCATCCTCTTAAAGAAACTCAGTCCTTCTCCCTCCCCACCGTCTCCATGTGGTGGAAGCCATCAGCTGTGATGAGTCACACTTCAGCATCTTTAACAGCTTTTAAAGACCCTCTTAAATAACTTATACTCTAAGCTCTCTCTTTTTTTGAAATGGGGTGTGGGAGATGTTGTCACAAAAACTTTCAGTGTCTTTCATTCTCAGTTATGAGTCTGTAGTCACTGGAACCACTACAGAATCAGCTTCCTTGCCCATATCAGCTGGCAGCAGCACAGATCATGGACTTCTTCGTGGCTTCCAGTTTAGATTCTATTTATAACTAATCAAAAAGTAAGTCTAGTTTTATTTATTTTTTCTCTGTGTGGTTTAAAATTTGTCTGGCGCAATCTATTGAAGGCCATATCATTTCCTTAGTCATGCCATTAGCAACTTTATTGAGCGTCAGTTGTCTAGTATTTTTCATATGTCTCTTTAGACTTTGTGTCATGGCTTATGTTTTAATTTTCTGACAATATTATAAAAATTTGATTAATTTTGGTTTCATGTATCAAATTTTCCTACTTTATTTTGTTTACTCAAAATTAATTTGGTTGTATTGTGGGGTTTTTTTGGTATTTGTGGTTTCATGTGAATTTTAGAGTTGTTTTTTAAACTATATAAAGAACATTATTGGTATCTTGACTTTAATTGTGTTGTTTTGATAATACTTGATAATATGAACTTTTATTTATATTTTGGTCTTTCCTTGTGGTAATATATGCATGTGACTCCAGGACTTAGTTCACCTAAAAGAAGGCATCAGAGACACTATCACTAGAGTTATGTGTGGCCACGAACTGACCGAAAAAGATTGTGGGAACCATTTTTTTCCTTTCCAAGAAACAGTAAGTTCTCTTGAGTGCTGAACCAACTCTCCAACTCATAGAATTTTTTGTAGTAAGGTTTTCCTGTACTATATGGTTAATATCCACTTATAAATGAGTATACCATGTGTGCCTTTCTGCTTCTGGGATATCTCAGGGTGATCTTTTCTAGTACCATCAATTTCCCCGCAAATTTCATGATTTCCTTACTTTTAATAGCTGAGTAGTACTCCATGGTGTAAATGTACCACAATTTCTTTATTCATTCTTTGGTGAGAGACATCTAGGTTGTTTCCAGATTCTGGTTTTTATGAATAAAGCTTCTATGAACACAGCTGAGCAAATGTCTTTGTTGTATGGTTCACCGTCTTTCAGATATATGCCCAGGAGTGGGATAGGTGGGTCCTGAGGTATGGCTATTCTCAGTTTTCTTACAGATTGATTTGAAAGTGGTTGTACAAGTTGAGATTCCCACCAGCAATGGAAGAGGGTTTCCCTTTCTCCACTGATAAGGGAGGTCCTCCTCTCCTTCCTTCTGATCTTAGTCTATCAGATCACATCAGGAGTGGATGCATTGTCATCTTCTGTGGCCTGGTAAGGCTGCTCCCCCCTTAGGGGGAGGTGGTCAAAGAGCAGGACAATCAGATTATGTCAGATACAGTCCCTCTTTCCATTACTATGTAACCCACTTGGACATTAAACTGTCATGGGCTACATCTGTGCAGAGGTTCTAGGTTATCTCCATGGCTGGTACTTGGTTGGAGTATGATTCTCTGGGAAGACCCCTGTGATTTGCAGGTAAATGGTGGGACCTAGAAAGGATTATCCTGAGTGAGCTGTCCCAGAAGCAGAAAGACACACACGGTATATACTCACTCATATAGACATATAACATAGGATAAACCTACTAAAATCTGTACACCTAAAGAAACTAATCAAGAGAGAAGACCCTGACTAAAATGCTCAATCCCCTCCTGAAAGGCAAAGAGGATGAACATCAGAAGAAGAAGAAAGCAGGAGACAACCTAGAAAACTGCCACAGAGGGCCTCTGAAAGGCTCTGCCCTGAAGACTATCAAAGCAGATGCTGAGACTTATGGCCAACTGTTGGGCAGAGTGCATGGAATCTTATGTAAGAAGTGGGAAACATTAAGAGCTGGAGAGGACAGGAACCCCACAAAGAGAGCAACAGAACCAGAAAAATTGAACACTAGTCTGTTTCTATGCCAGTTCCATGCAGTTTTTATTACTGTTGCTCTATAGTACAGCTTGAGATCAGGGATGGAGATACATCCAGTAGACCTTTTATTGTAGAGGATTGTTTTAGCTATAGTGAATTTGTTTTGTTTTGTTTTTGCCATGTGGAGTTGAGAATTCTTTTTTCAAAGTCTGTAAAGAATTATGTTGGTGGCTGGAGATATAGCTCAGGGTTGGCTGCTCTTCCAGAGGTCCTGAGTTCAATTATTAGTAGCCACATGGTGGCTCACAACTGTTTGGAGCCCTGACTCCAGCGGCCGGCTTTGATATTTAAATCTCGGTGGAGAGATGGCTTTTAGCAGGCCTTTACTGATGGCAGAGGAGAACTTGCAAGTCCATCTCCTTTTGTTTGTGACAGCAGGTGGCATAGCTTGTGAGGGTCACACCTCTTCCTCAGGCTCCTTGTGCAAATTAACCTATTGTTCTGAAATGTTTTACTAGCTAAAAGTAACTCCTAACAATAAAAGAGGTCTGAGGGCTGGAGGCTGAGGAGGCAGAGACTTGAGACTTGCTGCTTACTGCAGTAGCCTGCCTTTTGCTGTGGCTGTCGAGTCTGGACCTTTAAAAAGTTTCCTGTGTGCTGTGTGTTTATTTTATTAATATTAATCCTCACTCCTTACTCAAGAACCATTCGACTCTGCTGGCTGGCTCCGGCACACAACCATCTATAGTGAGATCTAGTGCCCTCTTCTGGCCTGCAGACGTACATGCAAGCAGAGAACTGTATAAATAATAAATACATCTTTTAAAGAATTGTTGGCATTTTGATGGAAATTGCATTGAACCTGTAGATTCCTTTTGGTTGGATGGCCATTTTCACCATGCTAATCCTACTGACCCTTTAGCATGAGAGGTCTTTCTATCTTCTGTTACCTTTCTTTTAAAAATATTACTGTGTTTTTTGGCAAGCTATTTAGAGGTTGCATTCTTGGTTGACTCTCTATCTCTCCTTTCTTTGACCGTACATATATATCGGTTATAATAAGATCAGACCAAGGACCATCTATGGATATAACCTAGAACTTCTGCTCGGATGTGGCCCGTGGTAGCTCAGTAACCAAGTAGTTTTCCAAAGTAAGGGGAACACGGACTATTTCTAACAGGATCTCAAGGGCAGGCTGTTTGAAACCGCCCCCCCCCAGGGGAGGAGCAGTCTGTTAGGCCACAGAGGAGGACTTTGCAACCAGCCCTGAAGATACCTGATAAAACAGGGTCAGATGAAAGGGGAGGAGGTCCTCCCCTATCAGTGGACTTGGAAAGGGGCAGGGAAGAGACCAGGGAGGGAGTGTGGGGTTGGGGAGGGAATGAGGGAGCAGGATACAGCTGGGACACAGAGTTAACAAAATGTAACTAAAAAGAAAAAAAAATTTAAAAAATCTTAATATGTATGGATATATAGTATCATCTTGCTGTCTTGCTGAAGAATTAGCTTTTTATATCCATCTTTCTATTTTCGAAGAATTTCAGTCTCTGTAGAAATTGAAAATATTCTGCTTGCTTCCCCTGAGCCGAGAATCATTTCCACTATTTTAGCAGCAGATGGCAAATGAATTTTTGGTCTGTTACAGGATTGCTGCTGCTTTGGTATCCTCTGTTTTGGCAGTGGTACACTGTCCAAATCTGTATAAGTCTCATATACTTCACTGATGTGCCGTTCAACATGAACTGAGGCACATTTTAAAATGTTGGTACACCAAAGATGGGCTGACATATGTACTTTCAAATGAATGTGTAATTAATCTCATTTAAAAAATATCTTTTAAAATAATTTTGATTGGCTTGTTAAGGGCAAGAGAACCCTATAGTTCAGCCACTGTCTTATGAATATTACTTGTAAGACATCCAATCGACAAGATAGAGATAAAATGTCATTTTAAATATCACATGTAATATTATAGGAAAATGTTGTCAGTCTGAGGATTATAAGTGGTATGTTATGCAGGATATATATATGTGTGTGTGTGTGTGTGTGTATCTGACCTTTACTTGAATAACTCTTAATTTATCCATATGTTACATTGAAAACTTTCCTTTTTACTCTTCTTATCTTCCTGATGTATTTTACAAATTTGTAGCAATTTAATAGCACTCAAAATATAAGAATTGCAGGAAACTATACACATTTTTATCTGCCAAAATGGATGCTTCTTGTGTAACAATAGGTCATTTGACTTTAAAGTTCTTGTCAGCCCTTAATTCAGAATATAATCTCCAGAGATCATGAGAACAGAGAGTTTAAATGGGCTTTTAAAAAGCCAAGGGGAAAGCAGAAACACATTTATACACATAGGGGTTTTCTTTTGACCTTAGAACATCTTTGGAGTTTGCATAATGAAGTCTATTATGAAATGAACAACAGCTAAAAGGGCACTTATGATCCCAGGTGACTTCCTTTGTAAAAGGGATCTATTGTCTGTTCTATATTAATTAGATTTTCTTGCTAAATGAATGTGGTATTTTTTCCATGTAGCCTTTCTTTGCTTGATATTGGCATTCAAAACTTTTTGTATTCACATATTTTGTGTGAAGTAAGACACATTGACTTTTAAAGAGACATTGATAATAGAAAGACTGGTAATTATTATACATTGTTGCAATTTTATATTTAACCTGATATTTGTTTGATATATTAAAATATGTTGTGGCCAAGTGTAGCCTTAGATTTTTCATCAAACCTACTTTATTTGGGTTTCTTAAACACCTTTACTTCCACTCTAACCCTCTGAACTTAGATAGGAGTTTAGTAAGGAAAGGGACTGTGGACCTCTTTTATCTACTGCCTGCTGATTAGGGTCCATGGGTCTTTAGAGGATTACCAAACTCAGTTGTCAGGATACCAGCAGTCCATATGAAAATCCAATAACAAGAAGCAAAATGAATCAGCATGACAATTCAGCAAGATTCAGCTGAATTGCCCCAAGAAGTTCTCTGGACTATTTCTCTCTGCAAAATCAAGTGTGGAAGCACAAAGATAAACTCAGTTATATCAATCCAAGAAGCAAAACTTCACTGTCTGTGGGCCTCTATCTATCTCCTCTGCTCAACGTTCACCCATGGATGTTCTTAGCTGTCCAAAGTCACACCCCTCACATGAGAGAGCTCACAGCAAAACATCACATGTCCTCTCACAAGCCAACCTCCAGTAAAACATCACATGCCTAACTTGCAACAAAACATCATATGACAAAACTGAGTCATCAAAGAAACCAGAAACTTCCATTTTATTCAAGACTACACTAATTGAATGTAGCTCTGATAAAATCTATTTCTGAAACCACCAGAATTTTGTATGCAAAAAAAAAAAAAAAAAAAAATCATACATCCATAGAACATACAGCCTGAGGCAAAAGAAAGTAAATATATTATTTTCTTTGATATATAATCACAAAACAAGATGAGAGTACAAGAAAATAAAGTCTACAATCTACTACATGCATAACATTCACTGAAGTTGGGGAAGTTGTCAAGCAATGTTTGGTTTAACATGATGCCCAGGCCAGGAGCAGGAGCTTATGATGTACACTGCCCAGATGGCCAGCAACTAAAGACCGGAAAACCTAGAGACCTAGGATAGAACCAAAAATGACTGATCATTTAAAAAAAATCAATAAAGTCATTCCTAATGATATTTCACTATACTCATAAATTGATGCCTTGTCCAATTGTCGTTAGAAGGACAGATAGGAATGAGTGCAGCAGCAGCAGATGGGAATGGGTGCAGAGACACATAGCTAGACATTATTTGGAGAGAGAGTACACTAATCATAAACACAGGGACTGTTTTGGTGGTACCAGGTCCCTTGTGTACATGGTATGGCTGTTAGCTTGGTATTCTTTCATGTCTCCTAACAGTAAGATGTCAGAGTGGGTAAACAAACTTGCCTAGAGGAATAACAACCTGAGTTTGATCCCCAAAACTTACATGGTAGAAGGTGAGAACAGACCCTATGTGTGCTCAAATGATGTCCGCATATGCACTCTTCCATACATGAAAATAGAGAATAAACAGAAGCATTAAAAGAGAAAAAAAGAAAATGTGGGTCAGAGCCATAGATGGTTTATACATTTACCTCTGGTTAATAACAGCTGCCTTAAATTATTTTAAATGAAAGATTTGATATGGCTCTTTTCTTGATTCCATTAAACTTTCTATTATTTCATTCCAGTAAAAGGGGTCAATTATTCTTTTTTTAAGTCTCTCAGACCTTCTCAGAAAGGTAAAAAATTAGGCATTGCTCTATAACTTCAAGGATTCATTACACATCAATAATATTTGTAGTTTAGAACTGTGTAGTAAAATTCAATAAATATTTATACTATTCTACCTAGCATGAATTGCTGATAAATTTGTTTTGCTTTTGTTACTGCTTTTGCTGTTCTGGAAATGATTAATCTGATTCAGCCTGCCGTATTCATTCTCACTTACATGTCATATCACATCTTGGAGAGACTAGAAATTTTGCTTGAATATGCTGGTTACTGCTAGATGTTCACAAATTTTCACATAAATCAAAATTAAAACTTTACACTAGAACTCGTGAAATTGATAACAGAAAAAAAATTCCATTTTAGTTTCCTAACATATTTTAAAAATTTTGAATCAGATTTATGTAATGCTTATACATCAATTAATATCTTTAAATGAAAGAATGGATACAGAAATTGCAGTACATTTAAACGTTGGAATACTTCTTAGCTATTAAAAACAAGGAAAGCATTAAATTTTCAGGCAAATTGATGGAGCTAAAAAAGACCATCCTGAGTGAGGTATCCCACAGGCAGAAAGACATTCATGGCATATACTCACTTATAAGTGAATACTAGCCATATAATACAGGAAAAAAATTCTAAAATCTATAACCTAAAGAAGCCAAACAACAAGGAGGACCCTAGGGAAGATGATAAAATCTCATTCAGAAGGACAAACAGGATAGACACAGAAAGCAGTAGAAGAGAAGAAACAGGATGAGAGCCTACCACAAATGCCCTCTAAAAGACTCCACCCAGCAAGGGATTGAAACAGATGCAAAAAAATCACAGTGAACCTTTGGGCAGATTGCAGGGAAAACTTTGGGCAGACTTATGGATAAGGGGCATATACAAGGATCCAGAGAGGACAGGAGCCACACAAAAACAAATACAAAACAAACAAATAAACAACAACAACAACAAAAACAGCAAAACCCTGGGCCCAGTGGGGGCTGCAGAGATTGATATATCAACCAAAGACCATACATAGAGAGGACCTAGACTCCCTGATCAGATATAGCCCATAGACAACTCAGTCTCCCTGTCGGTCTCCTAGTAAGGGGAAAAGACAGTCTCTGACATGATCTTGGTTGCCTACTCCTTGATCACTTCTCCCTTTTGGGGTGACCTAGCCAGCCTACAAAGGAAGAGGATCCAGCCAATCCTGATGAAACCTATAGGCTAGGGTCAGACATTAGGGGAAGAGGTCTTCCTCTATCAGAGGGCTAGGGAAGAGGGATAGGAAAAAGAGCTGGAGGGTGGGGCAGGGAGGAGATGAGGGAGGGGTCTACAACTGGGATACAAAATGAATAAATTTTAGGTAATGATAATAATAATAGTAATAATAATGACAATAATAATAATATAAACAAAGTTTTAAAAAAGATTTAGTAGCAAGAAACCCTGAAGTTTGTGACTACAGATCACATGTATTGTAGAACTGAAGACACAGAAGATAAGACTTTGAAAGATACTGTAAACAGTAAAAGGTAAAGTCTTTCAAAGCTGATGATTTGTAACATAACTTAAGCATTATAACCCCACAGCATATATACTAAAAAGCTAAAAAAAACACAATATTTAAGTTTAAATTTCAGAATAAATGAATAGTTTCCTTTCCTTTAGTTTTTATTTATTTTTTTTGTGATTAAAATATAATTAAATAATATTTTGCTTTCCACACTCTAACAAATTCCCATGTAAGCCCGACTTCTTGCTCTCTTTCAAATTCATGCCTCTTTCATGTTAATTTTTGTTATTCACATATATACATCAATATATATATGCATCAATATTTCTAAAATCACAAATACACATACATATATATAGATGTATATATATTTAAATATACATTTTTTTTTTGCTTACTATGTATAACGTTACTTTTATGCATGTTTTTTAGGACTGACAACTTCATACTGGATAATCGTTAGTGTGGTCTTCCCTGAATAAGAATATATCATCCACTTATAGCATTCTTTAATTGCCTGCATGTATTGGAGTGGGGCTGAGGCCTCCTTGGAATTCCCTCATCTGTGTTAATGTTTATTTTCCTTCTCTTTGTTAAGTTCATATTTTAGCAGTCACATTGGTGAGATTTTTGTGAGTATAGATTCTGATATTTATCGGAGACAAAATCCTACAGCAAGCTCTGTGATCCTCCTGCTCTTACAATCATTTTTCTTCCACATTTTTAATGATCCCTAAGCCTTAGTTTTGGGGTCTGTTTTTGCAGATTTATCTGTTGAAACCATGATCTACAATTCTGCATTTTGATTGGTTATGATTGTCTGATGGTGTCTATTTGTTGCAAAAGGAATTTTATTTGGTGAGGGCTGAAGAATACACTTACTTGAATATGGGATTTTCAATGAGATTATGATACATAGAAAATTTTGCTCCATAAACTTCATGCTTTAAAAAAATGCCAGAAACCATTAACTTATTTATGTTCAAGTACTTTATCATTCTCTCCAGATTCAGAAACATGGGATATATTTATTCATCCATAAGAAAAAAATTTCTAAAATGGTTTAATATTTTCTAAAGAAACCAATTTAAGTGTCTTTTAAAACATTACTACAGACCACAATGCCTTCTTCAATCTGAAAGTTATCAAGATGGCGACGCCGGGAGAACACTGTGTTTGAGAAACGGGACAACACTCTCCGTGCAGCAACTAGGAGACTGAACTCTGGGCCCTAAAGATGCAGTGATCGTGTTTCCCAGGTGAGGGGAGGCTCCCACGGCATGGGAATCGGTCAGGTCCACTCTTGGATCGCACAGCCAGAACCCAGAAGAGATCCCGGGTAACGCGGGCTTTGGGTTTCCGGGCTGGAGCCGCAAGCCTGTGTGTCCCGATCACTTTCCCAGGCTGATTGGTGGGCACAAGGGTGGCAGAGACTGAGAGTCCCAGTAGCAAGAAAACCCCACGGGGAAGGAAAGTTACGAGACTGATCACGGGTCACCCAACCCAGTCTTTCCCTGGAAGGTCTTGCTGACCGTGGATACCCACCACCATCACAACTTAGCTCCGGCCACATGCAGAGTGTGGCTGCACACCAAGCACAAAATCCCTACTCCCTCTTCGGAGGAGGCAGGAGGCATCCAGCAGAATCTGCCACAGACCAAATTGTCTGTACCCCAACCCGAGATCAGGGCTGAGAAAACCCAATCTTTTTGGGCACTCCCACAAACGCCGCCATAACCCTGCCGCGACAGAGCAGAAGGATAAAGAGGCTCACAGCGGCTTCACAGTGCTGGGACCCCAGTGCTGCCAGCTGCTCCTAGCAAACAAACTTCAGCTCGGGATCTGGGACTGTGATCATTCAACACATCCTGAGACTCTCATGGGTCCAGCATAATAAGGTCTAGCACCAAGTCTTATCACTGGCACCTCCCCTCACCCCTGGCAGAGAAACCCCAGCTCAGGATCAAGACTGAGAAGTCCCAACCCCTTCTGGCACTTCCCTGAGAGCACCTCCATAAGCTTGCCCTAGCGGAGAGGAAGGACAGAGGGGAAGGACAGAGAGGCAGCCTGCCACAGGACACAACACCCCTTCTCCAGCTAACCCATTGGCCCCTGGCAGAGAAACCCAAGCTCTGGATCTGAGGACACTGAACCCTACATGGTACTCTCTCGGGATCAGCAAACATAGGTTCTACCACGAGGCTGCTTCTGGCAGAGAGAGCTGGGCCCGGGATCTGGGATTGAGAACACTCAACCTAACTCTTTCCCGCAATACCCCAGGACTTTCAGCATAACCCCTCCTGGCAGAGGGAAAAAACAGAGAGGCAGCACACAAGAAAAGTGGACACCGAGTCCTGCAGCCACAGTGTCACAGAGCTGACTGTTAGCCTACCTGCACATTTTTTGCAGCAGGACCAAATCAGAGAGTAGAGAGCAAGGGGAACCCCTGTGCATTTCAACTGGTCCTAGAAGAGTGAGTGAGCCTTCTAGGGAGAGATTGCCCCAAACCTTGGGCAGCTCCACAGAAGCAATCAGACGAGACCCCTGCCACCCACACCCCTAGTGTGGGCATCATAGGGATTCTTGGGATAGCGACCCCAACGTTGAAGCCTCTGCCTTGTGGGTCCACCAGTGTATTCCAGGCAAAGAATCCCTGGATCTCAGACAGATCTGCATAATAATGGCCTACAGGCCACTGCAATACTCAAAGAATCCATGAATGCACACTGAGCCAGCTAAAAGCACATGCAAATAGCGCCAGAGTCACATTCCCTACTTAGGCAAAACTGAAACCACAATGCATACTCCCAAACCAGTGAACCTCTCTCATCTTCCTGGAAAAAAAAAAAAAAAAAAACAGTCCAGAAAACAGAAAGAGACGATCATAGCCCGAACTACAAACTCGAAGAACAAACAGTGAGGGTTATAAATAACCAGATGGCTAGAGGCAGACGTAAGAAAAGTTTCAGGACATAATGACCTCACCAGCAACCCCACAAAACAATGGACATTTAAATTCACTATATATACAAGAAAACGACCTCAAAACTATGTTTCTCCAGCCCATAAAGAGGCCCATAAAGATGAAATGAATGAAGCCCTCAGAGAAATAGGCAAAGAAATCAAGATCAACCAAGAGGAAACAAATAGAGCTCGCAGAGAAATGACCACGAAAATTGAGGCAAACAGAGAAGAAATGAACAAAGCTCTCATAGAAATATAGGCAATTATAGCCAAAGAAGTAGAGGCACAATTAGTGATACATAGAAAGGAAACGGACAAAAAAATAGAAGCTGTCATTGAAAAGCAGGACTCCACATTCAAACAGATGAACGAAATGGTGCAAGACATGAAAACAGAATTAGAATCAATAAAGAAAACACAAATAGAGAAAAACCAGGAGCTGGAGAATAATAGAGAAAAGATCGGGAACTACAAAGGTAAGCATCACCAACAGAATACAAGAGATGGAAGAAAGAATTTCAGGAACCGAAGATACACTTGTGGAAATTGACACGTCTCTCAAAGAAAAAATAAAATCAGAAAAGTTCCAAACACAAAATATCCAAGATATCAAGGACACCATAAAAAGACAAAATCTAAGAATAATAGGAGTAGAAGAAAAAGAAGACATCAGGCTCAAAGGTCCGGAAAAAGTTTTCAGGAAAATTATAGAAGAAACCTTTCGCAAATTAAAGAAGGAGATGGCCATAAACATACAAGAAGCCTACAGAAAACCAAGTAGACTAGACCAGAAAAGAAATTCTTCACGTCATATCATAGTCAAAACACTGAACCTACAAAACAAAGAAAAAATTCTAAAAGCAGCAAGGGAAAAAGGCCAAGTAACATATGAAGGTAGACCTATCAGAATCACACCAGATTTCTCAAAAGAACTATGAAAGCCAGAAGGGCCTGGACAGAAATCATATAGTCCTTAAGGGACCGCAGATTCCAACCCAGGCTACTATACCCAGCAAAACTTTCAATCAACATAGACAGAGATTTCAAAATATTCAATGACAAAACCAAATTTAAACAATATCTACATAGTAATCCAGATCTAGAGAAGTTACTAGAAACGAAACTCCAAACCGAAGAAAAAAACTACATCTAAGGAAACAGAGGAAATAGATAACTACACAACAAAAAAACCAAAAGAATACAAGAAATGAAACTCAGTGACACCACCAACCCCATATCAAAAGTAAGTAACAATTCTTGGTCACTATTATCTATCAACATCAACGGACTCAACTCCTCAATAAAAAGACACAGACTAACTGAATGGTTGCGGAAACAGGATCCAATAGTCTGTTGCATCCAAGAAACACACCTATGCAACAAAGATAAACACTACCTCAGAGTAAAGGGCTGGAAAAATGTTTTTCAAGCAAATGGTTCCAGAAAACAAGCTGGAGTAGCCATCCTAATATCTAATAAAATAGAATTTCAACCCAAGTTGATAAAAAAACAAAAAAGGGCCACTATATTCTCATCAAAAGAAAAATCCACCAAGAGGCCATCACAATTTTGAATATCTATGCCCCAAATAAAAGAGCACCTACATTCATAAATGAAACAATTTTAAAGCTTAAATCACACATTGATCCTAATACCTTAATAGTTGGAGACTTCAACACTCCACTCTCACCAAGGGACAGATCAACTAGACAGAAAACAAAAAGGGAAATAAAAACACTTACAGAGTCCCTAAATCAAATGGACCTAATAGACGTCTACAGATCTTTTCATTCAAACTCAAAAGAGTATACCTTCTTTTTGGCACCGCATGGAACCTTCTCCAAAATAGACCACATAGTTGGTCATAAAGAAAGCCTCAACAGATACAAAAAGATTGAAATAATCCCTTGTATTCTATCTGACCATCATGGATTAAAGCTGGAGCTCAACAACAACAGAAATAACAAAAAGCCGACACACACATGGAAACTGAACAACTGGGCTACTCAATGACAGCTGGGTTAAGGAAGAAATAAAGAAAGAAATTAAAGACTTCCTAGAATTCAATGAAAAATAAGGCACAACATACCCAAATCTATGGGATACATTGAAAGCAGTGCTCAGAGGAAAATTTATAGCACTAAGTGCCTGCAAGAAAAAATTTGTAACATCACATACAAACAACTTAATGGCCCAACTGAAAACCCTAGAAAAAAAAAAAAAAAGAAACAGATACATCCAAGAAGAACAGATGTCTGGAAATAATCAAACTCAGGGCTGAAATCAATCAATAAAAACAAATAAAACTATTCAAAGAATCAATGAAACAAAAAGCTGGTTCTTTGAGAAAATCAATAAGATAGACAAACACATAGCCAAACTAACTAAAAAGAAGAGAGAATCTATCCAAATCAACAAAATAAGAAAGGAAAAGGGTGACATAACTACAGACACTGAGGAAATCCAAACAATCATTAGGTCATACTACAAAAGCCTATATGCCACAAAATTTGAAAACCTAAATGAAATGGACAATTTTCTTGATAGATTCCATCTTCCAACATTAAGTCAAGATCAGGTAGAAAGACTGAATAGCCCTATATCTCCCAAGGAAATTGGAGCATTCATTCACCTTCTCCCCTCCAAAAAAAGCCCTGGGCCAGATGGTTTCAGCACAGAATACTACCAGACTTTCAAAGAAGTGCTCATACCAATTCTCCTCAAACTATTCCACAAAATAAAAACAGAAGGTACATTACCGAACTCATTCTATGAAGCGACAGTCACCCTGATACCTAAACCACACAAAGACCTAACAAAAAATAAAACTTTGGACCTATCTCTCTTATGAACATTGACACAAAAATACTCAATAAAATACTTGTAAATGGAATCCAAGAACATATCAAAGATATCATCCACCATGACCAAGTAGGCTTCATCCCAGGCATGCAAATATTGTTTAACATATGGAAATCCATCAATGTAATCCACCACATAAACAAACTGAAGGAGCAAAACAACATGATCATCTCCTTAGATGCTGAAAAAGCATTTGACAAAGTCCAACATCCATTCATGTTTAAAGTCTTGGAGAGATCAGGGATACAAGGCACATATCTAAACATAGAAAAGGCAATATACAGCAAGCCTATAGCCAACATCAAACTCAATGGAGAGAAACTTAAATCAATCCCACTGAAATCAGGGACAAGACAAGGCTGCCCACTCTCTCCATACCTCTTCAACACAGTTCTTGAAGTCCTAGCCAGAGCATTAAGACAACTAAAGGAGATCAAGGGAATATAAATCGGAAAGGAAGAAGTCAAAGTGTCACTATTTGCAGATGATATCATAGTATACATGAGCGATCCTAAAAATTCAACCAGAGAACTCCTCCAGCTGATAAATACCTTCAGCAAAGTGGCAGGATACAAAATCAACTAAAAAAAATCAGAAGCCCTCCTCTATACCAAAGACAAAAGGACCGAGAAAGAAATTAGGGAAACAACACCCTTCACAATAGCCACTAATAACATAAAGTACCTTGGGGTGACACTAACCAAGCAAGTGAAAGACCTGTTTGAGAAAAACTTCAAGTCTCTGAAGAAAGAAATTGAAGAAGATCTCAGAAGATGGAAAGATCGCCCGTGCTCATGAATTGCTAGGATTAACATTGTGAAAATGGCCATCCTGCCAAAAGCAATCTACGGATTCAATGCAATTACCATCAAAATACCAACTCAATTCTTTACAGACCTCAAAAAATGATTCTCAGCTTCATATGGAGAAACAAAAAACCGAGAATCTCCAAAACAATCCCATACAACAACAGATCATCTGGAGGTATCTCCATCCCCGATCTCAAGTTGTACTACAAGCAATAGTAATAAAAACTGCATGGTATCGGCATAAAAACATAAAGGAGGTTCAATGGAACTGCATAGAAGACCCAGAAATAAACCCACACACCTATCAATACTCGATTTTTGACAAAGAATCCAAAACCATTCAATGGAAAAAAGACAGCATCTTCAACAAATGGTGCTCGTCCAACTGGATGTCCACATGTAGAAAAATGAAAATAGATCCATATTTATCACCCTGCACAAAAATGAAGTCCAAGTGGGTCAAAGACCTCAACATAAAACCAGATACTCTAAATCTGTTAGAAGAAAAAGTGGGGAACAGCCTAGAACTCATTGGCACAGGAGACAACTTCCTGAAAAGAACACCAACAGCACAGGCTCTAAGAGCAACAATCAATAAATGGGACCTCATGAAACTGAAAAGCTTCTGTAAAGCAAAGGATACCGTCATAAAACCAAAACGACTGACTACAGATTGGGAAAGAATCTTCATTAACCCTTTATCTGACAGAGGACTAATATCGAGTATATACAAAGAACTAAAGAAGCTGAAAAGCAGCAAACCAAGTAATCCAATTAAAAATTGGGGAACAGAGCTAAACAGAGAATTCTCGACAGAGGAATATTGAATGGCAGAGAAACACTTAAAGAAATGCTCAACCTCATTAGCCATCAGGGAAATGCAAATCAAAACGAACCTGAGATTTCACCTTACACCCATCAGATTGGCCAAGATGAAAAACTCAAGGGACAACACATGCTGGAGAGGTTGTGGAGAAAGGGGAACCCTCCTCCACTGCTGGTGGGAATGTAAACTGGTACAACCACTCTGGAAATCTATCTGGCGCTTTCTAATACAAATAGGAAGAGTGCTTCCTCAAGACCCAACTATACCACTGCTAGGTATATACTCAAACTTTACTCAAGTACACAAAAGGGATACTTGCTCAACCATGTTTATAGCAGCTTTATTTGTAATAGCCAAAACCTGGAAACAACCCAGATTCCATCAACGGAAAAATGGGTACAGAAATTGTGGTATTTTTACACAATGGAATACTACTCACCAATCAAAAAGGAGGAAATCATGAAATTTGCAGGCAAATGGTGGGATCTAGAAAAGATCATTCTGAGTGAAATGTCCCAGGAGGAGAAAGACAAACACGGTATATACTCACTTATATAGAACTATAAGATATGATAAACATAATGAAATCTATACACTTAAAAAAGATTATCAAGAGAGCGGACCTGGGGTAAGATGATCAATCCTCATTTAGAAAGACAGATGGGATGTGCATTAAACATATGACAGGAGTCTACTAAGTGCATCTGAAAGACTCTAACTAGCAGTGTTTTCAAAGCAGATACAAAAACTCATGACCAAACCTTCAGCAGAGTACAGGGAATCATATGAAAGAAGGGGAGTTAGTATGATGGGGAAAGGATAGGAGCGCCACAAGGACCAAATATATCTGGGCACAGGGTCTTCTCAGAGACTGTCATTCAACCAAGGACCATGTATGGATATAACCTAGAACCTCTGCTCAGATGTAGCCTGTGGCAGCTCATGAACCAATTGGTTTCCCATAGTGAGGGGAATAAGGACTATTTCTAACAAGAACTCAATGACTGGCTCTTTGACGTCCCCACACCCCAAGGGAGGAGCAGTCCTGTTAGGTCACAGAGGAGAGCTTTGCAGCCAGTCCTGAAGATACCTGATAAAATAGGATTGGATGAATGGGGAGGAGATCCCCCCCATCAGTGGACCTGGAAAGGGGCATGGTGGAGATGAGGGAGGGAGGGTGGGATTGGGAGGGAATGAGGGATCGGGACACGGCTGGGATACAGAGTTAATAAAATGTAACTGATAAGAAAAAATAAAATTAAATAAAAAAAGAAAAGATAAAAATCTAAGAATAATAGGAATTGATGATAAAGAAGACTCCAGGCTCCAAGGTCAGAAAATATTTTCAAGAAAATCATAGAAGAAAATTTTCCCAACTTAAAGAAAGAGATATCCATAAATATACAAGATGCCTACAAAATACCAAGTAGACTAGACCAGAAAAGAAACACATCACGTCACATTATAGTCAAAACACTAAACCTACAGAATGGATAAAAGATATTAAAAACAGCAAGAGAAAAAGGCCAAGTAACATATGAAGGTAGACCTATCAGAATCACACTGGACTTATCATCAGAAACTATGAAAGCCAGGAAGGCCTTGGCAGGTGTCATGGAGACTCTAAGAGACCACAGATGCCAACCCAGATTACTATACCCTGCAGAGTTTTCAATCAACATAGATGGAAAAAACCAAACATTCCATGAGAAAGCTAAATTAAAACAATATCTACACAGCAACCCAGCTCTAAAGAAGACACTAGAAAAAAAAAAAACAAAAAACAAAAACTCCAATCTAACTGAATCAACTCCATCCAAGAAAACACAGAATATAGATAACTTCACAACAACAACAAAATTAAAAGAAAAAAGCATAGAAACACAGTAACACCACCAAATCTACAATAAAAGAAACTAACATTCATTTGTCACTATTATCTATCAACATTAACGGACTAAACTCTCTAATAAAAAGACACGGAGTAACAGAATGGTTGCAGAAACAGGATCCAACATTCTGCTGCATCAAAGAAACTCACCTCTGCAACAAAATCAAACACTGCCTCAGAGTAAAGGGGAGGAAAAAGGTTTTTCAAGCAAATGGACCCAGAAAACAAACTGGAATAGCGATCTAATATCTAATAAAATAGACTTTCATGCCAAATTAACCAAAAAGATGGGGAGGGACACTTCATTCTCATGAAAGAAAAATCCACCAGGAGGACATCACAATCCTGAACATCTATGCCCCAAACACAAGAATACCTGCATTTATTTTTTTTTAACTTTTATTAGTTACACTTTATTCACTTTGTATCCCCCCATAAACCCCTCCCTCCTCCCCTCCCAATCCCACCCTCCATCCCCCTTCTTCACACATGCCCCTCCCCAAGTCCACTGATAGGGGAGGTCTTCCTCTCCTTCCTTCTGAACTTAGTGTATCACATCACATCAGGAGTGGCTGCATCGTCATCTTCTGTGACCTGGTAAGGTTGCTCCCCCCCTCAGAGGAAGGTGATCAAAGAGCAGGCCAATCAGTTTACATCAGAAGCAGTCCCTCTTCCCATTACTATGGAACCCATTTGGACACTGAAATGCCATGGTCTACATCTGTACAGGGGTTCTAGGTTATCTCCATGCATGGTATTTGGATGGAGAATGAGTCTTAGGAAAGACCCCTGTGTTCAAATTTTCTGGTTCTGTTGCTCTCCTTGTGGGGTTCCTGTCCTCTCCAGATCTTAGAGTTTCCCACCTCTTTTTTAAGATTCCATGCACTCTGCCCAACAGTGGGAATAAGTCTCAACATCTGCTTTGATAGTCTGTAGGGCAGAACCTTTCAGACGCCCTCTGTGGCAGGTTCCTAACTTGTTTCCTGTTTTCTTCTTCTGATGTCCATCCTCTTTGCCTTTCAGGATGGGGATTGAGCATTTTAGTCAGAGTTCTTCCTCTTGATTAGTTTCTTTAGATGTACAGATTTTAGTATGTTTATCCAATATTATATGTCTATCTGACTGAATATGTACCATGTGTGTTCTTCTGTTTCTGGGATTGCTCACTCAGGATGATTCTTTCTAGATCCCACCCTCTACCTGAAAATTTCATGAATTCCTTTTTCTTCATTGCTGAGTAACATTACATTGTGTAGATGTACCACAATTTCTGTATCCATTCTTCAGTTGACATACAACTGGGTTGTTCCAGCGTCTGGATATTACAAATAAAGCTAACACAAACATGGTTGAGCAAATGTCCTTATTGTGTATTTGAGCCTCTTTTGGATATATGCCTAGGAGTGGTATGGCTGGATCATGAGGAAGCGTTATTCCTAGTTGTCTGAGAAAGGACCAGATTGATTTCCAGAGTGGTTGTACAAGTTTACATTTCCACCAGCAGCGGAGAAGGGTTCCCCTTTTTCCACAACCTCTCCAGCATGTGTTGTCACTTGAGTTTTTCATCTTGGCTGTTCTGATGGGTGTAAGGTGAAATCTCAGCGTCATTTTGATTTGCATTTCCCTGATGGCTAATGACATTGAGCATTTCTTTAAATGTTTCTATGCTATTCTATATTCCTCTACAGAGAATTCTCTGTTTAACTCTGTTCCCCATTTTTTAATTGGATTACTTGGTTTGTTGCTTTTCAGCTTCTTTAGTTCTTTATATATACTGGATATTAGCCTTCTGTCAGAAAAAGGGTTGGTGAAGATTCTTTCCCAATCTGTAGGCAGTCATTTTGTTTTAATGATGGTTAAAAAAAAAAGCTTTACAGAAGCTTTTCAGTTTCATGAGGTCCCATTAATTAATTGTTGCTCTTAGAGCCTGTGCTGTTGGTGTTCAGTTCAGGAAGTTTTCTCCTGTACCAATGAGTTCTAGGGTCTTCCCCACTTTTTCTTCTAACCGATTTAATGTGTCTGGTTTTATGTTGAGGTCTTTGGTCTACTTGGACTTCTGTTTTCTGTAGTGTGGTAAATATGGGTCAATTTAATTTTTTTACATGTACACATCCAGTTAGACCAGAACCATTTGTTGAAGATACTTTCTTTTTTTTTCCATTGTATTGTTTTGGCATCTTTGTCAAAGATCAGGTGTCTATAAGTGTGTGGGTTTATTTCTGAGTCTTCTGTTCAGTTCCCTTGATCTACCATTCTGTTTTTATGCCAGCACCATACAGTTTTTATTACTGTTGCTCTATAGTACAGCTTGAGATCAGGGATGGAGATACCTCCAGAAGATCTTTTATTGTAGAGGATTGTTTTAGCAATTCTGGGTTTCCTGTTATTCCATATGAAGTTGAGAATTTTTCTTTCCAAATCTGTAAAGAATTGTGTTGGTAATTTGTTGGGAATTGCATTGAATATGTAGATTTCTTTTGGTAAAATGGCCATTTTTACTATGTTAATCCTGCCAAGCTATGAGCATGGGAGATCTTTCCATCTTCTCATATCTTCTTCTAATTCTTCAGAGACTTGAAATTTTTTTTCATACAAGACTTTGACTTCTTCGGTTAAGGTTACACTAAGGTACTTTATGTCATTGTGACTATTGTGAAGGGTGTTGTTTCCCTTATTTCTTTCTCAGCATTTTTGTCTTTCATATACAGGAGGGCTACTGATATTTTTGAGTTAATTTTGTATCTGGCCACATTGTGGAAGATGTTTATCAGCTGTAGGAGTTCCCTGGTAGAATTTTTGGGGTCACTCAGGTATACTATCATAACATCTGCAAATAGTGATACTTTGATTTTTCCTTTCCAATTTGTATGTCCTTGATCTCCTTCAACTGTCTTATTGCTCTAGCAAGAATTTCCAGAACTATGTTGAAGAGATATGGAGACAGTGGGCAGCCTTGCCTTGTCCCTAATTTTAGTGGAATTGCTTTAAGTTTCTCTTCATTTAGTTTGATTTTGGCTATAGGCTTGCTATATATTGCCTTTACTATGTTTAGATATGTGCCTTGTATCCCAGATCTCTCCAATACTTTAAACATGAATGGATGTTGGATTTTGTCAAATGCTTTTTCAGCATCTAGGGAAATTATCATGTGGTCTTTTTCTTTCACTTTGTTAACATGTGAGTCACATTGAAGGATGTCCATATATTGAACTACCCCTGCATATATGGGATGAAGCCTACTTGGTTATAGTGGATGATATCTTTGATGTGTCCTTGTATTCGGTTTACAAGTATTTTGTTGAGTATTTTTGCATCAATATTCATAAGGGACATTGGCCTGAAATTCTCTTTGTTGAGTCTTTGTGAGGTTTAGTTACCAAGGTGACTGTGGCATCATAGAATGAGTTTGGTAGTGTTCCTTCTGTCTCTATTTTGTGGAATAGTTTGAAGAAGAGAATTGGAGTTTGCTCTTCTTTGAAAGTTTGGGGGAATTCTGTGCTGAAACCATCTGGTCATGGGCTTTTTTTGGATGGGATACTTTCAGTGATTGCTTCTATTTCTTTAGGGGATATATGAATATTTAATTGCTTTACCTGGTCTTGATTCAGCTTTGTTAAGTGAAATCGATCTAGAAAAAATTGTCCATTTTATTTAGATTTTCAAATTTTGTGGCATATAGACTTTTGAAGTAAGTCCTAATGATTGTTGGGATTTGCTCAGTGTCTGTAAATATGTCCGCATTTTCATTTCTGATTTTGTTGATTTGGATGGTGTCTCTCTATCTTTTAGTCAGCTTGGATAAGGGTTTATCTATCTTATCGATTTTCTCAATGAACCAGCTATTGGTTTCATTGATTGTTTGAATTGTTTTATTTGTTTCTAATTGATTGATTTCAGCCCTGAGTTTGATTATTTCCAGCCATCTACTCCTTTTTGGTGTTTCTGCTTCTTCTTTTTCAACATTTTTAGGTGAGCCATTAAGTTGCTTGAATGAGCTGTCTTGAATTTCTTTTTTTATTAAATTTTTATTTTTATTTTTAATTATACTTTATTTACTTTGTATCTCCCCTCTAGTCTACATGTAGATGTCTACATGTAGAAAAATGAAATAGATCCATACTTATCACCCTGCAGAAAACTGAACTCCAATTGGATCAAAGACCTCAACATAAAACCAGACACATTAAATCTGTTAGAAGAAAAAGTGGGGAACAGCCTAGAACTCATTGGCACAGGAGACAACTTCCTGAACAGAACACTAACAGCACAGGCTCTAAGAGCAACAATCAATAAATGAGACCTCATCAAACTGAAAAGCTTCTGTAAAGCAAAGGACACAATCCTCAAAACAAAACGAATGCGGACATATTGGGAGAGAATCTTCACCAACCCTCTATCTGACAGAGGGCTAATATCCAGTTTATATAAAGAAGTAAAGAAGACCCTAGAGGAAGACAGTTAAGCCACTCCTGATGAGTTCTGATAGGCTAGGGGTCAGATGGAAGGGGAGGAAGACCTACCCTATCAGTGGACTAGGTGAGGGGCATGGGAGGAGATGAGGGAGGGTGAAATTGGGAGCTGATGGAGGAGAAGGCTGCAGCTGGAATACAAAGTGAAAGAACTGTAATTAATAAAAATAAAATTAACAACAACAAAAAAAAGAAGTAAAGAAGTTGAAAAGAACAAATCTAGTAATCCAATTAAAAAATGGGGAACAGAGCTAAACAGAGAATTCTAGATATAGGAATATCGAATGGCAGAGAAACACTGTAAGAGATGCTCAACATCATTAGTCATCAAGAAAATGCCTATCAAAATGACCCTGAGATTTTACCTTACACCCAACAGAATGGCCAAGATGAAAAACTCAAATGACAACACAAGCTGGAGAGGCTGTGGAGAAAGTGGAACCCTCCCCCACTGCTGGTGCGTATGAAAACTTGTACAACCACTCTGGAAATCAATCTGGCCCTTTCTCCGACAACAAGGAATAGTGCTTGCTCAAGATCCAGCCATACCACTCCTAAGCATATATCCAAAAGAGGCTCAAGTACACAATGAGGACACTTGCTCAACCATGTTTGTGTTAGCTTTATTTGTAATAGCCAGAAGCTGGAAACAACCCAGATGTATCTCAACTGAAGAATGTATCCAGAAATTGTGATACATCTACACAATGTAATATTACTCAGCAATGGAAAACAAAGAAATCCCGAAATTTGTAGGTAAATGGTGGGTTCTGGAAAGGGTCATCCTGAGTGAGCTATCCCAGAAGGAGAAAGACACACACGGTATATACTCAATCATATAGAGATATAATATAGGATAAACCTACTAAAATCTGTACATCTAAAGAAACAAATCAAGAGTGAGGACACTGGCTAAAATGCTCAATCCCCATCCTGAAAGGCAAAGAGGATGGACACCAGAAGATGAAGAAAAGAGGAAACAAGTTAGGAGCCTCCCACAGACAGCCTCTGAAAGGTTCTGCCCTGCAGAGTATCAAAGCAGATGTTGAGACTTATGGCCAAACTTTGCGCAGAATACAGGGAATCTTATGAAAGAAGTGGAAAATAATAGTAAGATCTGGAGAGAACAGGAGGTCTACAAGGAGAGCAACAGAACCAAAAAATTTGAGCACAGGGTCGAATTTGTTCTTGAAGGCACTTAATGCCTTCCGCTTAATGCCTTCCTCTTAATGAACTTTCCTCTTAGCACTGCTTTCATTGTGTCCCACAAGTTTGGGTATGTTGTGTCTTCATTTTCATTGAGTTCTAGGAAGACTTTAATTTCTTTATTTCTTCCCTGACCGTATTGTCATTTAGTAGCAAGTTGTTCAGTTACCATGTGTGTATAGGCATTTTGCTATTTCTGTTGTTGTTGAGGTCCAGCTTTATTCATGGTGATCAAATAGGATACAAGGATTATTTCAACCTTCTTGTATCTGTTGTGACCAACTATATGGTCTATTTTGGAGAAGGTTCCATGAGGTGCTGAGAAGAAGGTAAATTCTTTTGTGTTTGGGTGTAAGGTTCTGTAAATGTCTGTTAGGTCCATTTGGTTCATGACCTCTGTAAGAGAAATTGTTTCTTTGTTTAATTTCTGTTTTGTTGACCTGTCCTTTGTTGAGAGTGGGGTGTTGAAGTCTCCCTCTATTAATGTGTGAGGATCTATGTGGTTTAAGCTTTATCATTGTTTTTTTTTTTTGTTTTTTTTTTTTTTTTTTTTACAAATTTGGGTGTCCTTGTATTTGGGGCATAGGTGTTCAGGATTGTGATATCTTCCTGGTAGTTTTTTTCCCTTCATGAGTATGAAGTGTCCCTCTCTATTCCTTTGATTAATTTTTGTGGAAAATCTACTTTATTAGATATTAGAATGGCTACTACTTCTTGCTTCTTGGGTCCATTTGCTTGGAAAACTGTCTTCCAGCCCTTTACTCTCAGATAATGTCTATCTTTGTGATTTAGGTGTGTTTCTTGTATGCAACAGATTGTTGGGTCTTGTTGAGGCATCCATTCTGTTAGTCTGTGTCTTTTTGTTGGAGAATTGAGTCCATTGATGTTGAGGGAGATTAATGACCAGTGGCTGTTAGATCCTTTGATTTTGATGTTGGCCATGGTAGTATGTTTGTGTGTTTGGCTACTCTTTGTTTTGCTGTAGTTAGGTTATTTATATCCTGTAATTTCTTGAAAGTAGTTAGTTTTCTTGGGTTGTATTTTCCTTATAGAATCTTCTGTAATGCTGGATTTGTGTGTAGGTATTTTTGAAATTTATTTTTGTCGTTGAATATCTTGTTTTCTCCGTCTATGAGGACTGAGAGTTTTGCTGTGTACAGTAGCCTAGCCTGACCTCTGTCTTCTCTTAGGGTCTGCATGATATCTGTCCAGGGCCTTCTGGCTTTCATAGTTTCTGTTGAGAAGTCAGGTGTGATTCTGATGGGTTTGCCATTATATGTTACTTGGCCTTTTTCCCTTGCAGCTTTAATATTTTTTCTTTGTTCTGTATACTTACTGTTTTGATTATTATGTGGCAGGAGGATTATCTTTTCTGGTCTAATTTATTGGGTGTTCTGTAGGCTTCTTGTATTCTTATTGGCCTCTCCTTTAAGTTGGGGAAATTTTCTTCAATAATTTTGTTGAAAATATTTTCTGGGCCTTGGAGGAGGGAATCTTCTTTTTCCTCTATTCCTATTATTTTTAGGTTTTGTCTTTTTATGTTGTCTTGAATTTCTTGGATGGTCTGTGTCAGGAATTTTTTAGATTTAACTTTTTCTTTGACAGACACATCAATTTTCTTCCATTGTATCTTCCACACCTGAGATTCTTTCTTCCAACTCTTGTACTCTATTGGTTATGCTTACCTCTGTAGTTCCTGTTTCTTTCCCTAATTTCTTTCTTTCCATGATTCCCTCCATTTGTGTTTTCTTTAATTTTTCCAATTCTATCATCAGGTCTTAAGCCATTTTGTTGATTTCCTTCACCTGTCTGACTGTATTATCCTGTTTTTTCCTTCAATTCTTTCAGCTGTTTGTTTGAACAATCCTGTTTCTTTTATTTCTTTCAGCGATTTAAGTATTTCCTCTCTAAATGCCACAAACTGTTTGGCTGCAACTTCCTGTATCACTTTACGGATGGCCATAATCTGTTTTTCTTTATCTTCTTCTATTTCTTTATGGATGGCCATAATCTGTTTGAATTTATCTTCCTCTAAATCTTTAAGCATTTTATTTGTTTCCTTTGTTATCCTCTTCATGAGCATAGATGTTAGGTCATCTTCTTGAATTTCAATTATGCTGGGGTGTCCAGGGCTACTTGCCCCCGGATAACTGTGTTTTAGAGATGCCATATTGCTCTGTCTTTTGTTGGTTGAGCTTTTATCCTGGCCTCTACCCATTGGGCTATCATAGGTGTTTGCAATTAGTTTCGGGTGGTGCTGGAAATCCTGTGGTGGAGAGAATCTCCTTGGCAGAAAGATGGTTTTTCCTGAAGGAAGCTTCCTCAGCTTTTTGGGTGTGATCACTGTATGGCCGATGTTTTTCAGAAATTGCCACAGCTCACCTCAGGCATACAGACCTGAGTGGTAACTGTGGTCCTTGTTAATCGAATGGGCCCTCCTCTCACCCAGAGAAGTCCTGGTGACAGCTGCCATGCTTCTGGGTTTCTTGCTGTAAATTTAGTGAGCTGTTGCTGTAACCTGAGTGTCAGGTGGTTTGGTCAGTTTTGTTAGGAAAAACTGGCTACCACTTGGAGCAGTATCTGGGGGCTGATCTCAGAGATCCCAGGCTTCTGTAGGTCGGAGGTTGGGGCTCTGTGCCCCAGTACCCAAGTGGTAATCTGTGGCAGGTGAGTACTGCTCTCCTGGTAGCAGCAGGCTAGCTGGTGCACAGCAGGTCCCTGGGTTGGGCCAGTCTGTGGGAACCTTTTCCAGGTAATACACTGAGTGGCCTATGTCTGCCCCCGTTTGCTTCCATCCCTGTGGGTGATTTCTCCCAGCAAGGACTTCCCAGTCTCTGGTGCCCTAGGGCACACAGTTCTCTCTGTAAAAAATGGTTGGCGCACAGCAGGTTTCTGGGCTGGCATGCTCACCCGTTGATCTGTGATACCTTTTCCAGGGATATACTGGATGATCTAATTGGGTCCTCATTTGCTTTCTTCCCTGTGGGGTTTTCTCCTGACAGGGACTCCCAGTCTCTGGTGCCCTGGGGCGCACAGCTTTGTCTGTGATTGTGAGCTGGGCACATAGCAGTCTCTGTGCTCACTGCTAGAGCCCAGTTCAGTGATGGTGACTTGCACCTGCCATTCTGGAAGACCTTTTTCAGGGAAAGACCGGGTGATACAAGGCCAATCCTTTTTCCTTCCTTCCCTCTGGCTTTTTCTCCTGACTGGGACTCTCAGTCTCTGGTGTTTTTGTTCCCACCGTTCAACCTGGGAAGGTGATCAGGACACACAGGTGTGTGGCTCTGGTCTGGTGACCTAGTGCCTGCTCGACCCCGAATCTCTTCCGGGTTCTGGCTGGGTGACCCAAGAGTGGACCTGACTGATTCCCACACCATGGGGGTTTCCTCTCACCTAGGAATCACCACGATCGCTGTTGATTTAGGGCCCAGAGTTCAGTCTCTTTGTCGCTGTATGGAAAATGTTTTCCTGCTCCTTAGATGCAGTGTTCTCCTGGGGCCGCCATCTTGCTCCTCCCCCAGAAATTGATCGAGTACCTGCATTTGTAAGTGAAACATTATTAAAGCTTAAATCACACATCAACCCCACACCTTAATAGTGGGACACTTCAACACTCCACTATCACCAAGGGACAGATCATCTAGACAGAAACTAACTAGGGAAATACTGACACTTACAGAGGTCAAAACTCAAATGGATCTAATAGATGTCTACAGAACCTTTCAGCAAACTCGAAAGAGTATACCTTCTTCTCAGCAACTTACAGAAACTTTCAAAAACTGACCAAGTAGTTCGGCACAAAGCAAGCCTCAACAGATATAAGAAGATCAAAATAATCCTTTGTGTCCTAACAGAACACCATGGCCTAAAACTAGACCTCAACAACAACAGAAATAACAAAAAGCCTATGTACATATGGAAACTCTACTACTCTCTACTCAGTGACAGATTGGTGAAGAAAGAAATAAAAAAGAAATTACAGACTTCCTAAAATTCAGTGAAAATGAAGGAACAACTTATCCAAAGTCATGGGACTTATGCAAAGCAGTGTTAAGAGGAAAATTCAAAGCACTAAGTGCCTTCAAAAAGAACTTTGAGACATGTGATAAAAGAAACTCAATGGCACAAGTAAAAGCCCTAGAATAACAAGAAGCAGACATATCCATGAGGAGTAAAAGAGTGAAAATAATCAAACACAGAGATGAAATCAATGAATTAGAAACAAATAAAACAATTGAAAGAATCAATGAAACCAAAACTTGGTTCTTTGAGAAAATCAACAAGATAGACAAACCCTTAGCCAAACTAACTAAAAAGCACAGAGAAACTATCCAAAACAGCAAAATCACAAATGAAAAGTGGATCAAAGACTGCAACATAAAAACAGACACACTAAACCCATTAAAAGAAAAAGACAGACACTGAGGAAATCCAAACAATCATTAGGTCTTACTTCAAATGCCTGTAAACCATAAAATTTGAAAATCTAAATGAAATGGACAATTTTCTTGATAGATTCCATTTATCAAAGCTAAACCAAAATAAGGTAAATAGATTAAATAGTACTATATTCCCCAAGGAATTAGAAGCAGTCATCAAAAGTCTTCCTTCAAAAACAAAAACAAAAACAAAACAAAACAAAAAAAACAAACAAACAAACAAAACAAAACAAAAAAAAAAGCAGCCCAGGACCGGAGGATTTCAGCACAGAATTCTACTTACACTAATACTCTTCAAACTATTACACAAAATAGAATCAGAATGAACTTTACCAAACCCATTCTATGAGGACACAGTTACATCAATACCTAAACTGCACATAGACCCTATGTTCAATCTCACTTCAGCTTAATTTCACTTATGAACATTGATGCATAAGTACTCAATAAAATACTTGCAAATTGAATCTAAGAATATGTTGAAAATATCATCCACTATGAACAAGTAGGCTTTATCCCAGAAATGCAAGGGTGGTTCAACATACAAAAATCCATCAATGTAATACACCATATAAACAAACTGAAGGAGAAAAAACACATGATCATCTCCTTAGAAGCTGAAAAAACATTTGACAAAATTCAACACCCATTCATGTTTAAAGTCTTGGAGAAATCAGGGATACAAGGCACATACCTAAATATGTAAAAGAAATATGCAGCAAGCCTGTAGCCAACATAAAACTATAATCAATCCCACTGATATCAGGGACAAGACAAGGCTGCCCACACTCTCCTTATCTCTTCAACGTGGCTCTTGAAGTCCTAAATGGAGGAAAAAGACAACTAAAGGTGAACAAGGGGATACAAATCAGAAAGGAAGAAGTCAAAGTGTCATTATTCCCAGGTGATATGATAGTATATATGAGTGACCCCACAAGTTCAAACAGAGACCTCCTTCAGCTGATAAAAACCTTCAGCAAACTGGCTGGATACAAAATTAACTCAAAAAAAAAAAATCAGAAGCCCTCCTGTATACCAAAGACAAATGGCCTGAGAGAGAAATTAGAGAAACTACATCCTTCATAATAGCCACAAATAACATTAAGTAGCTTGGTGTGACACTAATCAAGCAAGTGAAATAACTCTTTGAAGAAGAAAAAAAAAAAACTTCAAGTGTCTGAAGAAAGAAAATGAAGAAGATATCAGAAGATGGAAAAATCTTTCATGCTCATAAAATCTGTAGGATTAAAATAGAGAAAATGGCCATCCTGTCAAAAGCAATCTACCGATTCAATGCAATTTCAATCAAATACCAACACAATTATTTACAGAACTTGAAAGAAAAGTTCTCAATTTCAAATAGAAAAAAAAAAAAAAAACACTGAGAATTTCTAAAACAATCCTGTACAAAAACAGATTATCTGGAGTTATCTCCATCCTTGAACTCAAGATGTACTACAGAGCAACGATAATAAAAACTGCATGGTACTGGCATAGTAAGAGACTGGTCAATCAATAGAATAGAATAGAAGACCCAGACATAAACCCACAAACCTATTAGATACTTGATTTTAACTAAGAAGCCAAAATCATGCCTTGGGAAAAAGACAGCATCTTCAACAAATGGTGCTGTTTTAACTGGATGTCTACATGTAGAAAATACAAATAGATCCATATTTATTACCCTGCACAAAACTAAAGTCCAAGTGGATCAAAGACTGCAACATAAAAACAGACACACTAAACCCATTAGAAGAAAAAGTGGGGAAGAGCCTTGAACTCATTGGCACAGGAGACAACTTCCTGAACAGAACACCAATATCACAGGCTCTAAGATAAACAATCAATAAAAGGGACCTCATGAAAATGAAAAGCTTCTGTAAAGCAAAGGACAGTGTCAACAGAACAATTTAAACTCAAACAAACCAAATAACCCAATTTAAAAGTGGAATACAGAGATAAACAGAAAATTCTCAACAGAGGAATGTCAAATGGCTGAGAAGCACTTAAAAATGTTCAATGTTATTAGTCATCAGAGAAACGCAAATCAAAATGACTCTGAGATTCTATCTTACAATTATCAGAATGACTAAGATCAAAAACTCAAGTGATAACACATGTTGGCAAGAATGTGGAGAAAGAGAAACACTCCTTCGTTGCTGGTGGGATTTCGATCTTAAGCAACCACTTTGTAAATCATTCTGGCAATTTCTAAGAAAAATGCAAACAGCTCTACCTAAAGACCAAGCTATACCACTCCTGGGCATATACCCAAAAGACACTCCAACTTACAAAAAAGACACTAGCTTAAATATGCTTATAGTTGCTTTACTCATAATATCCAGAAACTGGAAACAACCCAAATGTCCCTCAACTGAAAAATGGATAAGGAATCTGTGGTACATCTATACAGTGGTATAGTATTCAACCATTAAAAACAAGGACATCATAAAATTTGCAGTCAGATGAATGGATCTGAATAAGATTGTCCTGAGTGAGATAACCCAGACTCAGAAAGACAACCATGATATATACTCACTTATAAGCAGATATTAGCCATATAATACAGAACCATACTACAATCCATAGCCCTGAAGAAGCTAAGTAATACCACTCACCCTAGGGAGGATGCTTAACTCTCATGCAGAAAGATAAATATAGACACTGGAAGCTTTTGAAGAGAGGGGACAGGACTAGAGCCCAGTATGGATGTCCTCTGAAAGACTCCACCCAGCATAGCATCTAAGCAGATTATGAGGCTCACAGCCAAACTTTGGACAGAGTACAGGATAAGAGGATACAGAAAGACCTGGAGGGGACAGGAGCCCCATAGGAAGAATAACAGAGCCAACAAATCTAGGACTTGTGGGGCCTGCCGAGGCTGATGCACCAACCAAGGAGCATGCACAGAGAGGACCTAGACCCCTGTTCAGATGTAGCCCGTAGGCAGCTCAGTATCCATGGGGGTTCCCTAATAAAGGTACCAGGGGCTATCTCTGAAATTCACTTTGTTGTCTGCTCCCTGGTCAGGGCAGCCTTGACAGGCAACAGAGGAAGTCTTGATGAGACTTGATAGTCTGGGGTCAATTGCTAGGGGAGGAGGGCTCCCCCTTACTGAGGACCAGCGAAGGAGAAATGGGAAGAAGATACAGGAAGGAGATGAGAAAGGGGAGGGGTTATGATAGGGTTGAAAAATGAACAAATTTTTCAAAAATAAATTGACATTTAAAAAATAATGAAATGTTAGTTTTGCAAAGGAACCAAAAAAAAAAAAAAAACCAAACAAAACAGAACCTCACAAAACAAGACAAAACAAAGAAATAAACAAAATGGAATCAGTTTTGCTTGTTTATTTCTTTGTTTTTGTTTTATGTTTAGCCAACTACTTCTCCTCATTTGGTATGCTCTGGATCTCTGGTGATATGCCTAGGGAATTTATTTTTTTTTTAATTAAAATTAGGCTTATGTACAGCAGAGAAATGATCTTGAAACCCCTGTATCACATTTACAAATATCAAAAGAATCTAATATACCAATCAACTGCATTAATAAATATTAGTATTGATTACATATCTTGATGCAATTTGGTTAAAATTAAGTGAAAACAGGACCAAGATGTCCCTAGTTATGTATTAAATATTGGTAATTTTATTTTAAACCACAATTCTAGTATATGTTTAATTTACAAGTAAATATGCTTGCCTGTTATGAAAAAATACATCAAAGATTCCAATTAAAATTTTAATAACACCATGAGTATACAATCTAGATATACGTAAATCACAGAACAAATAGAATAATGGCCTCACAGTACAGTTTAAAGTACTATATACTATTTTAATAATTTATTATATATATGTATATATATGCCAGAGTCTGTATGAATATAAGCACAAGAAATATATTGTGGTTTCCATGGAGACCAGAGAGTGTCAAGGTACCTGGAAATTAAGTTAAAGTCTTGTCAACTATCTATTGCGGGTGCCAGAAACAAAACCAGGTCTTTTGCAAGAGCTGTGCCTGCTTTTAATTGCTGATCGACCTCTGCAGTCTTTACACTTCAGTAAAGAATTTTCAACTTTGCAGGTAAATAAATGAACTTTAATGCACCTGGGAACATCATGGGTCATTTCTCCTTTGTGGTGCATGTACACTATTAGATGAGACTCAGGTGAAACTGTGCTGCTGGGAACAGAGTAACACAATACAGTGAATCCATGATATTGATTTTAATACATAAGATGGTTTCCTTGAAGTTATCAAAATAGAAACAGCACCCAAGTTGATGCTGAAAGATATTTTTTTGATGTTTGTCCACTATATTTCTCACATTTGTTACTGTGTGAAATTATAGATTCCAGCTATTTTTAACACATTTTAATAGCCAGTTGTTCCTACTGAGCAGAAATAAATATCCCAGTATCTGTTAGACTGAAACTCCATTTAAAAATAGGGGTTCATTGCAAATCAGTCTTCAGAGTTATCATCCCCTGTATCTCTGCAGCAGAAAATTTAAGCAATTTTGATGTAGGTTCTGACAAGTCAACTTTTGTTATAAGATACTAATGTTCTTATGTTGTGAACTAAATGGAGGTGTTCTTCTACGCTTCTCATAATGAGTGTAGCCCACCCCGACTGCCTCATTTCTTCATAAGCCTAGTGATTGGACACTTTAAATAATTTTTTCATTTCACTTGTAACAAAGTAATAAAAAATAAATGTTCTTATGAGACCTGATAAGCTAGGGTCAGATGGAAGGGGAAGAGGACCTCCCCTACCAGTAGAATTGGACAGGGGCATGGGAGGAGATGAGGGAGGGATGGTAGGATTGAGAGGGAAAGAGAGAGGGGTCTACAGCTGGGATACAAAGTGAATAAACTGTAATTATTATAAAAAATAAAAAAATTAATTAAAAATAAGTAAATAAATGTTGTGTATGGATGATGAAGACTTAGTAGAATGCATTGCTCTGTTTTACTCAAAGCAAACTTACGGAATTATTTTCAGTATTATCTGTGACCAAAATGCAAAAATCGTAGATTATAGAGATAGGCTCTGTAGTCTGCACTAGGGTTCAAATCAAGATTTTCCAGGGTGCTCACTGAACATACTACCACTAAGCCATGTCTTCAGGCCTAGAGTTAAAACTTCATTTCCTGAAAGCCTTATAATATGTGGGGAGTTCCCTTAGACTTACAAAAGGACATTTAAACAAGGGTATAGTATATAAGGGAAAGCATACATCCAACATATTTCAGTCTTTAAATATCATCTTCCAAGCAGACTCTCTCATATAGCCTTTCTTCCTTTGTCTCACCAGTTATCACCAGAGGAAGTGTCTCTAGATTAAGCTCACTGGCCACATTTTCTAGAGTTTCAAATAGGCAATTTTCAGTACTGCTCCCAAATGTCAATATCAATTTCACAGTTATTTCCCCAACTTCATAGAACACCACCTGATGTGACCTCTCCTTCTTCTCTGCCTTCTTCCAAAGAGACTAAGCAGATCATCTCCCATAACCTTTACCAATATGTCCACCTGTCTCACCTTCAATACCCAATATATTCCCTGAAAATCCTCTGCCCACACTGTCCAGGTAATCAGGTATTCATGAAAGACCTATGTTACACCTGTCCTGTGGACCCTCTCAGCCCTCTGTTCCTACAGCCCACCCTCATTTCTAATATGTCCGCTCAAGTGTCTAAGAAAAAGGTCTACTCATGGTCTCCAGTGTTCATAGTAAATTATGACTTTCCCTATGAAGGAACCAACAGCCACCACATCATCATGATGATCAAGAGAGTTCAAGAGACAGAGAAACACAATGCAACTAGTCCTGATGAGACACCTCTCATGGTCAAATAGAGAATCCAGTTTCAGGCATATGTTCTATGTAATCATATTCTTGGCCAAAGAATATCTATGGAAACTCCCAAACAACTGGGCTATTGCTAAGGCTTTTAGAAGCTCTCTGAAAATTAATGATAAGGCTCTGTTGTTAAAGACAGCATGTATATAACTCTCAATATAAAATGGTGACCTATATGCAAGATGCATTAATGCAAGAGTGGCAGAAACATTTTGGGTGTAACCAACCAATATCTAACGTTATTTAAAAGCCTGTCTATGACATGGAAGCCTGTCTATGAGATGCTGCTTACTTGGCCAAGTATCTGAAATTAAATAGGCTAGCAATCTAGGGGGAATCCATATACTACTCTTCTGCTACACGGACATAGATACAGAATGACTCCTAATGACATTCTGATATACCTTTGTTTAGCCATCCCAAACAAGCTTCCCCTGCAGTAGGTGAAAATAAGTACAGACACTCACAATCAGGCAATATGCAAAGATTGAGAATATTGAAATAATCATTCCAGAACGGGATGTTTCCATCAATTCCCTTTCTTCACAGCTCAGGTAACCCTGCAGAAGTGGAGATAGAAAGAATGTAGCACCCAGAAGGATTGAAGAACACCAAAGAAACAAGCAGGGCTTTCTAAACACAGCAGGCCCGTGCCTGGTGGAGGCCCATTGCTGAGAGTAGAAGTGAACACAAGTCTGCATCTCTAATCCAGAAGGTATCTACAGTTGATAACCACTCATAAATGAAAAGGTAATTTTCTCCAAAAGATTCTCACTGGGTACACAAATCACTTTTTTGGCTTGCCGTAGTGCCTGGTAGTAACTGTTCAACACAAAAAGTACTTAATGATATTTTTGGAAGTTGGCTTTTGCTTCATAATTCATTGTCTTGGATTTTATTTTTTATTTTACCTTGCAGTATTATTGCTTATATATTTGTGGTGTGGTGCTGTGTGTGTGATTTTTTTTTTGCTTCCTAGTGTGTTTAATTTTGTGTCTTTGTTTATTGTAATTTTATTTGGCTCTTTGTATTTCTGGTTTTTTTTTTTTTCTAGTAAGGTTTGTTTGGTTTTACTTTATCTTGTTTATTATGTTTCCTGTATTTTCAATGCCTTCTTGTTTTGTAATGAGAGAGACCAAGAAAGAATATGAAAATGAGTGGATGTGAGGATGGGAGAATGCATGAAGTGATTCAGGAGGTAGAATCATAAACAGAATGTATTGTATGAAAAATCATTTCAAATACAAATATTCTAAAATATTATCTTTCACTTTCATTTCAGAATAAAGCCGTTGAAAACTTCTGACTTAATATTAAAATTATAGGTTCAGAAAGAATATTAGAACATTAATTTCAGCCTTAGTAGTTAGGAGACACTTGTAAATTAGCCACATACCCTTCAATTTTGGAAAAGACATTTTATTCCTGTATTTCTAACAGATGGAAGCTAAGTTAAAAGGAGAAGACAAACTGAGGTTTACAAAAAGCAGCATAAAGTATGGAGAATGCTTGTGTGTCAGAGCAGATTTGTACTCTATGGAGCAGTTGGGAGATTAGACCCTCTTTTTGAATGGCAGAACTGGGAATTGCTGTGATAGGCAATATCTGTGTCTGTATATATAGCAAGCATGGCTCTGTCATCTTCATGAGTTTTACAAAGAACAGGAGGAAAAGGGTTCCACAGTAAGCTAAAAACATATATCTACAAATTATTTGCATACAGGATTCATATGTTTGTTCTGATACTACTACCTGGCATTACAAGTCATTTTTTTTTTTCCTTAAGCAGCATGCTCAGAATATCTGAACCTCAATTTTCATTTAAGCAATATTTCATGAAAAGGAAGCATAGGTCTGCATAAGTCTGAGGATATGCTAGAATAGTTTGATTTCCATTATCTTATATCTAAAGCTAAACTTTATTTAAAACTCTTCAGTATATAGATTGCCATCAATGAATAAATTCTGAGAAACATGAATCTTGGATGAGAAGTTCCTTGATAGTGCTGAGGCTTTGTGTTTAAGTTAAGCTGCATTTCCAGAAACATACCACAGGAAATGATTGTGTGTTACTTCCTGACATAATCTAGATAGTACTTTGCTTCTCCAGTAAGGTAGGGACGAGAATTAAGAAGCTATGTGATTTTTCTTATCAAATACTGCCCTTATCTTTGATGATAATGGTATTTTTATCTGTAAATACTTCAAAATAACTGACTACAGAATGTTTCTAGTTTGCACAAGTAAACTTGAATTTCCTGGTTTTATTCTTATCAGGTTATTGATATTTTAGAGCATGAAGTATAACAAGACTGATCTAGAAAATTAGCTAAAATAAAATGCCATTTAACTTTATGCCTCATTCCGTAATTTGGGTATAGTTTTCTCTTTTTCTTTCAATTCTCTTTCTATTGCATGAAATTAATTTTTCAACAAAAAGAGAAAAAGTACAGTTGCCTGTAAATACTTATACTCATTACCACAACTTTAGAGCTCATATAAATAAAACCACGAACATACACAGGAACAAATTTCAAGTTTTTCTCTTCCCTAAGAAATTATCATATTACTGACGTTAAAGCAGAATTCAAAAATAGCCTTTTTCTATGAGGTCAGTGAATTCTAATGAGCCGGTTGGCTCTGAGAATGCTTTCTCTTACACAAGTAGTTAATTCTAGGAAGAGAGCTAAAACAGCTTTAAGTCTGTTGTTCAGAGCTTGCGTTTCCTTTGAAGCATAATTCAAAATGCTGATGGTAGTAGGGCTCCATCATGATGCATGATGAGGCTGTGGTCACATTGAGTATCATTTGCTCTAAGAAGTGATGCTTCTGGATACATGAGCTGCTTGAAGCTGGCTTCACTGTTAGTAGCAGGTTCTTTAGTTGTTCGCTTTATCTTGATGCTGAAATGACCAAAATACCTATGGTCATTTTACATTTGAAATAATTTTTTCAGTTAAAAGGTATTTACTCCTATGTCTCCCAAGGCATAGTTTTCTTTGACTTGACATTTTAAATGGACTGGTTGCAGCTGTTTGCAGAAAGCTCAGATATTACCGAGGGGTTTATTGAATAGGAGCAGAATCAGAGATATACCAGCATCTCTTCCATCTGGTATCTATATGCATCTCACACATAGTTACATGTAGACATTCTCACATGTAACTACACATGTATAGCATACCCACATATGTAAAAGAAGAGGTACGAAAGTTTGATGAAACAGAAAATTAAAAAGACAGTGAATCAAAGAGTCGATTCTTTGAAAAGGTAAAAACATAAATAATAATTTAGTAAATCAAAGAAAAGATTATATTATGAAATCAATAAAATTAAAAATGAAAATAAGGTCATTACAATACATGCCAATGAAATTCAAACTATCGAAAAGAGCATAAATTGAAAGCTTATAGAGAAACTAATCAGAAAATGAACAACTTTATGAACAAACACTATGTTCTGAAATTAAACTAACAGTACACCAAGTAGTGTGTTTGAAGCAGTAATAAAGGTACTTTATGTAAAAAAATTACAGGACTAGAAGTACTCTTGAATCTATCATGAAAATAATAATAAAAATATACTAATATGAAGCTACCCATATCACCCATAAACAGGAAACAATGAATAATTTAAAGAAAATTTTCATATATTGCATTATTTTGCTATCAAAACCAGAGAATCAGACAGCAACAGCTGAAAAGAGAAATCATAGTCTTACTTACCTAGATGTCATTAACTGCAATATTCTCAGTGAAACCTTTGTAATTTCAGACCAATATCCTTCATGAACATAGATGCAAAAATACTCAATAAAATACTCACAAACAGAATTCAAGAATACATCATACCCATCATCCAACATGATCAACTAGGTTTTGTCCTAAGGATACAAGGATGGTTCACCATGCAAAATTCCATCAATGTAATCCACCATATAAAAAACTGAAAGAAAAATACCACATGATGATCTTATTAGATGCTGAGAAAAACCTTTGAGAAAATCCAGTACCCCTACATGATAAAAGACTTGGAGAGATCAGGGATTCAAGTCTCATATCTAAACATAATAAAGGCAATATACAGCAGGCTGATAACTGTCATCAAATTAAATGGAGAGAAACTTAAAACAATTCCATTAAAATCAAGAACAAGGCTGTCAATTCTCTCCCCATAGTACTTGAAGTCCTAGCTACAGCAATAAGACAACTAAAGGAGACCAAAGGGATACAAACTAAAAAGAAAGACGTCAAAATATCACTATTAACAGACTATATGATAGTATGCATGAGTTTCCCCAAAAATTCTACCAGAGAATGTCTAGAGCTGATAAACATCTTCATCAAAGTGGGTAGATACAAAAATAATTTTAAAAAGTCAGTATGCATCCTTAAGACAAATGATAATCAGGCTGAGAAAGAAATTAGGGAACTCAGCAATGAAAAATAAGGAAATGATGAAATTTGCAGATAAATGGTGGGAACTAGAAAAAATCATCCTGAGTGAGCTGTCCCAGAAGCAAAAAGACACACGCAGTATATACTGACATATAATATAGGATAAACCTACAAAAATCTGTACATCTAAAGAAACTAATCAAAAGGGAGGACCCTGTCTGAAATGCTCAATCCCCATCCCAAAAGGCAAAGAGGATGGACATCAGAGGAAGAAGAAAACAGGAAACAAGTTAGAAACCTGCCATAGAGGGCATCTGAAAGGCTCTGCCTTGCAGACTATCAAAGCAGATGTTGAGACTTATGGCCAAATGTTGGGCAGAATGTGTGCAATCTTAAGTGGGAAATATTAAGATAGTAAGAAGTGGGAAATATTAAGATCTGGAGAGGACAGGAACTCCACAAGGAAAGTAACAGAACCAGAAAATTTGAACACAGGGGTCTTTACAGAGACTCATACTCCAACCAAGTACCATGCATGGAGATAACCTAGAACCCCTGCACAGATGTACCCAACCCCATGGCAGTTCAGTGTCCAAGTGGGTTCCATAGTAGTGGGAAGAGAGGCTGCCTCTGACATGAACTGATTGGCCTGTTCTTTGATCACCTCCCCCTGAGGGGTGAGCAGCCTTCTCAGGCCACAGAAGATGACAATGCAGCCACTCCTGATGAGATCTGATAGACTAAGATCAGAAGAAAAGAGAGGGAGACAAGAGCTGCCTCTAACATTAACTCAGTGTCCAGCTCTTCTGTTATCTCCCCCTGGGGGTAGTATCCTTGCCAGGCCACAAAGGAAGATAATGCAGCCAGCCTTGATGAGACATGATAAGCTAGGTTCAGATAGAAGGGGAAGAGGACCTCCCCTATCTGGGGACTAGGGAAAAGACATAGGGGTAGAAGAGGGAAGTTGGGTAGGACTCGGAGGAGATGAGGGAGGGGACTACAGAGGGGATATAAGGTAAAAATATTGTAATAAATGATAAAATGCAACATTTGAAAGCCAAAGTGAAACACTGAATATAAATAGACACAGACATGAGTCACATGGTTTTTCATTAGATCATGAAAAGCTGTTTGACAAAATACCACATGCTTTGGTCATAATATCTTAAGAAACATTACTGAATATTAAAAAATATGAAACAAAGTGAGAATCAATGTGATTATAAAATGAGAAATTACAATTTAAATTTTCTACACTGCCAAGAAAACAATCTTTATAAAACATGATCTACAATAGATCAATGAGCATCTTACCCAGGATCATCCTCCTTGCTTAGCTTCTTTAGGTGTACAAATATTAATATGATTATCTTATATTATATGTCAAATATCCATTTATAAGTGAGTATATAACTGAAAAGCAATTTCTGTACCCATTCCTCCATTGAGGTACATGTGGGTTGTTTCCAGGTTCTGATCATTACAAATAAAGCTGTTATGAACATGGTTGAGCAAATGTCCTTATTGTATACTTCAGCATATTTTGGATATATGCCTTAGAGTGGTATAGCGTCTAGCTATTTTTGAAATAGCACAATTCCTAATTGTCTGAGAAAGCACATATTGATTTCCAAAGTGATTGTACAAGTTTACATTCCCAGCAGCAGCGGAGGAGGGTTCCCCTTTCTCCACAACCTCTCCAGCATGTGTTGTCACTTGAGTTTTTCATCTTGGCCATTCTGATGGGTGTAAGGTGAAATCTCAGGGTAGTTTTGATTTGCATTTCCCTTATGATAAGGACATTGAGCATTTCTTTAAGTGTTTCTCTGCCATTCAATATTCCTTTACAAAGAACTTTTGTTTAGCTCTGTTCCCCATTTTTAAATTCGATTTCTTGATTTGTTGCTGTCTAACTTCTTTAGTTCTTTACATATTCTGGATATTAGCCCTCTGTCAGATATAGGGTTAGTGAAGATCCTTTTCCAAACCGTAGGCTGTCGTTTTGTTTTAACGACAGTCCTTTGTTTTACGGAAGATTTTCAGTTTCATGAGGTCTCATTTATTGATTGTAGCTCTTAGAGCCTGTGCTGTTGTTGTTCTGTTCAGGAAGTTGTCTCCTGTACCAATAAGTTCAAAGCTCTTCCCCACTTTTTCTTCTAACACATTTAGTGTGTCTGGTTTTATATTGAGATCTTTGATCCACTTGGACTTCAGTTTTTTGCAGGGTGATAAGTATGGATCTGTTTGCATTTTTCTACATGTAGACATCCAGTTAGATCAGCACCATTTGTTGAAGATGCTGTCTTTTCCCCATTGTATGGTTTTGGCATCTTTGTCAAAATCATGTTTCCATAAGTGTGTGGGTTTATTTCTGGTCTTCTATTTGATTCCATTGATCCAGAAGCCTGTTTCTCTACCAGTACCATGACCATGTGGTTTATATTATTGTTGCTCTATATACATCAGAAGAAGGTAAAAACAAGGAACAAGACAGGAAGCCTACCACAGAGGGCCTCTGAAAGACTCTACCCAGCAGGGTATTAAAACAGAAGCTGATACTCATAGGCAAACTTTGGGCATAGTGCAAGGAAACTTATGAAAGAAGGGGGAGATAGAAAGATCTTGAATGGTCTAGAGCTCCACAAGTAGAACAACAGAACTAAAAATTCTGTGCTTAGGGGTCTTTTCTGAGATTGATACTCCAAGCAAGTACCATGCATGAACATAACCTAGAACTCCTGCACAGAGGTAGCATGTTGCAGATCAGTCTCCAATTTGGCTCCCTAGTAAAGGGAAAAAGGGTTGTCTCTGAAATAAACTCAGTGGCTGGCTCTAGTAGATGGAAACAAATACAGAGAAACACAATTGGACGACTTTCAGAGAATGACCTAGAACAATCAATCTTTTATTTTCCATTTTTTATTTTTATTTTTATTAATTACACTTTATTCACTTTGTATCCCCCCATGGCCCCCTTCCTCATTCTCTCCCAATCCTACCCTCCCTCTCCTTCTCTATGCATGCCCCTCCCCAAGGCCACTGATAGGGAAGGTCTTCCTCTCCTTCTTTCTGATCCTAGTCTATCAGGTCTCATCAGGAGTAGCTCTACTGTCTTCCTCTGTGGCCTGGTAAGGTTGTTCCCCCTCGGAGGGAGGTGATCAAAGAGCAGGCCAATCAGTTCATGTTAAAGACAGTCCAATTCCCATTTCTATGGAATCCTCTTGGACACTGAACTTCCATGGGCAACATCTGTGCAGAGGTTCTAGTTTATCTCCATCAATGGACCTTGATTGGAATATCCGTTTCAGAAAAGAACCCTGTACCCAGATTTTTTGCTTCTATTGCTCTCCTTGTGGAGCTCCTGTCCTCTCCAGGTCTTATTATTTCCTACTTCTTTCATTAAATTCTCTGCACTCTGTCCAAAGTTGGCCATAAGTCTCAGCATCTGCTTTGATACCCTGCAAGGTGGAGCCTTTTAGAGGCCCTCTGTGGCAGGCTCCTGCTACTGTTTCATGTTTTCTCCTTCTGATGCCCATCCTCTTTGCCTTTCTGTATGGTGTTTGAACATTTAGCCATGTCCTCCTTTTTGATTAGCATCTTTATTTGTACAGATTTTAGTAGGTTTATTTTATGTTATATGTCTATATGAGTGAGCATATACCCTGTGCGTCTTTTTGCTTCTGGGGTACCTCACTCAGGATGATCTTTTCCAATTCCTACCATATCCCCGCAAATTTCATAATTTCTTTGTTTTTTATTGCTGAGTAATATTCCATTGTGTAGATGTACCACAATTTCCGTATCCATTTCTCAGCTGAGGGGCATCTGGGTTGTTTCCAGGTTCTGGTTATTTCAAATAACTGCTGCTACAAACATGGTTGAGTAAATGTTCTTATTGTGTACTTGAGCCATATATCATTTGTGTACTTGAGACATATATCATTTGGATATATGTCTAGGAGTGGTATAGCTGGATCTTGAGGAAACGCTATTCCTAGTTGTCTGAGAAAGCACCAAGTTGATTTCTAAAGTGGTTGTACAAGTTTACATTCCCACCAGCAATGGAAGAGGGTTCCCTATCTCCACATCCTCTCCAGCATGTATTGTCTCTTTAGTTTTTGAGAGTGAGGGTATATCTGTGACAAGCTGGAGACCTAAGTCCTAAGTCCAGGTAGTCTTCTTAAAGGATGTGAGGGCCTTTCAAGCAGACTCCTAGTAGCAAAGACCATACAGACTTTACAAGAAAGCAGGGATAATGATAGAGCAGAGACCAATGCCTGGCCCAATCAAAGACCTCTCCTATGCGAGAGTGCCAACTCATAACACTATGAATGATAATCTGCTAAGCTTGCAGACAAAAGCCTGACATAGTTGTCCTCTGATAGACTCTACCTAGCAGCTCCTCAAAACAGATGCTGAGACTCATAGCCAAACATTAGGCTATAAGCAGGGAGTCTTATGGAAAAGTGAGAGGAAAGAGAAAAGGACCTGTGAGTGACAGGAGCTCCATAAGAAGACCAATAGGGGCAACTAACCAGGGCCCAGAGGGGTTTCCTGAGACTGAAGCATCAACCAAGGACCATGCAGGAACTGGAACTAGGCCCCCTTCAAAGGCTTAGCAGAAGTGGAGCTTAGGCCTTATTTGAGTCCTCCAGTAAGGAAAATGTGGACAGCATTGGACATAGACTGCTTTTTGATTATTTTTCCCAAGTGAGACTGCCTTCCCAGGTCACAGGAAAAGAGGACATGCTAGGTCATGATGCAACTTGATGATCTGGGCTGGTAGGAAAGGGAGCTCCCATTTTCTGAGGAAAAGGGGAGGCGGAAGGGAGGGTGCTAAGGACTGGGAGTGGAGGAGAGATGGAGCTACAACCAGTATATAAAGTGAATGAAAAAAATTCAAGCTAAAGAAAGAAAGAAGGTATGCATTCTGCCTATTTTATTTTTTTAATTTTTCTTTTTTCTTTATTATTTTTATTTTTTTAATATTTTATTTAATTTTTATTAATTACACTTTTGTATCCCCCCATATGCCCCTCCCTCCTCCCCTCTTGATCCCATCCCCCTTCCCCCTTCTTCACGCATGCCCCTCCCCAAGTCCACTGATAGAGGAGGTCCTCCTCTCCTTATTTCTGATCTTAGTCTATCAGTTCTCATCAGAAGTGGCTGCATTGTCATCTTCTGTGGCCTGGTAAGGCTGCTCCCCCCTCAGAGGGAGGTGATCAAAGAGCAGGCCAATCAGATTATGTCAGAGGCAGTCCCTCTTCCCATTACTATGTAACCTACTTGGACATTGAACTGCCATGGGCTACATCTGTGCAGGGGTTCTAGGTTATCTCCATGAATAGTCCTTGGTTGGAGTATGAGTCTCTGGGAAGTTCCCTGTGTTCAAATTTTCTTGTTTTGTTGCTCTCCTTGTGGAGTTCCTGTCCTCTCCAGCTCTTACTACTTCCCACTTCTTACATAAGATTCCATTCACTCTGCCCAACAGTTGGCCATCAGGCTCAGCATCTGCCTATTTTATATCATCCAAATACAAGTTAGAGTTATTTAGCAAGAGGGAACATCAACTTGAGAAAATGTCCCTGATTGGTTAGGAAAGTCTGTTATGAATATTTTTAGTGATGGCTGAGAAAGGAACAGCTCCTAGTTGGGTGGTCCCAGATGCAACAATCGTTTTCCCCTAGCTGGAATGCTTTGTCTGGCCTCCATGGGAGATGTGTTTATTCCAGCTGTGACTAGAGGTGCCTGGGTAGATTGGTACCCCTTAGAGTCTCTCTCTTCCTAGAAGAAGGAGAGCTAGAAATGGGGAGTAGGAGGGTTGAAGGCAGGACTGGTGGGTGAGGACGAAAGGTTCTGTGATTGGGTTGTAAAGTGTGATTAAATGAATAAAACACGAAAAAGAAGGAGGAGGAGGAAGAGAAGGAGGAGAAGGATGAGGCAGGCTGAGCAACAATTTGGAACAAACCAGTAAACAGTGTTTCTCCTTGGCCTCTAAGTTCCTGACTCTAACTTCCTGCCTTGGGTTCTGTCCAGGATGATGGAATAAAGGCTGTAAGATGAAATTAAAAATAGTAAATGTAAAGATGATTTTTAACCATTAACAATAAGGTTATCCACTATTTTTTTATTTTTATTATGTATTTTTGAACTTCATGTTTTATTGCTACAGTGCTGTATAGTTCTATGCTCTCCTCCATGAAATTACTTGAGGAAACAGAAATAAATTGTATTTCAATAGTTTTCCACATAGTCTCCATACTCATCCTCCCCTAATCTTTCAGTATTTCTATTGCTTTTGTAAAAATTGCATGCCTGAAACAACTTGTGGAGAAACTTTATTTGATTTGGTGTTTTGTCATGTTGAAGATTTACTGGAAAGTCAGAAAAAATTATTCTACAAAGACTTTAACAGTTTTCCCTTATAATGAAGAATGACAAGATATACACCTGGTGGCACTGGGTAAGCACTTGAGAGTAATTCGCTGAGTGGATTTAAAAATGAATGACCTCAACAACAACCTTGCTCCTTTGTGTACAGGCATAAATATCAACATAGGGGTGGAAGACTCTCATATACTCCTTGATTTATTTTTTTCTGCCCAGAACCAACAATGGCATTTGAAATAAGAAATGTCAAAGATCTAATTGAAGAATGGTTATAGAATTTTTTCACTACTGTGAACTTCAGGGTTTCTTAAGTGTTTGTCAAGTTGACCCTACTGATATGAGCCACAAATCTGTTTCTATGCCAAAATGCATTATTATTAACAGGGTGTCTCTTATGATACAAAAAAAAATCTTAATTTGTGCAACACTTGATTAAAGATTAAACAACATTTGTAAGAGTGAAATTTTATAAAGCCTTTTCTTACATATAAAAATGGTGGGTAATGTGCTATTGGAGGATGATTTGATGATTCTAGGGGCAAGAACAGAATGTTACTACTGACACCATTTGGAAATGGGTACAAGACTGTGGTAGAGACAAGTCCCTTCTCTCTGTGAAACATTGCATTTGTAACAATCTTTCTATATGTGAAACAGCCTATTATAGGCTTGCATATCAACTCACAGAAGGTTATTATGGTTGAGTATGTGAATAAACTGAGCTCACATTTATGAGGATGTGAGAAACTTCAACGTAAGTAAAGCTATATCTCTAACAGGGATATGCAGACCCATATTGCCTTGGGATTTTGTTTCATCTCAATTTGAAAGCCTTTCTTCACAGAAGCAAATAAAAACAAATACTTCTATAATACCGGAGGGAAAACGTCACTTTTTAAGTTGCTGACTAGAAAACAAATTATTTTAGCTTCAGCAGAAATCTGTATGAATTAGCTTCAAAATCTAAAAATAAAACTACTCTATGTTCCTGACATAACAATGCTAGGAACTTATCTAAAGGATTCTGATAGGACCCCTGCAACAAGCCTATATCTAACATCATATGGAAATAAAAATAGAACATTTTCTCTGTGATCTGAAATGAGGCAAGATTGTCCCTTCGTGCCTCTCATGACTAGCTTTTGTGCTGAAAATGTTAAATATAGCAATTAGAAGACAGAAAGACATAGAAGAAATACCAATAGGAAAGGAAGTGAATAATAGACCCTGTCTTAAACACAGTGATAAGCTTGAAGTGACATCTAAGGTTCTCCTCTGAGACCCAGGCGCGCGCGCGCGCGCGCGTGCACACACACACACACACACACACCACAGCACATGCATGCCCATATTCAGACAAATGTAAATACACACACATTCCAAAAGCACAAATAAATAGTAAATAAAAATTAAAAAGAACCCACATGAAATTACCTAAACATATTTCATGGCCCTATATTGAAATCTTTTGCTAAGCTCTGGTGACTTATCAGTTTTCTACAGCACACTATTTTCTTTTCTTTCTAATACTAACTCAATGCTAGATGTAATGCTAGATTGTCAAGGTCCTGAATTCTTTATCTTAGCAGGACGTTACAAGAACAGTTCCAAAGAACATGTCATTAGGTGTAGGGTTTATACATTTATTTCCACACCCTGTCTTCAATGGGTATTGCTTTTCTGAAAGTCCATAGATAATTTTTCATGATGCTTTGATGCTGTATCTGTGATGTGATTATAGATAAGAGAAATATATATATATGGATTTATAATACATTTGGACAATTTTCACGTTAAAATATTAGTCTACATGTTTCAGGGCCATTTGCCTTACTCTAAATCTACGTAGAAGAGAGGTACATTTCTAAAAGCATATAGCTCTTATTCTGTGACTATATGAACTTCATCCACGGAATCTTCCAATGCAGAAAGCAAGAAGGTGTGGTGAACACAATTCTGTCTTTCAGACATTTAGTAAAGCGGCTGTTGCAAAGGGTTAAGGCATTTTGCCAGTGTGTGAATCGGACAAGTGTTCTCAGTTTATTACAGCAATAACTTTCAATATTCATTAAAAAAACCAGTATTATTATTATGAGGCATGTTGCATCAAAGAAGAACAAATATTTAGAATTTTATAAACTTGGCAAATGGGGCATTATGATTATCAAGAGGATAATTTTTATAAAAATACAATTCAGTAAATAAGAGCTAATTACTTTAACATCTGGATACTAAGTTTGAAAAGCCAGTTTTGTTCATTTCACTCACTTTCGACTTGTTGAAATTCTTGCCTTTATTATTTCTAAATAAACTATAGTGTTTCATCATGTGCATACATTACATTCAATGTCATATATATGATTTTGAAAAGTTTGCTTGGTAATCATAGAACGTTTTTGAAAATATTGTTAGGAAAATTGTAGCTATGATCCCTAGAATTTGAAAAAAGTATAAAATTGTTTTATTCCATGCTGTCATATAAATAGTAAAGACATCTCCACAAATTAAAGCATTGTCACTTTCTGAAGTATAAAAATAAACCCCCACAGATAATTACAAAAGTCTAATAATAATTAAGTTAAGTTCTTCCATTTAAATTATATATCCTACCATTTTCTTGGATTTATAAACTATATTTCATTTCTGGATACAAATAATGCTTACTATAACTGCATATTCATATTTACATTTACCAGAACTATCAATAACAAGAAGAAATTCTGAGACAGCTCCCTTATCTATTTTTTGTAAGAGAAAAATGGTTCACTTCCAGACTTCTATTTTAGTTTCTATATATACTCAAAAATCATGAAAAATAAATTAATAGAAAAATAAAAAACTTATGAAGCCTTCTTGTCGAATAAATCTAGATAACAATCACATTTAAAGTTACTTTTAAACTGTGCTTAATATGAAATTGTTTATGTAGAAAATAAGATTTTTAATTCTCCAGTGTGTGTGTATGTGTGTTTATGTGCTTACACAGATCAATTGGCTTCTTTTAAAAGTCTTGATATTAAATGGTCTTTGTTTTCTTATCAGAGCACAAACTGTAAATACCTTGTCAGTCTAGTCAAGTGGGATTTTTGTGTGCTTCATTTGTATTTAACATAGTACAGTCAATTACTTTGATAAAGTGTTTGCAGGAAAAAAATCACACTGCTGAAAGAATTAGAAATATATTAGAACCTCTTCCAGAATAGAAATATTATAAAGGCCAAAAGAAAATAATTGAAACTGCAAACACAGACTCCAGAAATAAAGATTGACCCACAAAATTCTTACCACACATAGGTTAAATGAGCTCAATATTATCTTCTGTAACAAAACATACTGCTCTATAGATATACAGAAATGTGCTTATTTTAAAATATAATTATGCATTATGTTTATAAATTTACTTAGATTTACAGGTGCTGATAGTATTCATCTCTTTCTATGTTACAATGGTATCTTATATTTTTGTGGTTAATAAATAATTCATTGATTTTATTAACCAATGGAAAATTAAGCATACAAAGAATGATGGAATGGAACCCTTGATTTGATCTTGGCTTAGTTGCGCCTGACAGTTTGTTATCTCATAAGAAAATATGATTTGAAAACAGATAAAATTTATGTTAATAAATGCACCTCAACAAAAATTTTCTACCTCACTATTCTTTTAACTGTTAATTTTAAAAAGACCTTTTTGAGACCATATTCCAAAATTGATATGTCTCAAGGGAATAACAATGCAAGATGCTATTTTGGATAAAAACAGACTGCCTCAGAATCAATTATCATATTTACCTATCTTCTTATGGGCTGTGGAATACACATATTTTGTGCGTGTCTATATATGTATATATATTATATAAAGCTAATGACTACAAGTCTGTACTGCACATGTGAGGAACTAGCCTCTATCTCCAAGATTCTTGAAGCTACCTGTCACCCCAGTGTTCTATGGCAAGAGTAGAGAAGATACAGAAGATTCTCCAGAAGTAAGCTTGTCAGCTAACCTGAGGTATACAACATACAGCTACAAGGATGACCATCCTCAAAAAAGATGAACAGTTAGAAATAACACTAACAGTTGTCCTCTTTCCACTACATGGACATGTATGTTACCATTCACACATGCACACGTACCTGTACATATACAGGTACATATACACATACACCACAGGAAAACAAACAAACAACAACAACAACAAAAAAAAAACAACAACAAAGGAATCTGAACTAGGTGTTTCCAAAAATTCTAGATTGACTGAAGGGAACAAGATAAAGTTTTGAAAATGTCTTTTGCCACATAATAATTCTTCTATGAGGTTCTACTTCATTTTTACCATCTAAATGAACAAATAATATTTGCTTTGTTTATTCATGATAGAGCTGTTCTGAGTTGATTAAACTCCATGATGGAATGATTTTTCTTCACAGTATCTCTTACAATTACATTTTTATCCAGCCCATAAACCTATCCTCTAAATACTTAAATTAATCTGCACTCCAAGATTATTTCACTGTTATGCTAACACATATTCCAGATGTCTCAAATATAAACAGTGAAATTTTCAAATCTAAATCCTGTATTTTATTTAATTACTTACCTGCTCAAGTGTATTAAACCTCTATGTACACAATATTTAATGCAAATTGGATGTCAATAAAAAATAGTATTTGATCAGCCACAAGGCTTATTAAGAAAATGAATCCTTCACCTCGGATATCTGCATATGAGAAAATATTAATTTTAAAATATTTCTTTAGACTAAAATTTAGAATCAGTATCTGTAAACACACACACACACTCACTCGTATGATAAATAAGCCACTGCTTTTTTTTTTACCATGCTTTCTATTTTTTCTCAAACTTCTAGTTGCTAACCTTTATAAATGAATAAATTAAAGGAAATCATATGCCAATTCTGTTCTCAAAATACTTAACTGCTGTCTCATTTAGCGAACTGTAACTAGAGCTCACTTGGAGAAGAGGCAATTTGAATATTTAAGGCATTCTTAAGCTTCATCATGAGTATACTATCATACAATGTATGAATTGGGGACTTGAATATATCTAATTTTTTTTTTAGCCCTTCTAAGGTACTTGTTCATCAATAAGCAAGTGCCCTTTGCCTCCTACAGACATTCAGATTATCAAGTGGCTTGAACCTTGATTTCCAACAAACTTCCTCAGTATTTTCCTGGGACTATTTTCTTTTACCAAACTGGAATGTGTATGTCTGAATATTGTAACAATTCCTTACTTCAAAAATATTAATAAGTAAATATTATTAAAAATAGCATATTTGGGTATGATTTCAGGCAACATATGCATAATCACTTTCAATGTTTTAAGACTTATAGTAAGGGTACAGGGGCTGTCTCTGGCATGAACTCAGTGGCAGGCTCTCTGATCATCTCCCCGTGATCACAGAGGAGGACAATGCATCCAGTCCTGATAAGACCTGATAGGGTAGGGCCAGAGGGACTTGGAGAGGGGTTTGGGAGGAGAAGGATAGAGGATGGAATTGAGTAGGAATGGGGAAGGGGGCTACAGCTGGGATTCAAACTTAATAAATTGTAATAAATAATAATAATTAAAATAAAATGTTGTTTCTATAGGTATGAATTATTTATTTTTTTCATTGAGACTTGGAGAATTTCATGTAATATTAAGTCCAGATGGACAGACACATAAACTCAGAAAGAGAAGCTGGAAACAGGTTGATAGAGCTCACTGGTGAAGAAAACTTAGCACCCTAGATGCTCAGCTTTTGATTATAGGGAATTAAACAGAGAGACCAGTTATTGCATTCAGCTAAACAGGGAGGTAATCTTATTACACATATATAAACAAATCCATAGTTTACTGTATATTGCTGGATCAAGGTGACAGTTTTAGCTTATGTGAATAGAAACCACCTTTGTAGGTAGGATTTCCTAAATATATATATATAAATAAATATCTGGAAAAAATATCTGACCATAAATATTTGGAATGGGTGAAGAAATATGAGGAGCATTTTCTGTAAACAGTATCAAACTCCAGACATGGACCAGAAGAAGGCTTTGCCATCCCTCTGAACTTCACCTCTGGGAAAAAGACTTTAGCATTTCCCCATGGACCTTAAGTCCTACACATGACAGGCCCATAGCAACAAAACACATTCACATAGGACTTAATACACTCAGGGTTTTCTCTATTATTCATTACAGAAGGATGAATGAAAGTTGATATTTATGTGTTAAATTCAATTTTATCCAATGGCTAAACAGTCATTTCATTAGCTCAAACTAATTTATTTATATTGGTTCTCTTTCCCTTCATATGTCATTCTCTGAGTGTTAACAATTGATCTCACATCACATTCTTCAATTCGCACAGTTCTTTCTGTCACCACTTCTATTTAATGTCTACTGCAAACAAAGTCTTGAATATCATGTAAAATACTAACAACATACCAAGTTCTAGGTTGAGATTTCAGGCAAAGAAAGACCAGGATGTTAGGTAAAACAAAGACAGAAATTTTTAAACTGTGATTCATTTATTTAAATATTTTAAATTTTTTTGTACTCCTGATATTATTTATCAAACTATTAGTAAGTTAAGTAGCTCCTGTTGGGTGTCTATAAGCACATTTCTGTTTCATATACTTGCTATTTTAATACACTGACTTTTAATCCGCTTATATCTTAGTTTTGGCATTATGTTCAGTTTCTGTTGTTATCCATTCTAATTGTGTTAGTGTATTAATTACACTTTATTCATTTTGTATCCCCCCATAAGCCCCTCCCTCCTCCCCTCCTGATCCCACCCTCCCTTCCCTTTCTGCATGCATGCCACTCCCCAAGTCCACTGATAGGGGAGGTCCTCCTCTTCTTTCTGATCTTAGTCTATCAGTTCTCATCAAAAGTGGCTGCATTGTCCTCTACTGTGGCCTGGTAAGGCTGCTCCCCCCTCAGGGGGAAGTGATCAATGAGCAGGCCAATCAGATTATGTCAGAGGCAGTCCCTCTTCCCATTACTATGTAACCCACTTGGACACTGAACTGCCATGGGCTACATCTGTGCAGGGGTTCCAGGTCATCTCCACGAATAGTCCTTGGTTGGAGTATGAGTCTCTGGGAAGTTCCCTGTGTTCAAATTATCTTGTTCTGTTGCTCTGCTTGTGGAGTTCCCATCCCCTCCAGCTCTTACTATTTCCCAATTCTTACATAAAATTCCATTCACTCTGCCCATCAGTTGGCCATCAGGCTCAGCATCTGCTTTGACAGTCTATACTGCAGAAGCTTTCAGAGGCCCTCTGTGGCAGGTTTCAAGCTAGTGCTGGAAGTCCTTGCTAGAGCAGTAAGACAGTCGAAGGAGATCAAGGGGATACAGATGGGAAAGGAAGAAGTCAAATTATCACTATTTGCAGATGATATGGTAGTATATATGAGTGACCCCAAAAACTCTACCAGGGAACTCCTACAGCTGATAAACACCTTCAGCAAAGTGGCTGGATACAAAATTAACTCAAAAAAATCAGTAGCACTCCTGTATACAAAAGACAAAAGGGCTGAGAAAGAAATTAGAGAAACAACACCATTCACAATAGCCACAAATGACATAAAGTACCTTGGTGTAACCCTAACCAAGCAAGTCAAAGACTTGTATGAAAAAAATTTCAAGTCTCTGAAGAAAGAATTAGAGGAAGATATGAGAAGATGGAAAGATCTCCCATGCTCATTGCTTGGCAGGATTAACATAGTAAAAATGGCCATCTTACCAAAAGCAATCTACAGATTTAATGCAATTCCCATCAAATTGCCAACACAATTCTTTACAGACCTGGAAAGAAAAATTCTCAACTTCGTATGGAATAACAAACCGAGAATTGCTAAAACAATCCTCTACAATAAAAGATCTTCTGGAGGTATCTCCATCCCTGATTTCAAGCTGTACTATAGAGCAACAGTTATAAAAACTGCATGGTACTGGCATAGAAACAGAATGGTGCATCAATGGAATCGAACAGAAGACCCAGAAATAAACCCACACACTTACGGACACCTGATTTTTGACAAAGATGCCAAAACCATACAATGGAAAAAAGATAGCATCTTTAACAAATGGTGCTGGTCCAACTGGATGTCTACATGTAGAAAAATGAAAATAGATCCATACTTATCACCCTGCACAAAACTGAAGTCCAAGTGGATCAAAGACCTCAACATAAAACCAGACACATTAAATCGGCTAGAAAAAAAAGTGGGGAATACCCTAGAACTCATTGGTACAGGAGAAAACTTCCTGAACAGAACACCAACAGCACAGGCTCTAAGAGCAACAATCGATGGTCTTTCTTATCATTTAAAATAGTGTTAGGTCTTATATAATCAGCCCCTGAAATGAACTGTAAAGGTCCATGTGTTAAAGTTTTGGTAAGAAACCTTTGAGATTGTGGGTAGATGCTAGAGACTTTATCAATTAGAACTTACAGGAAAAAGTAAAGTTGCAGGAAGTTTTCAGAGTGACGATCCAGTTTATTTCAGCTTTATTTTGTTCCAGAAAGTCAAAGCATGTGGTACTGTTTATCAAGGGCCTTGGCTGTCAGTTGTCCTCTGCTTTCTGCAAAGTTAGTGGGCTTTTTCAGCTGTCTCCTGTCTTGCATAATGTTTCTATCAGATATCCTTTGCTTTCAGCAATGTTGGTGGGCTGTCTTCCTCTCCAATCACATTGGAAGCTTGATGTAAATATTGTTTTTATTTTGCAGAAGATGGGATAGAGATGAGAGTCATACACAAGCTTTCCAAATAGATGGCTTGGGCTGAGCCAGGAGCATTTCTATCTAACTATCACTAGGCCTAAGCCTGGAAGCTTCTAGCCTCCATGCAATCAAATATTTTGGAAGCCTGGATCTCCTTGAAGGTTTCAACTGTAAGCCTCTGTCTGCCTAAAATTATTTCAAGATCTAAGACATATTGCTGAATAAGCTCACAATTTCTAGTTCTTTCTTAACTCTGGCTGTTTAGTTCAACTAAGCTGTTTTGGCTCAAAATACCTCTTCTTATTCTTATTATTTATTCACTTTGCATCCCCCTCCGTCATCCTCTCCTGGTCCCACGAGGGACCCTCTTCCTCCCCTATCCTTCTTCCTTAGACCACTGATAGGGAAAGTCCCCCTCCCTTACAGTCTGATCATACCCTATTAGATTCCATCAGGACTGCCTGGACCATTTTTCTCTGTGGGCTGGCTAGGTCACCACACATGAAAAAGGTGGTCAAGTAGCAGGCAATCAAGTCCATGTCAGAAACTGTCTCTTCTCCCCTTACTAGAGAACCCAAGTTCAGTCTGAGCTGTCCATGGACCACATCAGAGTAGAGAGTCCATGCCCTCTCCATGTATGGTCCTTGGTTGATGCATCAGTTTCAGCAGTGTCTGTTGGGCCCAGCTTTTTTTTTTTCTGATGTCATTGTGTTGCTCCTCTCCCATCTGGGTCCTTCTATATCCCCCTTCTTCTATAAGAAGAACATCCTTGTGCTCTGTCCAAAGTTTGGCTATGATTCTTAGCATCTGTTTTGATCCTCTACTGAGTAGAGTCTTTTAGAAGACATCTGTGGTAGGCTTTCAACCTGTTCCCTCTCTTCTGCCACCTCCAGTGCCTATTCTGTTTCCACTTCTGAATGAGAATTAAGCATTTTCCCAATGGTCCTCCTTGTCATTTAGCTTCTTTAGGTCTGTGGAGTTCTGTATGTTTATCCTTTATTATATGGCTAATATCCACGTATAAGTAAGTATATACTTTGTGTGTCTTTTGTTTCTAGGTTACCTCACTCAGGATGATCTTTTCTAGTTCCATCCATTTGCCTGGAAATTTCATGATTTCCTTGTTTTTAATAGCTGAGTAATATTTTATTGTGTAAATGAACCCATTTCTTGATGTACATATTGACGTTTTCAAATATAATATTACCATGTTTACACTAGAGTTCTGAGATGTTTTAAAATGAGATCAAGAGCTAGGTGATGGCTCAGTGTGTAAAGTGTTTTCTGTGTAAGTATGGGGACTTCATTTTCAATCATAGCACATACAAAGAATTTAGACATGATGGCATGTGATTGTAATTCCAACACTGACACTGAGATTTGGAGAAAAAAACAAATCCCAGGAGTTTGATGGCCAGCAGTTCAAGCAAAATATCAAGCACCAGAGTAGTTGACAGCATATTTATTGTTTAAAAAAAAAAGATGAAAAGTGACTGAGAAGACACTAAGACATCAATGTCAGTCCTTCAAATATATCTAAATGGCTAACCATGCATCCACACATACATAAACACACACACACACACACACTTACACACACACTTACACACAGTGAGAGATAGATCAAAGAATAGAAAAGAAGGAAAAAAGAAATTTATGAGCTACAACTTTAACTTTTTAAATTTGTTATTATTGGTTTTTAAAGTTCATATCAGATTTTTGGATCACCTTCTCAATGTGCAAGGGAACAGCTGTTAATTTTATATGGCTTGCATTGGATTCACACATCAATTTGGAAAATGTTGACATATTATCAATATTATTTCTTCCTACCATAAGAGCTATTTTCATAAATGTAAATGTCTTTCATTTTTCTCAGAGATATTTTTAAATTTTCAAGAAGCAAATTTTTGTGTCCTTTGTTAAATTCAATTCTAAATATATTATTGTTTTTGATGTTACTTCAAGTACATCATTTTCTGGGTTTTATTGTCAGGGCTAACTTGATTGCGTTTTAAATAAAATTAAGTATATCCCTAATAAGGTAGATTTTTCTATACAGATATTATAATATCTGAAACTGAAAACCTTTTCCTGTTTTTCTTTCTGAGGGGGCTGCAGCAGGCATACAAATTGTATAAATTGTAACAAATAAATACATTTTTTAAAGAGTATGATCTATGGCAAGATATATTTTGGGTCAAAGATTTTGTGGGGTGTTTGCTGTTTCCCTCCCTTCACTAGGAGTTCTGTCTAGTTAGAGGCGGTCCTCTTGAGTCTCCATGACCCTTGCTACTAGGTATTTCAGCTGGAGTCACCTCTATATCCTCCCAGGACCTTGTCACAGACATTCCTCTGCCCAAGGTTGCTCTTCTCTCTGAAGGCCCTCTATCTTATCATATCCTTCTTTCCCCAGGTCCCATCTCCAACATCATTTATCTCAATATTCTTTTTCCTACCTTGTTCCCTCTCTTCAACCACTTTCACTCTATATTCTATTTCCTCTTCTGAGTGAGATTTAATCATCCTCTCTTGGGTCCTCTTTATTTTTGATCTTCTTTGGGTCTGTGAGTTGTATTATTTTTATACTGTTCTATATGGCTTAAATCCACTTATACATATCAAATGTGTCTTCTGTAAGTGGGTTACCTCACTCAGGATAATCTTTTCTAGTTCTATCCATTTGCCTTCAAGATGTGCAGGGGTAAAGATAGAGTAGAGATTGAGGGAATATCCAACTAATGCCCCACCCCATGGGAGAGAAACAACCACTGGCACTATTAATGTTACTCAACTATGCCCACAGACAGGAGCCTAGCATAGGTGTCCTCTGAGAGACTACACTGAGCAGCGGGACCAAACAGATGTGGAAACCTGCAGCCCAACACTGGGTGAATCATAGAGAGTCTTGTAGAAAAGTTGAGATATGGATAGAAGGACCTAGAAGTGACTGGAGCTCCACAAGAAGACCAACAGTGCCAACTAACCAGGGCCTGGAACTTGCAGAGACTGAAGCATCAACCAAGGACCATGCCTAGACCATACATAGGCCCCCTGAACAGATGTAGCAGATGGGCAGCACAGGCTTCATGTGGGTACTCTAGTAAGGGGAGCTGGGACTGTTTTTAACATGGACCCAATGTCAATAGGGTGAGGTAGGACATTCTATGTATTGGTTTCTTTGGATCAGGCTTCGGTTTCACATTTCAAGATAGTATATAACAATAACATTTTAACTGATGTCGTATTCAAAAAATGAGTATTAAACTGTGGGTTTATTGATCTATATTTTCTTCTGTGTTTACAGCAATGCTTCATTGTACATGTTTAAAGCAAGATGTTCCTTGGTTACTAATTCAAGCTATGATACTGTAATTATTATCTTTAAATAATTTAAATAAAATAATACGTTGACTAAGAAATTAAGTAATTACAATGTAGAGTTTTATAAGAATTTACATTTCTGAGGTCATCATTATTTACTTTGAAGTTCATTAATGTTTTAGCATGAAATATTAGATGCGAGGCTTTTAAAAATCTTTCATCATTATTTAAAAAATTGTTACTGTGTTGTTTCTGTGGATAACATTGCTTGCTGTTCTCTCAGAAGATGAATGTTATTTCCTAGAACCCAAGTCAGGCAACTCACAAATTCCTGAAACTCAACTACAGGAAATTGAATACTCTTTTGGCCACAATTGATATCCACACACAGACACCTATATTTACACAACAATAAAGTAAAATTGCATAATAAGCATAATAAAAATGCCCCATGCTTTTGCTTTTTCATGGCAAAAATATATACCAGAATTTCTCTTTAGATTTCTACTGATATCAAGTTAAAAATTGATACTGCTGAAAAACTGGAATCCCCTCTCCGGGAAGAAGACATTTTCCAAAAACTTGTTTCCCTTTCAAATGTTTTCAGTGCCATCTTTCCCATTCAATAGTTTCTGTTTTGCTTCTGGGGAACATCTTGCAAAGGCAGAGCTTTCTTCAGTCCATGGTTTCGGTCAGATACTGTGTGGTGCACATGTGGGACTTACAGGTAAGAAACAGGTGACATTCTGCTTCTCCTCTACTCTATAGAGACATTTTAAACAAGTCAACCTTCTCAGGATTCTAAGAATATCTAAAAACTGAGCACATTGTCTCATGCCATTGTTAAATACTTCCCACACAATCTATTGCACTATTCATTTATTTTTGAAGAAAAACAGTTGCTGAAATTTGTATTGAATATGCTAGAAAATACTTTGACAGGTTTTAGGAAAATTATAACATTTTAAGCATAAAGTCACCCTAATGCACAGTCATTGTTTTAAATAATGTTCTTAGAGAATTATCTATCACTATGGGAATGTGTTAGGAACAATTAATTTTAAGATAAAATATTTCACATTAAGAAAATTACATAAGTTGGCCATAAGTCTCAGTGTCTGCTTTGATAGTCTGCAGGACAGAGCCTTTCAGAGGCCCTTTGTGGCAGGTTCCTAGATTGTTTCCTGTTTCCTTTTTCTTCTGATATCCATCCTCTTTGCCTTTCAGGATGGGGATTGAGCATTTTAGTCAGGGTCCGCTCTCTTGATTAGTTTCTTTAGATGTACAGATTTTAGTAGAAGGAAGGAGAGAAGGACCTCCCCTATCAGTGGACTTGGGGAGGGGCATGCGTGAAGAAGGGGGAGGAAGGGTAGGACCATGAAGGGAGGAGGGAGGGGCCTATGGGGGGATACGAAGTAAATAAAGTGTAATTAATAAAATAAAATTAAAGTAAAAAAATAAATTTTGGAGTAAAATTTAAAAAAAAGAAAATTACATCTTATTTCTATTTTAGAGAATACAGAATTTTAGAAATGACATTTAATAGCAATACACTAAAAAAGGCCTTTGTTATATTTCTCAAAAGAATAGATGTTGTTGGTAAAGAATTTATAGCAAGACTAATTTTAACATTCCATATCTTTGGCATGTAGTGAAACTCTAAGCATATAGAAAGCACTTCAAATGATCTTTAACTTTTGTCTTATGGCATGAGTTATTCACACCATCTGCCAGATCAAGACGTCTGATTATGTTGTATTGACATGATTCAGTTAATTAAAATAAACCATGTGTTTTTCCATGCTTGTTGTTACCTTTATATATTTATCTGTTTATATGTATGTACATAATATTGATGATTATAAAGAAAATGACTTTGATCCTTAATGTCTTAGGCCCTTAATGCTTAATGGTATTGTCCTTTCTTGGTCTCTTTTCATTTTTTATAATTTTTAAAAATTTTTTATTTATATATATTAATACGATATATATGTATACACTCTAGATAATGTTTACATAAAAGAAAATATATGTTTCTTAATGATTTCTAGAGTAAATATTCCAAATTATTTCTTGTGTGTATTTTTAAAAATAGGCAAAGGAAATCAACCAAAATGAAGCATTATAAAAATGCCATAGGAAACTTGCTATGCTATATGCTAATAAAAATAATTCCAAAAGAAAAGCAAGTAAAAGGAAAAACAGTTTTAGAAATGGTTCTTCCTGCTTGTTTAAAACTCCAGGTCTTCCAGTTGTATACATGTGACTCTGGAGTAAGCGTTGAAGATGAACTTCTGGACAACTTGCTTTTCTGTGGTTTGTAATGAGCCTGTTTGGGCAAATGACTAATGCTTGACAAAGAGCACATTGTGTTGGGAAATCACCTTCATTGTGTACTAAGTGCTTTGTGTTCTCTAGGGTATGCGGGTTCTTTCATCCATCTTCCCAAGGCTCATCAGAAAATATGGCCCATAGAGGCTAATATTTCAGCAGCAGGGTGGGTCCCAAGTCCACTTGAGTACAGGAAGCAGTTATGACACTGAGATCTGTACAGGCAGAGCGCATTTTTATAAGAAAAATGTTAATCACCCAATTGCATTAACTATGCACTTCCTAGTTTTTAGACGTTACAGCTTTGAAGGCTCCCTCAGTGACTTGAGAGACTGCCACATTTCTTCATGGTGAAGAATATCACACATCCAGATTATTCACTTATTATAAAATCTGTTTCCTCCTGAGGATGAGGTTATACATTTCCTTTCCTGAAGCAACCCTCCTATATCTTGGGCTTTTCAGCTTTCATTTTGCTAGTTCTTCTGACAACCTCACTTGGGATGTCTCTTAGGCTTTAATTAAAGCAGGCTAAATTCTACCTCCATCCAGATGGGGACAGACTCTACCCATCTGTCAGAAAAAGCCTTTCTCACCAAGACCCCAACAGTATTTAGGAGTTCTAAGGATCCTAGACTTGCCCTAAAGGTATAACTCTGCTGCCCTCTTTTCATTATTATTATCATCATCATCATCATCATCATCATTATTATTATTATTATTATTATTATTATTATTATTATTATTATTATTTTACAATTTATTTGCTTTGTATGACAGTTGTAGCTCTCTCCCTCATCTGCTCCCTGTCTCCTCCTCCCTCTTCCTCTTCCTCCCCTATCCCTCTTTCCTAGACCACTGATAGGGAAAGTCCTCCTCCCCAACTGTCTGACCCTAGCTTATCAAGTCCATTCAGGCCTGCCTGGATCCTGTTCCTCTGTGGGTTGGCTATGTTGTCTTACCAGGGAGACATGATCAAGGAGTAAGCAATTGAGTTCATGCCAGAGACTGTTTCCTCTTCCCTTAATAGGGAAACCAATTGAGAATGAACTGTCTATAAGCTATATATTAGTAGGGGGTCTAGGTCTTCCCTATGCCTGGTATTTCGTTAATGTATCAGTCTATAAAGTACCGTCTGTGCCCAGAGTTTTTTGTTTTGGTTTGGTTTGCTTGTTTTTTGGCTTTATTGGTCTTTTTGTGTGTTCCCTTTCCTCTCCAAGTCCTTCTATATTCCCCTTCTTCCAAAAGATTCCTTTTGTTCTGTCCAAAGTTTGGCTGTGGATCTCTGCATCTGATCACATTCCCTGATGGGTGGAATCTTTTAGAGGACTTCTGTGGTAGGATCCCATCCTGTCTCTTCTGTTCTACCACTTCTGGTGTCTATCCTTCTTCCCTTCTGAATGAGAGTCAAGCATCTTCCTAAGGGTCCTCCTTGTGTTTTACTTCTTTACAACTCTACATTTTAGTATATAATATGGCTAATATCCACTTATAAGGGAGTATATATCATGTGTGTCTTTCTGAGGGATACCTCTCTCAGGATGATCTTTTCTAGTTCCATCCATTTGCCTGCAAATTTCATTGATTTTTTAAATGCTGGATAGTATTCCATTGCGTAAATATAACACAATTTCTGTATCCATTGTTTTTTTGAAGGACATCTAGGTTGTTTCCATATTCTGGCTATTACAAATAAAGCTGCTATGAACATAGTTAAGCTAATGTCCTTGTATGATTGAGCATCTTTCAGGTATATGCCCAAGAGTGGTATAGATGGGCAAATGGACTCACAGCCAAACTTTGGACAGAGCACAGGAAGTCTTATGGAAGAAGCGGGATAGATATAGAAGGACCTGGAGGGGATAGGAACCACACAAGGAAACCAACAAAGCAAAAAAAAAAAAATGGCCCAAGGGAGATTGCAGAGACTGATGTATCAACCAGACACCATGCATAGAGTGAACCTACAACACCTGCTCAGATGTAGCTGATAGACAGCTCAGTTTCTATGTGGGTTCCTTTGTAAGGGGAGAAAGACAGTTTCTGACACCAACTCTGTTGCCTGCTCCTTAATATCTTCTCCCTGGTGGGGGGACCAAGCCAGCCCACAGAGAAAGAGGATCTAGGCAATCCTGATTGAACCAGATAGTCTAGGGTCAGACAGTAGGGGAGGAGGTTTTCCCCTATCAGTGGTCAGGGAAAAGGGATAGGGGAGGAAGAGGAAGGGAGAATGGGACAGGGAACAGATGAGGGAGGGAGCTGCAACTGGGATACAAAGTAAATAAATTGTAAATAATAATAATATTTAAAAATTAATGCAAAAAAAGAGAGAACTCCTCAATGTCCTTAGACATCAGGGCAATAAAAATAAAAATGACTTTGATATTCCATCTTATTACACATGCTCGTTTTATAATATTGTGTTAAAATGCATATATTCTAGAAAATAATTAGAAATGTTTGTTCATATCTCCAGAATGCATCTCTATTTATTAATATATATATATCATTAATATAAATCTACATTTTGAGGCAATTTGTAAGGCTGTATTTAATTGGAATATTTCCCTTCTTTCTGGTCCTTTCAAACTAACACATATATAACCCCTGATTTCCTTCAAAGTCATGACTTCTTTTGTCAATTTTTACTGTATGCTTATATGTATTTATATATACATATATATCTAACTACAGTCTGTTGATTCCATACAATGCTATTTGTAGGTATATTTACTGGGCTAATAATTCAGTACTGGACAACCAATTTATGTGCTCTTCCCTGGGAGGATCATGTCCCCTGCTCCCAGGCTTATATATTTAATGAAAACTTTTTCATTAATACTTCCAAACGATTTTGTGTCTATATGTTTCTTGCATGATCACTAAGGATGTTTCAGGAAAACTTAATGATATTAGAGAAAATCCAAAGATACTTTCCTTCCTTATAAAATTACAGATACACAAAATTATATATCATGCCTACAGATTGTGTCTGTTATGTTCTATTTGAGACACATGAAGATTGCTTCTTTTATTCTCACTTCTTTTCTGCTTTTAACCACTGTATACACTGGTTACTGACTGATTCAATAATGCACAAAATCAGATTACATCTTAGGGTCTGCATGATATCCATCCAGGCTCTTCTAGTTTTCATAGTTTCTTTTGAGAAGTCAGGTATGATTCTGATGGTTTTGCCATTATATGTTACTTGGCCTTTTTCCCTTGCAGCTTTTAGTATTTTTTCTTTGTTCTGTATACTTACTGCTTTGATTATTATGTGACAGGAGGATTTTCGTTTCTGATCTAATTTATTAGGTGTTCTGTAGGCCTCTTATATTCTTATAGGCCTCCCTTTTAAGTTGAGGAAAATTCCTTTAATGATTTTGTTGAAAATATTTTCTGGGCCTTGGAGGAGGAAATCTTCTTTTTCCTCTATTTCTATCATTCTTAGGTTTTGTCTTTTTATGTTGTCTTGGATTTCTTGGATGGTTTGTGTCAGGAATTTTTTAGATTTATTATTTTCTTTGATGGATACATCAATTTCTTCCCTTGTATCTTCCACACCTGAGATTCTTTCTTCCATCTCTTGTAGTCTGTTGGTTATGCTTACCTCTGTAGTTCCTGTTTTCTTTCCTTGGGTCTCCCTCTCCATGATTTCCTCCATTTGTGTTTTCTTTAATTTTGCCAATTCTATCTTCAGATCTCGAATTGTTTTGTTGATTTCCTTCACCTGTCTGACTGTATTTTCCTGTTTTTCCTTCAATTCCTTCGCATGTTTATTTGAACACTCCTCTTTTTCTTTTGTTTCTTTCAGTGAGTTAATCATTTCCTTTCTGAAAGTCACAAACTGTTTGGCTGCATCTTCCTGTATTTCTTTACGGATGGCCATAATCTGTTTTATTATATCTTCCCCTAATTCTTTACGCATTTTATTTGCTTCCTCCATTAACCTCTTCATCAGCATAGATGTAAGGTCATCTTCTTCAATTTCACTTATGTTAGGGTGTCCAGGGCTACATGCCCCTCGATAACTGGGTTCTGGGGATGCCATATTGCTTTGCTGTTTGTTGGTTGTGCTTTTTTGCTGGCCTCTACCTATCTCTTTGTCTCAGGTGTTGTCTATTAATTTCTGGCGCCTTCTGGAGGTATCTCCATCCCTGATCTCAAGCTGTGCTATAGAGCAACAATACTAAAAACTGCATGGTACTGGCATAGAAACAGAATGGCGGATCAATGCAATAGAATAGAAGACCCAGAACTAAACCCACACCCTTATAGACACCTTATTTTTGACAGAGAAGCCAAAACCATACAATGGAAAAAAGATAGTGTCTTCAACAAATGGTGCTGGTCTAACTGGATGTCTACATGTAGAAAAATGCAAATAGATCCATACTTATTACCTTGCACAAAACTAAAGTCCAAGTGGATCAAAGACCTCAATATGAAACCAGACACACTGCTGCTTAGAAGAAAAAGTGGGTAAGAGCCTAGAAGTCATTGGCACAGGAGACAACTTCCTGATCACAGGGGTCTTTCCTGAGACTGATACTCCAACCAAGGACTATGCATGGAGATAACCTAAGACCCCCTACACAGATTTAGCCCATGGCAGTTCAGTATCCAAGTGGTTTTCATTGTAATAGGAACAGGGACTGTCTCTGACATGAACTGATTGGCCTGTTCTTTAATTACCTCCCCCTGAGGGGGAAGCAGCATTACCAGGCCACAGAAGAAGACACTGCAGCCACTCCTGATGAGACCTAATTGACTAGGATCAGAAGGGAGGAAAAGAAGACCTCACCTATCAGTGGACTTGGGGAGGGGCATGCATGCAGAGGCTGGAGGAAGGGAGGGATTGGGAAGGGACGAGGAAGGGAACCACAGGGGGGATACAAAGTGAATAAAGTGTAATTAATAAAGAATTAAAAAAAGATTATATCAAACACATTAATGGCTAACTTGGGATCAGGAAAACCTTTTTTTTTTTTCAGATATTCTATAACCAATCCCTGGATAATTCCTGCTCCATATCAAGAGAAATATTGTGCTAAAAGCAATTACATGGTGCTTTACTGAAATGTGAAGGCAGGGTGTGGGCATAAATGGCAATGTAGGAGGAGAGATATAAACTGGAGATGAAAGAAAGAGAGAAAATGCATTTAAGGCTGTTGGAAAAAGGTGTGTTTGTGTTTATGTGTGAGTACCAATATTTAAAGAAGAATTAAGATATCAATTTGAGGGTTTAATATTGAAGAGTATGGGAGAAAGAGGGAGTCCCGAAAATGATATAAATGCAATACCAATGTATTAAATTATTTCATTTGCTCAACTGTGTGTGTAGCAGCTTTATTAGTAATAGCCAGAACCTGGAAACAACCCAGATGTCCATCATTGTAGTAATGGTTACAGAAATTGTGGTATTTTACACAATGGAATACTACTCAGCAATCAAAAGGGAGGAAATCATAAATTTGCAGGCAAATGGTGGGATCTAGAAAAGATCATCCTGAGTGAGGTATTCCAGATGCAGAAAGACACACATGGTATATATTCGCTTATTTAGACTGATAAGATATGATAAAATAATGAAATCTATACACCTAAAGAAGATAAACAAGAAAGAAGACCCGGGGTAAGATGATCAATCCTCAGTTAGAAAGACAAATGGGATGGGCATTGGATGTAGGAGAAAACAAGTAACAGGAGAGGAGCCTACCCCAGAGCGCCTCTGAAAGACTTTACCCAGCAGTGTATCAAAGGAGATGCTGAGACTCATAACCAAACCTTCAGCAGAGTGCAGGGAATCATATGAAAGAAGGAGAGTTAGTATGACCTGGAGAGGGAAAGAGCTCCATAAGACCAAATAAATTTGGGCACAGGGGTCTTGTATGAGACTGTTTCTCCAACCAAGGACCATGTATGGATATAATCTGAAACCTCTGCTCGGATGTAGCGCGTGGTAGCTCAGTAACCAAGTGGGTACCCTAGTAAGGGGAACGGGGACTATTTTTGACATGAACTCTATGGCAGACTCTTTGACCTCCCTATCCCATAAGGGAGGAGCAACCCTACTAGGACACAGAGAAGGACTTTGCAGCCAGTCCTGAAGATACCTGATAAAACGGAGTCAGATGAAAGAGGAGGAGGTCCTCCCCTATCAGTGGACTTGGAAAAGGGGAGGGAGGAGATGAGGGATGGAGAGTGGGAACAGGAGGGAATGAGGGAGTGGGATACAACTGGGATTCAGAGTTAATAAAATGTAACTAATAATAAAAATAAATAAAAATTCAAAACAAAAAGATTTTATTTTATGTTCATTATATCAGTGTTTGTGTGTGTGTGTACATGTGCAACCTGTACATAGTAAGTTACTTTAGAGACCAGAGGATCATATTAAATACCTTCTAAATGCTTTCATATTTGTTTGTAAACCTCCTGAATTAAGTGTTAAGAATCAAAATTTCTTCTCTGAAAGAGTAACGCAGATCCTCTAACAACTGAGTCATCACACCTGTGTCCAGACCTTTTATTTTTAATTACTAAAATTAACTAGAAAGTAAGTTATTACTGATAAAAATTACTATAACATAATATAGAAATATAAAGTAATATATATTGGACTCAGATGTTATTAACACAAAAGGAAAATCATTTAAAGCTGAATAAAATAATCATAATTCCATAACAGTATATTTTATAATAAAAGGAAATCTTATACATCAATAGTTAAAATAAAAATTTACTTGTAGATACTCTGAATACTTGGAGCTTAAAATGATGAATTTTATTATTGAATTATATGACAGCATAGAGTGTGACATTAATTAATTTGTAATTTTAATTACATAAAAAAGAAAGTCATTGCTATGGAGACTGTGAATGTTCAAAGGGCTGAATTTTGATTTTTGTTGCTGTGGGAAATACAACTATGGAGAAAATGATTTTTATTAATAAAGTGACATTTTAGAAAATTAAGAAGAAACAGCTAGCTCATTTCTATAATTAGAATGATTTATTTTCTAACCATACTATATTGTGAATCTTTAGGAATATAAAATGGTGGAATCACAAAAGCCTGTTTCGCAAATGTGTTATGTCAAGCACGCATCATGTACTTTGTATAAGACTGTTAGAGAAGCATTCATTTGCAGACCTGAAATATAACAGTTAAAAATTTCAAATTAATATTTATTTCATCAGAACTATTAAAAATGCATTCATTTCATTTCCCCTCATTTATTATTTATATAGCCCTTTTGACTATTACATTTTACCCATATTCTAAAACTGAACACATCTACAGGATTGATTGCAATAATCATGTAACATACCTGAAATTATTTAAAACACCATTATGTATTCATACATTCACACTATTCTAACACACGCTAGTCAATGTTCTATTGAAAACTAAAATATATATTTTGTTGATCACTTGAAAACTAAAACAGAAATTAAAAACTAACCCCATTATATGGACTATGTTTTTCAGCTGGCATTTGATTTTTTGTAATGAAGATTGAAATTCTTTTCTTTGTTGTTGTTATAAGTATTTCTGTCTTTTATGCTTTGATGTTTGTTACTTGACTTTTATCTTTCAAAATATTATTTCTTCCTTAGGACTGTATTATCATCTATTTGTAGGCTGAAATTTTAAGAGAAATTCTGAATCTGTCATGCCCCCTCTAAAGTAGTCGTGGCCTATAGTGATACATTAAATGTGCAGAGTTCAGTTAAAAAGAATCATAAAACAATGATGTAGTTGCTGCGGTGATGTTGAAAAGAGAAATAACAGAACCCATTAAGAACAGGTCGGTCTTCTGAATATTAAGAAGACGTCTAGGTTTAAACAGAGGGAAAGTGGCATGTGTAATAAAGCAACTCTTGCGTAAGTGTGCTTCCACCATCGTTTCAGCTGTAGCCCTACAAAGTAGACTGAGGTGTCTCTATTACTGTATCATAGTACATGTGCTTTTGAAAGATAATTCTTTTATTTTAGGTTGTGGTCTCACAACCATGGATAAATACTGACATTTGAGAGGACTGTGAAAGCTATTGGGCCTTGCTTTTCCTGGAAAATGGTTTCACTACAGGTTAAGGATAATGACTTGTCTTTGTGACTTGAGCCTTGACAGTGAATGGGAGATGACAAATAGTTATTTGTGTCATTAACATGATGACCTGAAGAGGGAAAGAAATGGTCTAAAGTAAAGCAAACATATAGGAAATAAAAGCAAAGCAACGGTGTGAGGTTTTCGTCCAGCATTTAGTTATTCTGTTTTTCAGGCAAAGCTTCAATGTTCCATAGCAAAAGACATTTAAAATTGCCAATTAAGATATGAGTTCCACATTTCATGGAACATCACATGACAGTGCCTACTACCCTGTAGTTAGGTAGTTTAGTTCTGTACTTTCATGTAGTATTTTACAACGTATTAAAATGGTTCCTGATGACATATACAAAAAATGTTTTCTATTATATGGGAATGAAATTTACCAATCCACCTTGTAAAGGAATTTTAATCCAGTAACATGGCTGCTCTGACAACAGATCACTTTCCAAACCCTAGGTCAGTGTAATTCCACTAGAATACAAGCACGCCTTTAGTACAAACCCTTAATCCCCTTGGCGTAGGCACTATACTTTAACCCCTCAGTCTAGAATTTAGTGCACACCTTTAATTTCAAACAGCGACTACTAACTGAGGGGAAGACAAAGTGATCAATCAGAGGAAGACTTAACAGCCAGAGACAGGATACACCCAACTCTAATGTGAACAGAAGGGAAAGGGAAACTACTTCTTAGCAGCACAGAGAGACTAGGAGTTGGTGGAGACAGTAAAGTAGAGTCTGGGAGCCAAGTATAGTTTGATGCAGTTCTATGAAGTTAAGTTGAGTGCAATCGAGTTTGTTCAGTTCAGTTCATGGAATTAAGAGCGTGTTTTTCCAAGTGGAGCAATTCAAGAGAAGCAGAGGGAATCCAGTTTGAATCAGTCATCTTGAAGAAGAGCTTTGAGCAAAAATAAGTGAGTTGAACCAGCCAGTTAGAGTTCTGAAATAACTAGAAAGTATGAGCTTATTCAGCAGTAAGTTTCTGGGACTGAAAACATTCTAGGTCTAGGTTAGCAAACAGAGGCTAGGAGCTGATTCAGGTTTACAGAAGATTAGATTATGGAGGCTAAAAGCTTCCAGGCCTAGGCCTAGGGATATGTAAAGCAGTGATACAGAAACAAATACTCTTGGCTCAGCCCAAGCAACATGTGTGCAAAGCTTGGGTATGACTCTCATCTCATCTCTTCATCTGAGAAAATAAACGCAATATTTACACTACCTAACGTAAATTTGTAAGGCATTAAATATGATGCTATTTTACTTTCTAAGAAAGCTATAATAAAGTAAGAAGAACAGCATCAAAGGAGGTAAAATGACAATAGTATATATTTGACAATTTATATAGTATATAGAGTTGACAATTTTATTACCAGTAAAAATTTACAAATTAGTGAGAAACTGTACCTCCTACATAAACTTTATATTGAATAAAAATTAAGATATTTGATATAATGAGCCAAGTAAATGATTAGCATTTTGTTTGTTTTTACTGAGAATTCTAGGAGGATATTAGCGTTTTACCTTAAAGGAACTTTCATCTATATAGTCTTAAAATACATGCGCATACAAACACACCCCGTAATGTTGAAATTGAAGTAAATATTGGAATAACTTCTACCAATTTTTTGTTTATAGAGTAATTCAGATTATTCTTTTTGTACTAAAATTATTAATAGCTATAATATTGTAAAAATGGGTAAATAAGCCTAATTTTAAAATGTAATGGCTAAACAATTGTTGGCATAAGTAATGCTAGTACACATCCCAATTAGTTGAAATACAAGTAGGTTAGCATAAAAACACAATGCAAAAATAAAGCACGGGGCTGGAGAGATGGCTCAGTGGTTAAGAGCACTGTCGGTTCTTCCAAAGGACCCAGGTTCAACTCCCAGCACCCACATGGCAGCTCACAACTGTTTGTACCTCCAGTTCCTGGTGATCTGACACCTTCACACAAATGCACATAAAATAAAGTTAAATAAATTATATACTTTAAAAAATAATAAAGCATGAACACTGTACTTTAATAGCCAGCCATCTACTTGCTGCCAGATATCTCATGACTTAATGCTTTATTCAAACCTAGAACTTAATTCCTAAATACAGACATAAGCTTTATGCAAACCTAGAGCTTAATTCCTAAATACAGACATAAGGCACCTTCTACTAGTAAGAAAATATACTACTTCATAAGATTAAAAAAAAGATTAACTTGTTCCTTCAGATATGAGCCCACACAAGAGTCCCATAATGATAAGGATCATTATCTTCCTCTTTATTCTTAAAGATCATGATCCCTTACATTATCTTTGCTTCCTCCTCACTACCATCTTTCAGAGTAATTCAATAAACACTGAAAGTTCTCTCTCTCTTTCTCTATCTCTCTCTCACTATTAATCTCTCTCTCTTGCTTCCATTATTTCTTGTTCTTTTTAAGTACCCTCTGTGACTGCAATGATATATTTATTTCTAAAACTTGCCCTCTGTGGCCTGAGAATTTATTCTTTGAATTTATCAGACAAAATCCCAAAACCTGCTGGTTTTGCAAGGGTTTCGGTTGCCATTGAGATTTCAGGACTCAGAACTGCCCAATTAGAAAAAGACTCAAGGTGTATTTCCATACACCTCATTGTTCCCATATAGAAAGCACTGTGGCTTAGTATCCCTAAATCCCTTTGCCTGCAACTTTACTGATTCACTTAAAGTATCTACATAAAACGCTCTGACAATTTTTTTTTCCAAATGTCTTTCCATGTTGCATGCTATGTTATTGACAGGTAGTATTAATGTTTGTCATTAGTTTTCCAACAGAATTTTTCTCTAGTATATGGATTTAATCAGAAAGTATGTGTTATCCTGGCATAGTGATGCATTCTGTAGAACTCTAGCCATCGACCTCTTACAAAGGAAGAAATTATACACTTTCCTTGAACCCTTGAACCACTGAGAGAACAGTCTCTAATTAGTGAAATTTCCCTAGGAATATTACTCAAGGGTGGAAAGGCCAAGAACTTATCACTGACCAGAGGAGCCGCCCAGCAGGAATAAATTTCCCTATATTCTTTAAACTTATCTCCTAAGGTCTTTATTTCATATTTTTGGAAAAACTCTAACATTATTGTAGAAAACATGGAGAGTAACCAGATTTTCTTTTTCTTCCTAGTTAGATCAAAATGTGAATGCATTCTGTTTTTTCTTTATTAATTGTAGTTATCTAATTTATTAGAATATGGAAGGTCTTGACAGTTAATGAATGGACCTAAACTCGTTGGAACAATAAACTAACAGAGATTGAGGTCTTAGAATATTTGAAGAACACAAGCATAAAAATTGCATCAGCTTCACAAAGTTTCACTTCACCCACAGGAGTAATAACAGCTGAACATGGAATTTGTGATATATCAGTTACCTAGTATGCATAACGCTTTAGCATCAATGCCAGTAGTATAAATCATAGGAAAAGAATGTGCTAATTTCTCCTGCACATTTGATTTACTTACAGTGCATTCTTTGGTAACTTTTAACATGGACATAAACCAGTAAGGTGTCATTTTTAATCTTAGCTATCTGTACCTCACACTTGTCAGTATAACATTAAAAAGTAATATGGTCAATTTATAACATCAATCAAAGTATATTGAATTTTTACTTTATATTTATGTCCATATTTTAATAATTTCAATTTGCTTTATAGCTTTGATGCACTGATAAAACAGAAAATTAGCTCAGTGTCATAACAGCTGTTTTTTAACTAAGTACTTATGAAAATGTCTTACTTTATATTTAATTTTCTATTCTAAAATTTTAAAAAAGACCTGGAACACTCTGGAGGCAAAGGTGTGCAGAGATCTGTAAGTTCAAGGTCAGCCTGATATAAGGAACAAGTTCCAAAACAGCCTAGGCTACATAGAAAAAGCCTGTCTCAAGAAAACTAAACATTAACTCAATCAGGGTGATCTTTTCTAAATCCAATTTGCCTGCAAAATTCATGATTTCCTTGTTTTTAATTGCTGAATAGTATTCCATTGTGTAAAAGTACCACAATTTTATGTATCCATTCCTCAGTTGAGGGACATCTTGGTTGTTTCCAGGTTCTGGCTATTACAAATAAAGCTGCTACAAACATGGCTGAGCAAATGTCCTTGCAGAAAGACACACACAGTATATACTCACTTATCAGGACATGCTTCATTGTCTTTGTCTGTGGCATGGCAAGGCTGTTCCCCCCTCTGGTGGCGGGGGGTGACCAAAGAGCCAGCCACTAAGTAAGTTCATGCCAGAGATATCTCCTCTTCCCCTTATTAGAGAACCAACATGGACACTGATCCGCCATGGACTACATCTGTGCAGGGGTTCTAGATTATCTCCATGCATGGTCCTTGGTTGGAATATCAGTCAGAAAAGACTCCTGTGCCCAGAATTTTTTAGTTCTGTTGCTCTCCTTGTGGAGCTCCTGCCTTCTCCAGGTCTTTCTATCTCCTTTCATAAGATTCCCCATACTCTGCCCAAAGTTTGGCATCTGCTTTGATACCCTGACCAGGGACTGATAGTGGCAAATATTCTACCCCCTATACTTCCCCTTTCCCCAAGCTAAAACACTTCTAAATTTCCTTTGGCTCGAACACTACTGAGACAACAGGATTTAAATTGCCCAAGCATCTTATGCTAGGATAAAAAGAATTACTTTGAATCTTGAAATTCTCCTGGGCATATATCCAAAAAATACTCACCATACAAGTACATTTGTTCAACTATTATCATAGTAGATTTATTTGCAATAGCCAGAATCTGGAAACAATATAGATGTCCTTTGACCTAAGAATAGATAAAGAAATTGTGGTACAGTTACACAATGGAGTACTACTCAGATACTAAAACTGAAGAAATCATGAAATTTGCAGGTAAATGGATGAAACTACAAAAGATTTTCCTGAGTGAGGTAGCCAAGATCAAGAAAGACACACATGGTATATACTCACTTCTAAGTGGATATTAACCACATAATATAAGATAAATATACTACAATCCACAGACCTAAGGAAGCTAAATTACAAGGAGGACCTTAGGGAGGATACTTAATTCACATTCAGAAGGGAAAATATAATGGACACTGGAAGCATTTAAAGAGAAGGAACAGGATGGGATCCTACCACAAATATTCTCTGAAAGACTTTACCCATCAGGGGATTGAAGCATATGCTGAGAATTACAACCAAACTTTGGGATGAAAGCAGGGAATCTTTTGGAAGGGTTGGGGTATAGAAGGATCCAGAGGGGACAGGAGCTCTACAAGGAGACCAGCAAAGTCAACAAATCTGGACCCAGCAGGGAGTTTGCAGAAACTGTTGCACTAATCAAGGACGATTCATGGAGCTGACTTATACACCCTACTCAGAAGTAGCACATAGGCTGCTCAGCCTCTATGTACATTTCTAGTAAGAGGAGCAGGGATTGTCTCTGACATGGATTTTGTTGCCAGGTTTTGATAACTTATCTTGGAGGGGCGGCCTTGCCAGGCCACAGAGGAAGAGGATGAAAACAGTCCTGATGAAACTTGATAGGCTAAGGTCAGATGGTAGGGGAGGAATTTTCCCCCTTTCTGTGGACTAGGAGAGAGTGATGGGGCAAGAGTGAGAAAGGGTCAGACTGGGAAGAGACAAGGGATGGGCCTTCAATCTCTTGATATAAAGTGAATAAATTATAAAAATTCAAAATATCATGAATTTTTTTTAAAAAGTCTACTATTTACGCCATTGATATGTTCTTTACACAACCATAACCGATGGTTAGTATTCAAAAGAAACCATTTACACCCAAACATATCACTGTAATCTAGATCTTCTCTTGATGTTGAAGGCTGTTATCCCTAGAAAAGAAGCTAATAGGGCAGCTTCGCTTTACCACTACAATTTCTAGCTTCATTCTAAATGCTTATCCTTAAACTTACAAGTAGGTGCAGAACATACACTTCCTCGAGCAAGCTTCTTTTCATAGCAGTCAAAGACCATTACAGAAAGCCAGACCTAGTCCAACTACAGAGAACAACTAACTGTAGGCTGTCCAGCCCAACTCAGGGAACATCACAGGAGAGGAAGTAAGAAGATTACAGGAGCCAAAAGAATAGGGCATCTGCTGTGAGGTTGTGCCTTCAAATTATGACAGGGAGTGTACACCAAGGATTCATAACAGTAATGTTGCCCAAACAAGACATGAAAACATAAGATTGCAAATTTACAGATGAAAATGAATGGGTGAATTTTCATAATTCTGCATCCCTAGATAAAAGGTTATAGACAAGAGTTGCTTAGAGATAAAGCATCTGTTCTTTTTCAGGTTGAGCTCGTTGACAGGTTTTTCAGTCAGTCTTAAACACATATGAACAACATGAACTCAGTAGGTCGTACATATAAACACACATACACACACACATGTAGAGATCCCTTTGAGGCCTTTGAGGACTATGCAATGTCATAAGATTGAACACACATACTATCAAAAATATGAAACACCTTCCAAATACAATGGAGATTTCCATTCTAAGAATGAAGAAGTGTAGCATAGGAAGAAATGATTTGACTAAACCAAATTATAAACCCATCAAGGCAGACACAAATATTGAAACTCATTCATATCATTTGGGGTGCATTATGATGTCCTCTGTATTTCAACATGCTTGGGTAGTCCCCTCCTCCAGCTCTACTTCCTGCAGCACACCCTCCTCTCTGCTTTGCTGACTCCACTCTACAAAATGCAGCTTTCCTCAGCAGACATACAATAGTCTGAAGGCCCTTAAACATTTTGAAATCATCACATCAATTTGAAACTTACTTTTGGAGACATATGCAATGGCCTCTTAAGATCTTATAGCATGGACTTTGACCATGACATACATTACTCAACCTCAAACAAGAACTATGATTCCAGGCTCCATGATAGTCTTACTTTATCTTTTAATTTCAAAACAGGTAGGACATGTTTTGTGATGATACTGACAACTTCTTCAGCATGCACCATATGTAGCCTGGCTCTCTTGGACCACAATGGAAGCAGACTACCTGTGATGACACTGCGGAAAATGTTTCCCCCAGTGGTTGTTCTCAATGAAAGTACTCTATAATACTCTAATTTTAGGTTCTCCTGTCACTGAATGTGCATATTTATAAGAGTATATCTTGACAGATAAGGACTTGGATTTTAAATACTCTTCCAGTGATCCAGAGATTTTTTTTCTGTGATGGTACTAGTTTATATATATATATATATATATATATATATATATATATATATATATATATATATATAACAAGCTCTTGGTTTCATTGATTTTTTGAATTATTTTTTGTTTATTTCTAATTTATTGATTTGAGCTCCGTGTTTGATTATTTCCAGCTCTCTGCTCCTTTTAGGTGTGTCTGTTTCTTTTTTTCCCTCCTGGGGCTTCCAGTTGTGCCTGTAAGTTGCTTGTATGAATTGTCTCAAATTTCTTTATGAAGGCACTTAGTGTTATGAACTTTCCTCTTAGCACTGCTTTCATCATGTCCCATAAGTATGGGTACATTGTACCTTCATTTTTATTGAATTCTAAGAAGTCTTAAATTGCCTTCTTTATGTCTTCCATTATCCAGCTGTTGTTGAGTAGAGAGCGGTTCAGTTTCCATGTGCATGTAGACTTTTTGCTATTTCTGTTATTTTTTGAAGTCCAGTTTTAGACCATGGTGGTCTAATATGACACAAGGAATTATTTCAATCTCCTTATATCTGTACGGTTCCATGAGGTGCTGAGAAGAAAGTATACTGTTTTGTATTTGGATGAAATTTTCTGTAGACATCTATTAGGTCCATTTAATTGAAGACCTCTGTAATTGTCATTATTTCTCTATTTAGCTTATGTCTTGATGAGACACAGGCTGCCCCTTGTTGAGAGTGGGGTGTTAGACAACATAGACCCCTTGCTCAGATGTAGCCCATAGAAAGCCCAGTTTCCATGTGAGTCCTCTAGTAAGGGGAAAAGAAACAGTCTCTGACATGAACTCGGTAGCCTGCTCCTTGATTACTTATCCCTGGTGGGGTGACCTAGCCATCCCACAGAGGACGAGGATCCAGGAAGTCCTGATAGGACCTGATAGGCTAGGGTCAGTAGGGGAAAAGGGCTTTCCCTATCAGTAGACAGGGGAGAGGGATAGTGGAGGAAGAGAAAGAGAGCATTGAAGAGGGAGCAGATGAGGGTGGGGGCTACCACGGATATAAAGTGAATACATTGTAAAAATAATTATATATATATATATATATATATATATATATATACATACATACATACATATGGAGAGAGAGAGAGAGTTTCTTAGCACAAATTTTTTGTGCAAACAAAAACTTAAGTTTTCTTACAAGTCTTTTCTTGCCAAGCTTCATATTATTTCATATTTTTCCATTCTTTCTCACTGTTGATCTAAATTAGAAAAAAATGAGCAGTAACCATGTCACAGTCTGAATGCTGTCCCCAAGTTATTTTATCACTTTTAAATTCAGACGGAGTTTTCATGACATGAGCAAAATTATTCCCTTGTCTAGCCCTGATACGATGTTTTACTCCTACTCTTGTTGTATCATGTTATGCTATAATCAGTTAATATTGCTGGGAGGCCTGCTTTTTTTCTGAAGGGAAATGAAGACGCAATGGATTTGGGGCAGAGAAGATGTGTAGGGAGGGTTAAGAGAATGGGAGGGAGGAGTGGCTAGAGTAAAGTTATATTTATTACCTGAGAAATGAATAAAGAAAAAGAAAAATAATAAACATCTATGTATACATAACCACAAATGAAAAGGCCCAGGAATATTACAAATTGAGTGCTTCTTTATTTATGAAAGACTGTAACTACATTTCTGTTGAAATTTCTATTAGCATTTTGATCTTCCAAACTTGCACCAACTGGCTTATCAAACATTGTCTTAATTCTGGGCTCTTTGGATCCAAATTTCATAACAGGTTCCAAAAGTCCATTAATAACATTTTTAATTGAATCACAACAATACCACCTCTGTTCGGTACCATGTTAATGTGTTATTATTTATTTTATTTCTGTGACAGAATATCTGACAAAAACAACTTAAGTGAGAAAAAGATTAATATGTTACATAATCGTTAGGTAAGTCATTCCTGGAGAAGATACGGTGGCAGACCTTGAGGCAAATGGTCACAATGCACCCACAGTTAAGAATCTGAGAGAGATAAATTTTGTTTTTCCAGTCATGTCCTCTTTTTTATCCAGTTCATCCTTTCAGCTGATAGAATGTTGCTTCTGTAATTTACCATGGGTCATTTCATTGAATTAGCCTAATCTACAAACTCCTTTATAGACATGTCCGTAGATTTGTATCCTAGGTAATCTTAAATCTCATCAATTTGGCAATCATGATTATTTAATATGGTAATATTTCTATTCAGGTTATTTCTGAGTAAGGGCAAAAGTAACTGTGTCTGAGCTAAATTTCAGTAAGTGTATCTTTTAAATAGAGGAAAGCGCATTGTTTTCCTCTGTTAATCAATCATTCAGAAGGATGGAGTGATAAGGCACTGTGGCATGATTATACTATACAACATATTTCATAGTTGAGAAGTCTTGAACAAAATTATATGAATCATATTCCAGGAAGAATAAGACAGTTATAAGATGTGTTATTTAAAATTCCCTGGGAATCTTACACAAGAATGAGTATTCCTTCAAATTTTGTGTAGTTGCAACTTTCAAAGAAACTTCACAGGCATGCACTTATTGGTTCTGTCTGGATTCCCATCAGTGAAGAGTGCTGGGTTAATGATTTCCTTCCTTATGGGAGATTCCGACACACACTATGATTGCTTATTCTGAATTAACATCAGACAGAGGGTTCAGGCCTGCTCAGGTGGCACTTTGCTTACATATTCTTTTTCTCTTGGGAATGGGTTATTTGGTCATGGAGTTTGCATAGCATATGTCTCTCTTGCATTGGAACTAGACAGTCTGTAAAGTACAAAAAGCTTTGGGCCTGTGGCACTACTAGTACAGCCAATTTTGGAAACTTTTAGTGTACTCTTGTATCAAGGCAAAGTCTGATGAGTTCTTTTTGTTGAAGGAATAATTAAACCTAAATATTTAGTACTCCTGCTGACTAGGAAGCTTACTGGTCCCATTATTATTTCCCATTGTCAGTTTTGCCCAGGATTCCTGTAGAAGAAATCATTATTAGAGCTGAAAGGGTCATGGAAGCCTGTAGGCATCCTTGGCTCTCTGCAAAGGCATCATTACCTCCTGCATCTGGTGCCTTGGCTGTTTGTCAAGCCAGCTCGTTTTGTTTGAGAGTTTGGGGTAATGCCTGATCAAATGCCTGTTCTTATTATAGTATGCACAATGATTCTTCTCTGGGGCACTTCTTCCTTTTTTTGGGTTGGGACTTTGGTTCCTGATTTCTAGCCCTGGGTGTTTTGAGTAAAAATAAAGGCTTTTAAAGCCTTTTTAATTCTCTCAATCACTTCAGAACTTTTACATTATATTCACCAACTGCGGACTCAGTTAACAAACCATCTTAATTCTGCATGGGTTTTCACCTAATATCTAAGGCTGTCTTTCCATTAAAGGTTGTACTGACAGTCCACAAGTTTTGTTGTTGTTGTTGTTGTTGTTTTTGTTTTTTTTTTCGATGTTAGTATATCATCTGTAAGTTTGGTATATAATTTTGAAGCAGTCAGAAATGTTCTAATTGTCTGGTTTTGAAACTAGTATCCTGTTTAGCTTCTTGGCTTAGGAACTCCCTTTGGAGTCTTGCCAGGATAGACTTATAATAATAGAAGGAAAATCAGTCCATTGTCAGAATTTGGGTTCTCATTTGATCCCCTTGCTGATGATGGGTCATTTGGATTTGGAGTATTTTGGAGTTTGAGCTACTAAAGTAGCTAATATTCTTCCTTATCACTGTTCACATGAAATCAATATTGTATTTAACAAAGTTTTCCATTCAGCCCTAAAAGAAAGTGAAGTAACATAAATGTTGATAAAAACATCTTTTATCCACTGAAAAGCCTCACAACAAATAAGGGTAGAACTTCTTCACTTTAACAGGTCAGAAGTAGAAAATGATTTGTGACTGCAATAATATCCCCTCAGTTTGCTTTGGGACTTTAGCCCCCATATCAAGAACTATTTTCATGTACCCTTTGTCCCATGTGGATATAAATTTTGGTCAAACCTAGTGACTTGAGGAGTCTTAGAGAGAGAGACCTATTTAGACTCACCAAAATATCAAGAAGATATATCTTCTAATTTTTCCACCCTGTCATTGAATGGAAGAAGAACCAACTGACCTCCATCAAAAGAGCGTGGGCAACTTTAAGGTTTAAAGTACTTAACAACTTTATGTTCACCCATTCAATACCATAATTATGTACTAAGGGCAACTGTTTATATGTCCATGATCTGTGTACCATGAAAGTGTTCCCCTGTTATAAGATTTTAATTATGTATTAGTATAAAGAAATGAACTTACATTTCAAAGATTGCAAAGTATGCTAGGACAAGATTGCAAAGTATGCTAGGACAACAGTAGCACAAAGCTGTGGGAGTAACTAAACAATGTCTGATTTGACTTAAGCCCCACCTCAGGAGAAAAAACCCATACCCAACACAGAGTGAGTGACCAAGAACCAGACACTAGATAGCCCGAAGATCTAGGGTAAAACCAAGTACCATTGATCTAATATATATATACATATATATATATATGTATATATATGTATATATATATGTATATATATATGTATATATATGTACATATATATATGTATATATATATATATTAGTAACTTATTCAAACATTATGAAAAAGTGTTCCTCTGCAGCAGAGGGAAAAATACAAAGACCCAGAGCCAGATATTATGCATAGAGGAAGAGTCCTGAAACACACAGCTCTAAATGGGATGTTTCCATCAAATTTTACCTCCAGAAATCAGAGAACCCTGTAGAAGAGGATGTAAAAGAGTGTAAGAGCCAGAAGGGTTGGCAGACACTAGGATAAAAAGGCTCTCTAAATCAATGGAGCAAAGCTCAACTGAACTTACAGACCCGAAGCAGTAAGCACAGGGCCTTCAGTGGGTCTGCACCAGGTTCTCCGCATACATATTACAGCTTTCAGCTTTTTTTGTTTGTTTCTTTGTTTTTAATGGGACTCCTAAGTTTGTGAATGGTGGGTGTCTAATTCTTGTGCTTTCTCTCATGGCTCATCCTTCTGTTGGTTTGACTTGTCCAACTTTGATGTCATTGCTTTAGTTCTATTATAGTATATTTCATTTTTAAATATATCTGGTAGAAAACTATTATTTTCTAGGGAGAGACAGAAAGGGAGTGGATCTGAATGGGAGAGGATGTGTGAAGGAAAAGATCATCCTGAGTGAGGTATCCCAGGAGCAGAAAGACACACATGGTATATACTCACTTATAAGTGGGTACTAGACTTATAAGATAGGATAAACAAATTAAAATCTGTACATGTAAAGAAGATAAAAAAAGAAAGAGGACCCAGGGTAAGAGGATCAATCTTCACTTAGAAAGACAAAGGGGATGGACTTTGGAAGTAGGAGAAATCAAGTAACAGGGCAGGAGCCTACCACAGAGGGCCTCTGAAACACTCAACCTAACAGTGTATCAAAGCAGATGCTGAGACTCATAACCAAACCTTCTTCAGAGTGCAGGGAATCATATGAAACAAGGGCAAGTTAGTACGACCTGGAAAGGACAGGAGCTCCACAAGTACCTAATATATTAGGGCACAGGGGTCTTCTGTGAGACTGTTTCTCCAACAAGGACCATGTATGGATATAACATAGAACTCCTGCTCAGATATAACCCATGATAGCTCAGTATCCAAGTGGATATCCTAGTAAGGGGAACAAGGACTATTTCTGACATGAACTCAATAGCTGGCTCTTTGACCTCCCTGCCCCCTGAGGAGGAGCAGCCTTGCTAGGCCACAGAGGAGGACCAGTCCTGAAGATACCAGATAAGCTAGGATCAGATGGAAGGGGAAGAGGACGTCCCCTATCAGTGGACTTGGAAAGAGGCAGGGAGGAGATGAGGGAGGTTGGGTGGGATTGGGAGGGAATGAGGGAAGGGGCTATGGCTGGGATACAAACTAAATAATCTGTCATTAATATAAAAAGTAAAAATTATTTAAAAAAGGAAAGATAAGATAGGAGACTGTAATCACAATATATTTCATAAGAATCTATATTTCAAAAAGTAATTATAGGAAAATAAAAGGACATACACTGTTTCATACACTATTTCATCCCAAATTCCTACTTATTTTAATTTGCTTGAGATAGGATCTTAAGTAGACTTGGATGGCCACAAAGTCACAGTATTTCTGTATTGCTAAGGGTGCTCTTGAACTACTGACTTTTCTATTATCTTACTGAGTGTTAGGGTTAAAGCTGTGTTCTAACATGTCCGGTTTATAGAATATTGAGACTCAAAAACATGGTTCTGTATATTCTAGGCAAGAATTCTACCAACTAATCAGCCTTTTTAGCCTACCTTCCTGGTTTCTCGCAAAGCAATTCTAACTATAATATAGTACAGAAATACAACTTATTTAAGTACCTTTTTTTGCTGCATCTAGAGTATATTTATACAGGACTGCACCATCTTTGTTTGGCCAAATTCATTGTTCTCGAGAACAATTCTTAATATTTTACCCTGAAATATTTTCTGTGGCTTGATCTAGTAAAACAAAAAAAGAGGAAGTATGATGCTTATCATAAAAGAAAAAAAAATCAAGTTTCTTTGTACAACAAAGATCAAGTCACTGGGAACTGTCTTTATAAACTAACCAAACAAAGGGGCAAAAATATCAGCCCAGAAATTTCAAATTTTTAATAAATTTATAATAATAAATTTAACAAATATGTCAACAACAAATGAAATAAATCTGGAAACTCACTCATGAGCCAAGAAATTCTCAATCTTCACAGCTAGAAGAGGGACAGACCATTAGAGGTAAACACGTAGTTCTGTTCAAGGTGCCTAAATAGCTAAAGCTGGTTCAATATATTTTGTAGTCTGACCATGAGTAGTTTATTTCAACCACACTTAAGCACAGAGCTATTCATTGAAGACTTTTCTAGTGATAAACTCAATCCCATGTACATAATAAAGCATGCATAAATCTCTTTGAAGAACAGAGCAAGCTAAGTAAAAATTCCATGTCTACATTGAAACAATTTGTAAAGTACACGTGACATCTTCCATAACGATAGGTTCTGTGGAGTTATTGATAAAAACAATCTCATGATGAGAGTCTTGAGGAGTGTGCAGTGTGGTCTGAAGCCACACCAACAGCGCAAAGCTTGCCAGGCTGGAATACACGCCCTCATATTTAATCCTAGCATTCTAGGAACAGGACAAACATGGCACTCTTTCCCTTGAAGGAACAACCCTGTGTGCTAACATTCCAGGTATGCAGATACTTATCCGTGAGCATAAGCACCTCTGTGCCTCCTACAGTATACCAAGAAACAGGTGATGTCTTTCTTACTGGATGTTTTTTGTAAGTATTTTATTGAGTATTTTTCCATCAATCTTCGTAAGGGAGATTGGTCTGAAATTCTCTCTCTCTTTTTTTGGTTGGGTCTTTGTGTGGTTTATGTATCAGAGTGACTGTGGCCTCTTGAATGAGTTTGGCAATCTTCCTTCTGTTTCAATTTTTTAGAATAGTTTGAGGAATATTGGTATTATTTATTCTTTGAGGATCTGGTAGAATTCTGTGCTAAAATCATCTGCTCCAGGGCTCTTTTTGGTTGGGAGCCTTTTGATGACTGCTTCTATATCCTTAGGTATTATAGGTTTATTTACATTGTTAACTTATTCTTCATTTAACTTTTGTAAGTGGTATCTATCAAAAACATTATCTGTTTCATTTAGATTTTCCAACTCTACAGCATACATGTTTTTGAAGTATGATCTAATGATTCTTTGCATTTCCTAGGTTGTTAAATTCCCCTTTTCATTTCTGACTTTTATTATTTTGGACACTCTCCCTTTGTCTTTCAGTTAGTTTGGCTAGGGGTTTGGCTATCTAATTGATTTTCTCAAAAAAATAAAATAAAAGCAGCTCTTGGTTTTGTTAATTCTCGAATTGTTCTCTTTGTTCTCAGTTATTGATTTCACCGCTGGGTTTGATTCCTTCCTGCTGTGGACTCCTCTTGGGTGTTTTTGCTTTCTTTATGTCTAAAGCTTTCAGGCTATCTGGTAAGTTGCTAGTATGAGGTCCACCCACTTTGTTTATGAAGTCTCTTAGTGTTATGAACTTTCCTCTTAGCTCTTCTTTCATTGTGACCCATAAGTTTGAGTACGTTGCCACTTCATTTTGGCTGAATTCTGGAAACCCTTTAATTACTATTTTTTATTTCCTTCCTGACACACTAGCCACTACAAAAAGAGTTGTTCAGTTTTCATGAGTTGACAGGTACTCTGTTTCTGTTGTTGTTGAAGTCCAGCTTTCATCATGGTGGTCTGATAGAATACAAGGTGTCATTTTAGTTTTCTTGTTATTTGTTGAAGCTTGCTCTGTGCCTGAGTATGTGGTCAATTTTGGAGAAGATTCCATGAGGTGCTGAGAAGAAGATATATTCTGTTGAGTTTGAGTGGAATGTTCTGTAGATATCTGTTAGATACAATTGACTCAAAACTTCAGTTAGTTTTGTTATTTCTCCATTAAGTTTCCATCTCAATGATCTGCCCAATGTTGAGAGAGGTGTGTTGAAGTCTCCTACTATTAAGGTGTGAGTATCAATGTGTATTTTAAGCTTTACTAATGATTCTTTTAAAAGTGCGTTTGTCCTTGCAGTCGGGGCGTATATGTTCAGATTTGAGGAGTCATCTTGGTCTATTTTTCCTTTGATGAGTATGAAGTTTCCTTTCCCATCTCTTCTGATTAATTTTGTTGAAAGTCTATTTTATTTTATATTAGAATAGCTACTCGAGCTTTTTTCTTGTGTTTATTTACTTGGAAAACATTTTCCAGCTATTTATTATGAGGTGATATCTATCATTATTGCTGAGGTGTGTTTCTTGTATGTAACAGAATGTTGGGGACTGTTAGTTTGTTACACATCCTTTCTGTTACTCTGTGTCTTTTTATTGGGGAGTTGAGGCCATTGAGGTTGAGAGATATAATGACCAATTGTTTTTACCTCCTGTTATTTGATGTTGGTGGTATTAGTGTGTGTGTGTGTGTGTGTGTGTGTGTGTGTGTGTGTGTGTGCACATGTTCTTTCTTTTGGTTTTGCAGTTGTGGGATTATTTGTTTCCTGTGTTTTCCTTGGTGTAGTGAGCCTTCTTGCATTGGAGTTTTCCTCCTAGTATCTTCTGTAGGGCTGGGTTTATAGGTAGTTACTCTTTAAACTTGTTTTTATCATGGAATATCTTTTTGTCTCCATCAATGGTGATTGAAAATTTTGATGAGTATAGTAGTCTGGGTTGGCATCTGTGCTTGCTTAGTGTCTGCATAACATCTGTCCAGACCCTTTTAGATTTCATCTTCTCTGTTCAGAAGTCAGATGGAATTCTGACAGGTTTGCCTTTATTTGTGACAAGTCCATTTTTCTTGTGTTTTTAAATATTTTTCTTTGTTCTATATATTTCATGTTTTTATTATTATGCGATGGGAATATTTTTGTTTCCAGTCCAACATATTTGGTGGTCTGTAGACATTTTGTATATTTATAGCTATTTCATATTTTTTAAAAAATGAAAGCTTATTTACTTATTTATTTATTACAAGTTATTCACTCTGTATCCCAGCTGCAGCCCCCTCCATCACTTCCCAGTCCCACCTGCCCTCCTGCTCTCCCTCTATGCCCCTTTCCAAGTCCACTGATATGGGAGGAACTCCTTCCCTTCTATCTGACCCTAGCCTATCAGGTCACATCAGGGCTGGCTGCATCATCTTCATGGCTTGGAAAGACTGCACTCCCCAGGAGGAGGTGATCAAAGAGTTGGCCACTGAGCTCATTTCAGAGACAGCCCTGCCCCCCTTAGGAGGGAACCTACTTGGAAACTGAGCAGGGGACCTAGGTCCTCTCCTGCATGGTCCTTGTTTGGAGTACAGGTTTCTGAAGGCTTCCCTGGGCGCAGTATTTCTGGCTCTGTTTGTCTCTCTGTGCAGTTCCTGTCCCTTCTAGGCCTTTCTACCTCCCTTTTCTTTTATAAGTTTTCCTGCACTCTGCCTGAAATTGGGCTATGAGTCTCAGTATCTCCTTCCTTTCCCAGATGGGTAGTCTTTCAGACTCCTGTCCTGTTCCTACTTCCAATGTTTATTCTGTTTGCCCTTCTGAGAAAGGTTTCAGCATCTTTGAGATTCCAGAGACTGGTGGATCTCATTTCTTTCTTTAGGTTAGGGAAACCTATTTGTTGAAAATATTGTCTGGGTCTTGGAGTCTGGAGTTATCTCCTTCTCCTCCTGCTCCTCTTATTTCTACTCCAATTATCCTTAATGTTGGTCCTTTCACAATATCCCAGATTTCTTGGATGTCTTGTGTCAGGAACACTAGATTAAACATTTTCTTTCACTGATGTATTGATTTCTTCAACCATATCTTCTACACTTGAGACTCAATGTCTTATCTCTTGTATTCTGTTATTGATGCCTGTGTCAGTAGTTCCTGTTCTCTTCCGTAGGTTTTCCATCTCCAGGATTTATTAAGATTGTGTTTTCTTTATTTCTTCTATTTTCTTTTATAGGTCCTGGACAGTTTTATTTATTTCCTTCTCCCTTTCAGCTGTATTTTCTTGTACTCTTTTAAGGGAGTACACCTGTTGGGTTATATTTACCTACTATTTTTAAGAGATTAATTTCCTTCTACCATTTTCTACCATTTTTATAACCTCAGCTTTTTAAAATTTATTTATATTTTATAAATTAGAGTTTATTCACTTTGTATCTCAGCTGTAACCCCTCCCTCATCCTCTTCCAATGCCACCCTCCCCCCCATCTCCTCCCTTGCCCCTTCCCAAGTCTATGGATAGGTGAGAGGTAAGGTCCTCCTCCCCTTCCCTCTGACCCTACCCTATCAAGTCTCATCAGGACTGGCTGCATTGTCTTCTTCTGTGCACTGCTAAGGCTGCTCCCTATCCGGGGGAGGTGATCAAAGAGCCAACTACTGAGTTCATTTCCTCAACCATGTTTGTAGCAGCTCTATTTACAATAGCCAGAATCTGGAAACAACCCAGATGTCCCTCAACTGAGGAATGGATACAGAAATTGAGGTACATTTACACAATGGAATACTACTCAGCAATTAAAAACAAGAAAATCATGAAATTTATAGTCAAATGGTGGGAAATAGAAGAGATAATCCTGAGTGAGGTATCCCAGAAACAGATAGACACACATAACCTCAGATTTAAGATTGCTTTCTTGAGCTTCTGGTGTGATCGTATCCTCAGGACTTGCTGTGGAGGATAACTGGGTTTTAGTGGTGTCATATGGCTCTGTGTTGTGTTGCTGCTGTTTTTGGACTAACTTCTTGCCAGTTGGTTGATTCGTTTATTAACAGGCCTGGTGGTCTCTCATGGTAATGGGTCTCTGGTGTTGTAGGTAGAGCAAAGGTCTCTGATGGCCTTTGTCTTTTGGTTTTCTTGTCATTCCCTGGTTCTTACTGGTCTCAGTGGCCTCAGATTCTGGTGGGTCCAGGCCTGGGGACTGCTGCCCCCAATCTGTACTGGTCTTGTGGGCTACATTAGGGTGGGTCCAGGAAAATGGCTCAGATCTGGGAACTGGCCTGTGAGCCACACAAGAATACTGGAGCACAGAGGGCCCTTGGCAGACCTGGCCACTGTTGCTTGCAGACGGTGGCAGTGCAATAGATTTGGCTGGCACTTGCCTGTTGCTTCTTGGTCTGTGTCAGTCTCTCAGGGGCCACAGATCAGGGTAGGTCTAAGGAAATGGTACAGGCCAGGGAACTGTGGTGTGGGGCCTACAGGAGAAGCAGAACACAGAGGGCCCTGGGCAGACCTGGCCACTCAACTGTATAAATCTTAATTCAAGAGTGTGAAGTTAATATTTATGTTTTTAGAACCTTCAGGTTCTGAGGGTACATGTAATGGATGGGCTTAATATTTGAAACAATTCCTAAGAAATGGAGAGTACTTAATAAAAATAATAATAAATTTGATTGCTTAATAAGTCAGTAAGTTTTCTGCAATTTTGGATTAATTACCTAGATAAAAAAAAAGTTATATTTTGGATCTCAGTTTTAGAGGTTTAAGGTTGGAAGGCATTCTTGCTTTGAGCCTATAATTTAAAAGTACATGATAAAAGGAGTTTATGCCAAAGCAAAACATTTAATTTCCTGGCTAAGGAGCAGATGATAAATTACTGGGATTCTATAAACTACTTTGAATGTATGCCACAAAGATATATGTATCTTCTATTAAAGCTGCTACTAATTACCTATAGTGCTACCTTCATAAACAAAACAAAACCCTTTAGTATATGAGCCTTTGGGAGCATTTAGTTTCTAGCTTATAGTCCAACAAATTAACCTGGAGCAATTTCATTGTTTTTAGTTTTAATTTTTTTTTAGTGTGTGTGTGTGTGTGTGTGTGTGTGTGTGTGCCTGACTTTATATGTACATCATATGTACAGGCAGACATGGAGGCCAGAGTGTTAGAGCCCCTGCTGTGAAGTTAGAGGCAGTTCTGAACACTTGATGTGTATACTGAGAATCTAACCCATGTCTCCTGCAAAAGCAGTAAGCTCTCATACCTGCTTGAGACATCTCTTCAGTCTTCTGATATTTATTATTGTTGTTGTTTTGTTGTTTAAGATCACTTAATTTTTCACATTCTGTAACAATTGGAGTTCTATAATTGGAGAGTATGTATAAAATTTGTAATCAAAGATATTATTTCACAATGTAAAAGAAAAATGATGAGTTAGTAGTTGGAAAGATACAAAATACTGTAAGAATATTTTTTAGCATTTACTCAAAATTTTTATCAGAAATTTCTACTCAAATGAATAATAACAATAGTGTCAATAACCAGGAAGAATAACAAATAAAAATAAATGTTTTGTATTAACAACTATTCTATGACTGTGAGAACAAGAGGGGCAAGAAGAGAAAAAAATAATATGGATTTTTTCCTAAACTATGTTTTTGAAAAGATGGTTTGAGATTACTTCAGTTTTGAAATGTGACTTTAAAAATTGGTCTGGATAGTGACAGTGGAACTACTTTGGATAGGAACAAGTGGAGGGTGGCAATGAAATGACTTTAGGCTAACCTTATACCTTACCATGTAATTAGCATGTTCTGAAAACTGAGATACTGGGATATCTGAAATTACAGCCATTGAGTGCCTAGAAAAAATGTGACCTGTTTGAAAAATGAGTTTTGTATAATTACTAGACTTTGGAGAGTATTCATTCAGGTAATAATTCTACATACAAATTTAGAGCACATAGTTGAAATCCAGATCAAAAATGTTATATAGTGTAATATTCTACATAAAAATGTAGTTGTATACATTTTCAGATGTAAGTATGAAAGTCTGTATGCTTTCTATATATATACCCAGAATAATGTTGGCCAGAATATAACGTTTACCCCTAAAATAGTGGATGAACTTGCTGCAAACACAGAGACTGGTGAAATAAAAACTTCAGCAGGAGTTGGGGCTTAGCTGCATAAAGACATGATTTTATTCTCATACAAAATGTTAATATTTTGAGGATGGGTGAGTAATATATTAGTTTTATGTCTACATTTAGGAAAGATGTGTGAAAAAATATCTTCGGCTAAGATGAGAAGAAAGATAGTTTTGAAATGAAAGTTTTTGTCTATAAACATATTACATATATGTAATATATATACATCATATATATGTAATATGTACTTACTTCTCTGAAAAATATCTAGAATCATTAATTATACTTGTTAAAATGACATAGCATATAAAACCATGTAATGATATGTCCATATTTAGACACAGAAAAATGAAAAATGAGTTCAAATACACTGGATATTCTTATTTCTACTTAAGTAAGTGAATCAATAATGATTTGTGTGGGGTATAGGAAACTGAACTTCGTGGTAGCATTTCATGTTTTTATTAAGATATAGTGTCAACTCAGTGCCATTAAACCTAGAATTTGGAAGTGATAATTGAAAGCAGAAATAAAAGGGTCCATTAAAGCATTTTTTTTAACATGGCAGCTGAGGTGGAAGTTTCTGGTTTCCTTGAAGACACAGTTTAGTTATGTGCTATTTTGCTGCATGTTGGACATATGATGTTTTGCTATAAGTTGGCTTGTAAGAGGGCCTATGATGTTTTGCTGTGAGCTCTCTCATGCAAGTGGAGTAACTTTGGTCAGCTGAGAATATCCTTGGTGGAATTGGGGAAAAGAGATATATAGAAGCCCATGCACACTGAGACATTGCTTTTTGGATCAACATTGCTGCACTGATCTTCATCCTTCAACACTTGTCTGCAATGAGAGAAACATTCCAGAGAACTTCTCAGGGCAATCCAGTTGAGTCCCATTCATTGGCTGACTTCATGTTGTTTCCTGGTATTAGCCTTTGGATTTGACTGCTAGTATCCTGACCACTGAGTTTGATGATCCCCTAAAGATCCATTGACCCTAATGACCAGGAAGTAGATCAAAGAGTTTTAAGCTTTTTTTCCTTACTAATCTTCTACCTAAGGTTGGAGGTTGGAAGAGAGGTAAAGGAGTTTAAGAACCCTGAATAAAGTAGGGTTTGGTGAAAAATCTAAGCCTATAGACATCTCTTACAAATGCCATTTTCCTTGTTTCTATTTAAAAATATATATTTAGTAAAATAAATGCTACTCTATAAATTGTTCACAAATCCAAATACTCTTCTCCATGATTTTGCTATTTTTAAACTTAATGTTGAGATAGTTATAAAAATAACAAATGCTTTAGAATTACTGACTTTTAAAATTTTAAGATTCTTTCCCTGAAAAGTCCTTGTGCTGCTATTGAGTTACTACCAAATGCTTTTGTTTCTAACATTGTTTTCACACATAACTCAGAAATATTTGTTTTATTCCATAATTAAGGAACACAAGCTGAACATCAGCTATTAAAGTTCAGTTTCACTCTGTAAAGTAACTGAATTCCATGGCTCAGTATTCTAAGCAAAAATTACAACAACTAATGAAGCCATTTTATTCTGCTACAATTGGGAGACTATATAATAGATATTATTTATACACATACATATAAAAATCCTATTATTTTAAAATTTATTTTCAATGAGAATATTTTAAATGATTAAAATATTTCTTTTAAACTTAGAATGTAACAAATTGGTAGATGTTAAATAACTGACTTCAAATTGCTTTAAAAATGTTTGAAACATTACTATCATATACACTGATGGAACTGTTAAAATTGGTGCTTACTAGCTTAATAGAAAAATTAACATAAAGCTACTTTCCAAACAGCATATAAGTACTAGAGCAAAATGCTATTTATTTTTGCAATGGTATCTGGAAAACAATGCCCAGTGCTTGTCTAAACAAGAAAGTGGTGTGTTCCAGTGGTGTTTCTCTGCTTCTAGATGTCACTTATGTGCTCAAAAGAAGGAGTCTACTTTCAGCTTCCATATCCAGGACATAATACAGAGATCTTCTCCTACAGCTTCCCTAAGCACACCATCCCTTTGTCTTAGCTGCCAACTCTCACAGGAATTCCATGGGAATCCTCCAGCCACACTACCCACAAAAACAGGAAGATGATCTTTAGACTTAAGTTCTCCTACTCTCTTTCAAATCTAATCCCACAGTATCATCCTGAGTTCTGGTGCACGTAGAAAAATGAAAACTGATACCTACTTTTCACCTTGCCTAAAATTCAACTCCAAATGGACCAAATACCTCAGTATAAAGCCAGATATATTGCATCTGATAGAAAAGAAAGTGGGGTGTGTCATTAAGTCATTAGAACAGAAAATACATTTTTTTCATTTTGCAAAGTTTATTTTTATTTTTAATTAAATTTTTATTTTTATATTAATTACAGTTTATTCGCTTTATATCCCAGCTGTCTCCCCTCCCTCACTCCCTCCCAATCCCACCCTCCCTCTCTTATCTCCTCCCATTCCCCTCTCCAAGTCCACTGATAGGGGAGGTCCTCCTCCTCTTCCATCTGACCCTAGCGTATCAGGTGTCATCAGGACAGAACAACAATAAGGCAGGAACTCATGAAACATTTCTGTAAGAGAAAAGATACCATCATTTGGACAAAGTGGCAAGCTACAGAATATGAAAACATTTTAACCAACTACACATCTGTTAGATGACTGATAAGCCAAAAATATAAAGAAGTCAAAAAAGTAGACAAGTAACACAATCAAAAATGGATTACAGATTTAAACAAAATCTTGTCAAATGACTGATTAGCACTTAAAGAAATGTTCAACACACTTAACATTCAGAAAAAAAATGCAAATAAAAATTGCTTTGAAATTTGATCTCAACAATCTGAATTGCCAAAGACAATGAATGCTGGTGAGGATGTGGGGTATAAGAAATAGGTGTCCATTGCTTTTGGGAGCTCATCCTTGTACAACTATTGTGGAAATCAGTAAGTTGAAGTAGATCTACCTCAAGATCGAGCTATATAATTCTTGAGCATCTACACAAAGGATGCTATCTTACAAAAACAAACAAACAAAAAACACTTGCTCAAACATTCATAATTACCAAAAATTGTCCATCAACAGAAGAATGAATAAAGAAAACGTGGTAAATTTACATAATGAAATATTGGCCAGTCATTAAAAATGAAATAAAAAATTTACAGCTTATTATCCTCAGTGAGATAACTCAGACTCTGAAAGACAAATGGGATAAATATTTATGAATTTTATAGTTTAACTGTTAAGTAATTGATAAGAAGACTACAATCTATACATATAACAACAAAGGTTAGGTTCAGAGTAAGGGATTGGGTCGATATAACTGCAGGAAGGAGAAATAAAAGAGACCTGCTTGGGTGGAAGCAAGGTTGAAGTACTAGACTCTGGGAATCAAACAGGGATGGGAATGGAAGAGGACAGGAGAAAAAATACAGTGAGGAACATCAAAAGCTTCAAAGACTGCTTGAAGTGTTTATGAGAAGTTTCCTAAAATATATACATATATGAAGGAAGTCCAAATTAAAAAAAAAAATTTAAACAATGAGCAAGACAGAGACACAACTGACCATTTCTTATCATCAAATAGACTCCAATACCAATGATGGGTTATATCTAATAGAGTTCTTGGCTTAAGAGGTCAAAATAAACTTCAATAACCCCCAGTCAACCTTGTCTACTGCCAATACTATTTATTGGTAGCTTTTCATAAATTGACATTAAGGATTTTTTTTGCTAAAGACAACACCTACATAACTCATTGGACATGGAGGTATTGAACTGGTGCCTTACTAGAGCCTTCACCTAACTTGTGCTGATGGTATTGGAAGGTACTAAGCATAGTAACAAAAGAGAAAGGTAAACATCTAGCCAGTTACACACCCTTTGGTTTACATTGGTTATCTGCCTGAAAGATTTGCAGGTGCAATAGTGGTAAATAAGTTGTGGCAGTAACAAACTGAAATCAGATTTGAGATAAAGTCCATTCCATGAAAGGGTATTCACATTGACACCGCTTGAGTGGCCAAGAACCTGAGAGTAGGTAGGCCAGGCACTTAGGGGAAAACCAAACCCTACTGTTTTGTGAAAAGGACCTAGCAATAAAGTGACTCCTAATTTCATTTTCTACTATTGTGGTAGCTTCAGACCTTGTTCAGCCATCACCAGAGAAGCTTCCTTCTGCAGCAGATGTAAACAAATACAAAGAACCACAGCAACATGTTAGAGACACGTTAGAACACTCAGTCCAAAAAGAGATGTCTCCATCAAATCTTTATCCTCATGATTCATGAAACTTTGTGGAAGAGAAGGCAGAGATATTTTAAGAATCAGAGGGGATGCAGTACACCAATGGGAAAAAAAAGCTTTCTAGACACAACAGGGCTGGGGCATATATCAACCCACAGAGACTATGGCAACATGCACAGGTCTAGTCCAGTTAGGGTCCCAGAAATGCAATGAAAAGAAGACACAAGCACCCAGCAGGAATCTCCAATTTGAAAATGAGAAATTTATTTTCTCCAAAATCTTCTCACTGGGGAAAACAATCACTCTTAAGGGTAGGCTCCATTTCCAGCAATGGAGAGTCAATACAGAAGAAGCAATTTCATTTCTGGAGGTTCTTTGTGTCATATTGTTAATTCAGGCCACTATCGCTATTGTTATTATTTTATTATTAATATCATTATTACTTATATTAACATTGCAGGTCATCTTTTGCATATATCTTATGGCTCCCTGTTCTGTATTTTTATGGGATTCTTGTGTGTGGGAACATGTATGAATGAGTTACTGCATCTGTATGAGTTACTTTTGATTTTTCATTAGCCGTTTTCCTTGTTGGTTATTTTTACCTAGTATGACTAGTTTGTTTTTCTTTTGTCTTATTGAATTATATATTATTTTATTATTATTCCTACAATGACATTTTGTTTTTTAATAAGAAACAACACTATGGATCAGGATGGGAGACCAGATAGGGAGAACCTGGAAAAGGCAGGGAGAGAAGAAACTATAATCAGAATATACTGTATGGAAAAAAATCAGTGTGCAATCAAGAAGTAAATAAATAAATAAATAAATAAATAAATAAATAAATAAATAATACAAAAATCTAGGAACATTTCAAAGTAGCTCAACCTGATTCCAGAAAACATCAGGATAATATAGAAAAATAAAACAGTTTTCAACTTCAGGTAAAATTATAGTTTTTCATGTTTCCAAATATTTTTTATACTTATGGAACATTTGTCTAATAAGTTTTTGTAGTTATTTTATATAAAAGTCTGCTAATTCAGAGGTTATGTCTAAGAAATACTGAAAATGATAATTCTCTGGGATTTTTACTCAACAATTAATCTCCAGACGCTCAGTACAAAGAGAGAATGCTCAAAGAACTTGGATGACTTCAAGCAGATAGCTTTTTGTTATTAACTCTTTGAGACTCATACAGTCTAATAGGTTAATACTCAGCTTCAACTACTCACACTTACACTCCCCATTTCACCGAGGATCCCTCACTGCTCTCCCAAAATTTGTATCCTGCTCTTGTTGTTGTTAAGATCCCATCAATTCCAATCTGTTCTGTGTGTGAATCATCCACTGGAGCACGGTGGAAGTTAAAAGAAGCCAAACCAGAAAAGACACGGAATCTGTCCCCAGAATCTGTCAATTTTCCATAGTTATTCGGTTAGATACGAGGGCTAAAAATCTACTTCTTTGTCCGTCTGGAATGCCTGCTTGCTTGATTTTGTGCTGGCAATCACAGATGTTGTGAGTTTATGAAAACAATGGTCCCATAATTCCAGGAAGACACTCACAGGTCCTCCGCACACCCAGCCTTTATAGCCTTTCCACTGCTTCCACAATGGTTATTGAGGCTTTGGGAGAAAGTATTGTATAAATTCCCCAATTTGGGCTGAAACATATTCTGTGTAGTTTGACAATTCGTGAATTTCTACATTAACAATCATGCACTGCACAAAGTGCATACAGGTATTTTTAAGTTTTTAAACCCCTCAAATATTATATGTGGAGTTATTCACATGTCTTTCAGCTACTACCAACACCTGTGAAAATTTAGAACATGTCCTTTATTCTTTATAACATTAAAATCAACAATAGTGTTATTAATTTCACAACATTGCAAAATCATATCACTTAAATAAACAATCTAGTAATCTATAGAATTTATTTTCAAAGTCTGTAAAAATATATTATTTGAAAAAAAATTGTAGCCTACTTACTTAAACAGAGAAAGTAAATGATGTGACCTTGCATTTTACGTAATTAATTAATTAATAATTATTTTTGGTTTGAGACAGGGTTTCACTATGAATCTAAAGCTGGCCTTGGACTGATCTTCCTGCTTCAGCTTTGTAGCTGCTAGAATCATAGATGTTAATTTTTGTGATGGCACTTGACAAGTATTAACATCATTTTTTGTGTATGAGGATTTTTTATGATTCTACAAATAACAAATATTTATATATAATATAGTTTCTCTACCCCTACTCCTTCCATTTCCTAGACACTCACCTTCTTTCTGTTTCTTAGCAAACAAATAGAAATCTAAGAAACAGTAATACAATAAAATAAAGTGAATTAAAAACAAATTGGGATATGAGAAAATAATTAGGAAAAAGAGAGAAAGAAAAAGCACAAATAATGCATAAAGACAAAAAAAATTCTCATACACAACAGAGTTCTGTAAATACCCCAAACCAGAAGCCATAATATATACAAAAAGAACATGTAAGGTAAAAATATTAATAATATTCTTAAAAATTAAAAAAAATATCCTGACTTAAAATTATGAGACACCAAAGATCCCATTGGGTTTGTTTTATGTTGGCCATCTACTGTTAGCCATGAGGCCTGGCCTTAAGAGTGGTTTGTTTGTTCAGTGAGATTCCCTTTGAAGAAAAGAAATATCTCATTTTCAAATGATTATCAGTTGGAAATACCTTTCTGGTGCTGTGTCCACTTCTTTCCCTTCTAGGATCCCATCTAGTGCAGACATGTGCTGGCCCTGAGAAAGCTGTCATAGGATCTGCAGGTTGATAAATTCACAACCCTGTTGTGTCAAGAAGGCTTTGAACACTTGGTGTCTTACATTCGGTCTGTACACTTTTTCCACCTCTTCTTCTACAAAATTCCATTAGCTCTAGGTGGAGAAAGTTGATGGAGACACCCTTTCAGCACATTTTTTCTTTTTTAATTAAATTTTTATTTTTATATTAATTGCAGTTTATTTACTTTGTATCCCAGCTGTAACCCCTTCCCTTATTCCCTCCCAATCTCACCATCCCTCCCTCATCTCCTCCCTGCCCCTCTCTAAGTCCACTGATAGGGGAGGTCCTCCTCCTCTTCCATCTGACCCTAACTTATCAGATCTCATCAGAACTGGCTGTAATGTCCTCCTTTGTGGCCTAGCAAGGCTGCTCCTCCCTCAGGGGAGGCAGTAAAAGAGCCAGCCACTGAGTTCATGTCAGAGACAGTCCCTGTTCCCCTTACTAGGGTACCCACTTGTATACTGAGCTGCATGGCTACGTCTGAGCAGGGGTTCTAGGTTATATCCATGCACGGTCCTTGGTTGGAGAAACAGTCTAAGAAAAGAACCCTGTATCCAAATATTTTTGGTCCTTGTGGAGCTCCTGTCCTCTCCAGGTCTTACTAACTCACCCTTTATTCATATGATTCCCTGCACTCTTCCCAAGGTTTGGTTATGAGTCTCAGAATCTGCTCTGATACACTGCTAGGTAGAGTCTTTCAGAGGTCCTCTATGGTAGGCTCCTAAAGACAAATGAGATCGACATTGGAATTAGGAGAATGCAAGAATCAGCACAATTTCTTAAGCCAAAAAAAAAAAATGATGTAGATATCATATTGTTATGCTGAAACCAGAGGTGTTGGAAGAAAAAGGATTAGTGCCACTGACATCCCAATAATTATTTTTCATTAGAAAATTCATACTCAGTATAAGTAATCTATTAATGACCAGAACTACAAAATATAAATAAAAATAAAAACAAGAATCATTTATAGTTAATTACAACATACTTGAATTAAAACTATTAAGCTAAATATTTAAAATTATATAAACCATAAATCTGTCTTATTTTATCAGTTACTTTTGAAAAAAGAATGCTTATATTCTAGAATTTATTATGATTTATTACTATTTTGAAATCTTCCTAGTGTAAATCATAAATATTTTTTTCTAAAGTTATTTCTTTAACATTTTCAAACACTTAACTTTCTTCAACATAAAGCTTAAATGACATTACTTACAGTTTTGTATGTATTATATTTTTAAAATTTATTTTTTTATAAATACAGTTTATTCACTTTGTATCCCAGTGTAGTCCCTTCCCTCATCTCCTCCCATGGCCCTCCCTAAGTCCACTGATAGAGGAGGTCCTCCTCTCCTTCCCTCTGATCCTAGCCTATTAGGTTTCATCTAGACTGGCTGCATTGTCTTCCTATGGCCTAGTAAGGCTGCTCCAACCCCTCTCAGGGGGAGGTGATCAAAGAGCCAGCCACTGAGTTCATGTCAGAGACATCCCCTGTTCCCATTAGTAGGAAACTCACTTGGAGACTGAGCTGCCTTGGGCTACATCTGTGCAGGGTTCTAGGTCTGTTCCATGCATGGTCCTTGGTTGGAGTATCAGTCTCAGAAAAGATCCCTGTGCCCAGAATTTTTAGTTTTGTTGCTCTCCTTGTGGAGCTCTTGTCACCTCCAGGTCTTTGTTTTATATTTTATGCATTAAGAAAAAAAACCTGTCTTTTGAAAAAATGATGTACTATATTATCAAATTAAAACACTATTATTTTAAAATTGAATATGTTGTTGACAAAATGCTTCAAATTTTCAAGTTCTTTTTAATTACATTTCAATAAAATGCAATTAGTGATAAGTGTATTGTTCCAGCTTAATAAGCATAAAGAAAATACAAAAATTTAGAAATGTTTAAAGAGAAAGTTTAGAATATATTCATCACAGTCAGATAATAATGTGATATTTGACTGAGGTGCTTATATATATTCATATTTATCATCATTAGTTAAGAATTAATTATGAGTTTTACTTATATTTCAAGGGATTTCTGCATGTATACACACACGTCTCCTTGAACATCTTAAGTTATCACAAAGCAAGGCTACATAAGAAAGTCACCTCATGAAATACAATTTTCTTCTGAGGCTGTGTTTGCACCAGCATGACTGCTGTATCCTTTTCTGAAGCACCCGCTTTGACACAGAACAGTCTTAGATGAGCAAGTGAATTGTGAATAGCCCTGCTTTGAATTCGACCCTTTTTCTCTTCCAGCAATTCCATCTTCACTTTCTGTCTCCAGGTTTGTATCTTTCAGTCAATTAAAAACTGTTTGAAAAAAGAAAAAAAGTTGAGACTTGGGACAGTTAGCTGTTTCCCTAGGCGTGTTAGGAGCAGCGGTGAGCCTTTAAGGTAGCATTAAAGGCAATCCTGGCATTCTGCAGCTGTGGGCTGGGCTCACTGCCAACAGTCATGTCTAGAAACTAAAAATGAGGGTGACAGACCATAAATGAAACAAGTTTTCATGCTCAGTGATCTGCTCTCTAAAAATTACAACTGGTCGTTCACAGAGACAGAATGGTAATGGTGGAAAGCATCTCTTGTGATGGAAAACATTCTATTCAAAATGTTTGAAAATTTTCCTTCTATGTTAACTCTGTTATCTGATGACCAAAAACCTGGGCAGCTTCAACTATGTAAAAAAAAAAATTAATGTGATTGCTGTGACAGAGGACTTATAAGATTAAATTACTTAAGTTATGATTATTATTTAGCTTAAAAACTGGAGTAGTATTTGTGAGCATGAATCTTGATGATATTGAAGTTGAGCCATGCATGTGACATCACGCTACCTAATAAGAATTTGTTAATTTGTTTTCAAGCATGATTCAAATTCAATGTGATAGCCAAAAGACCTTTAATGACTTTAATTACTAAAAGAACAATACATATAACATTGAATTTCAACATTCTAAAGGTAGAGAAAGACTATAAGTTTTAAATGCAAAGCATTTAAAAACACAAATGCTGGGTGCAAATATATATATATTTGCAACCATGTTCTCACTTAATTTGCCATGCACACAATGCTGACAAGAGAAAAAGGCTCAAAGAAAATTCACCTCATGGATGAATTGCTTCTCAGTGGCAATGTTTTTCCTGCAAAGAAACAGAACCAAAGCTTTCTTTTTCTATAAGCAATTGGTGTAAAAGATTTGTGAAAGTTCCAATGTTATATACTTGTCTCTATATTATGTCACCTGGCTTTGTGGAGAGTCTACAGGTTAGTAAACATATTCAGTCACAGAAGTCTTAATATTTTTAAACTCCTTGATTCAGAGAAAAAATTAAACAATACATCATGCCAAATTAGGCAAAGGTAACTTAAAATTCCTCTAGAGGAAAGAATGAAGCTTAAATATCATAAGGAAAACAATCACAGAGGAAAGGTCTTAGGATCAAGAATTAACTTTTAAAATGATTATGTTGATAAGGTAATCAGAAGTTTGATGACTCTGAAACAATACTGTTTCTGTCTGGTGCATGCATTATAAGTCATCACAATATGGAAGTATAATTTCTCATATAATTTAGAAGAGAATGTTTACACATGTTATGCTTTATGACGAAGTATCCGGTGTTCTCTTAAACAGCTATAGTAACATAAAATATAAGTATATAATGTCTAGAATATGTTGAATTGTATTAGGGTAATATGTGAAACAAATCAATTCAAAGTTTCCTAAAATACAATGAAAATACAAACCTCCTGCAAAACAAAACACATTCAACACACACTCATGCAAAATAAAACATATTCTTACAATTGCTGAGAGACAATCTTGCTAAAAGAATAACTTGATAAAAATGTGAAGTGTCTAAAATAAAAAATGATAAGTTAAAACTTATTGTGGAAATATATGTAAGGCAACATAAACTGAAGAAATATAAACAGTCATCTCAATTTTTTGTAGTTTAGATATTTTAGTTATTTTCAAACTTTAAGAAAAAACATTAGAATTAACTATACTCAAATCACATATATTGCATTTCCTATTTTTGTGTGCATTGTGTTTTACCTGATCATATATGTGCTTGTGGACCACAGAGGCCTAAATAGGGCATTGTATACACTGAAGTTTGAAGTATAGATGGTTATGAGTCACATAGTGGATTCTGAAACTCTAACAAGGGCCTCTGAAAGAGAAATCAGTACTCTACTTATTTATTTATTTATCTTTACAAGTTATTCATTTTATATGCCGATGGTGGCCCCTCCCTCATGTCTTCCCAGGCACACACTACATCCCTCTTCTGTACTACACCATTCCCCTAGTCCAATGAGAGGGGGAGTATTTTTCCCATGTCATGTGACTGTAGCTTATCTAGTCTCATCTGGACTGCCAGGATCCTCTACCTCTGTGGCCTGGCAAGGTAGCATCTCCAGGGGAAGTAATCAAAAAGCAGGCAAATGATTCTCATATAATTTAGAAGAGAATGTTCACATCAGAGACCGCCCTGTTCCCCTTACTCAGTAACAGACATGGAGATTGAGCTACCTATAGGTTACATCTGAGCAGGGGGTCTAATTCCTCTCCATGCATGGTCCTTGGTTCATGCATCAGTCTCTGCAGGACCACTGGGCCCAGATATTTTGGCTTTGTTGGTCTCCTTTTAGAGCTCTTGTCCCTTCTAGGTCCTTCTATTCTACACTTTCTTCCAGAAGACTCCCTATTCTCTGCCCAAAGTTTGGTTGTGATTCTCTGCATCTGCTTCAGTACCCTGTTGGGTGGAGCCTTTAGAGTCTGGTGTCTATCCTGTTTGCCATTCTTTTTTTTTTCTTTTTTTCTTTTTTTTTTTTTTGAAGGGACTTTATTTCTTATTTATTTTTAATTTTTATTAATTACACTTTATTCACTTTGTATCTCCCCACAAACCCTTCCCTTCTCCCCTCCTAATCCCACCTTCCTTCCCCCTTCTTCACGCATGCCCCTCCCCAAGTCCACTGAGAGATGAGGTACCCCTCTCCTTCCTTCTAATCTTAGTCTATCAGATCTCATCAGGAGTGGCTGCATTGTCATCTTCTGTGGCCTGGTAAAGCTGCTCACCCATCAGGGGGAGGTGATGAAAGAGCAGGCCAATCAGTTTATGTCAGAGCTGAGACTTATGGCCAATTGTTGGGCAAAGTGCATGGAATCTTATGAAAGACGTGGGAAATAGTAAGATCGGGAGAGGAGAGGAACTCCACAAGGAGAGCAACAGAACCAGAAAATTTGAACACAGGGATCTTTCCAGAGACTTATACTCCAACCAAGTACCATGCATGAAGATAGCCTAGAAGCCCTACACAGATGTAGCCCATGGCAGTTCAGTGTCCAAGTGGGTTCATAGTTATGGGAAGAGGGACTGTTTGCCATTCTTAATGAGATAAGCATCCTTCCTAGGGTGTTACTTGTTGTTTAGCTTCTTTACCTGTGAAGATTTTTAGTATGGTTATGCTATATTATATGGAATATTACTCAGCTATTACATATAAGAAAATCATGAGATTTGAAGGTAAATGCATGGAAATAAAAAGATCATCTCGAGTGAGATAACCCAGACCCAGAAAGACACACATGGTACATACTCTTAAGAGAAGACAGTAATCTTAACTTCTCAGTTATTTCTCCAGATACTCATAGTTTAGAAAGAGGATAAAGTTTTAAGTCTTAAGAATGGTATCATTCTATTTTGTGCAATAGTTTGAAAAGAATTGCATTGTGTAGATCCACGATTTGTGGATCCTCCACAGAGGGGCATCTGGTATGTTTCTAGCTTCTGGGTATTACAAATAAGGCTGCTACAAACATGGTTGAGCAAATGTCCTTATTGTGTACTTGAGAATCCTTTGGATATATGCCTAGGAGTGGTATAGCTGGATCTTGAGGAAGCGCTATTCCTAGTTGTCTGAGAAAGCGCCAGATTGCTTTCCAGAGTGGTTGTCCAAGTTTACATTCCCACCAGGAGAAAGGGTGCCCCTTTCTCCACAACCTCTCCAGCATGTGTTGTCTTTTGATATTTTGATCTTAGCCATTCTGATGGGTGTAAGGTGAAATCTTAGGGTCATTTTGATTTGCATTTCCCTGATGGCTAATGAGGTTGAGCATTTCTTTAAGTGTTTCTCTGCCATTCGACATTCCTCTATAGAGAATTCTCTGTTTAGCTCTGTACCCCATTTTTTAATTGGATTACTTGGCTTTTTTGCTGTTTAACTTCTTTAGTTCTTTATATATACTGGATATTAGCCCTCTCTCAGATATAGGGTTGGTGAAGATCTTTTCCCAATTTATAGGCTGTCGTTTTGTTCTGAGGACAGTGTCCTTTGCTTTACAGAAGCTTTTCAGTTTCATGAGATCCCATTTATTGATTGTTGCTCTTAGAACCTCTGCTGTTTGGTGTTTTGTTCAGGAAGTTGTCTCCTGTGCCAATGAGTTCAAGTGTATTCCCCACTTTTTCTTCTAAGCGGTTTAGTGTGTCTGGTTTTATGCTGAGGTCTTTGATCCACTTGGAGTTTAGTTTGTGCAGGGCGATAAGTATGGATCTATTTTCATTTTTCTACATGTAGACTTCCGGTTAAACCAGCACCATTTGTTGAAGATGCTGTCTTTTTTTCCATTGAATGGATTTGGCATATTTGTCAAAAATCAGGTGTCCATAAGTGTGTGGATTTATGTCAGGGTCTTCTATTCGATTCCATTGATCCACCAGTCTGTTTCTATGCCAGTACCATGCAGTTTTAATTATTGTTGCTCTATAATACAGTTTGAGATCAGGGATGGAGATACCTCCTGAAGATCTTTTACTGTAGAGAATTGTTTTAGAAATTCTGGGTTTCTTGTTGTTCCATATGAAGGTGAGAATTTTTCTTTCAAGGTCTGTAAAGAACTGTGTTGGTAATTTGATGGGAATTGCATTTGAATCTGTAGATTGCTTTTGGTAAGATGGTCATTTTTACTATATTAATCCTGCCAAGCCATGAGCATGGGAGATCTTTCCATCTTCTGATATCTTCTTCTAATTCTATCAACACAATGGATTATTACTCAGCAATAAAAAACAAGAAAATAATGAAATTTGCAGGTAAATGGTAGGATCTGGAAAATATCATCCCGAGTGAGCTATCCCAGAAGCAGAAAGAGGCACACAGTATATCCTCACTCATATAGACATATAATATAGGATAAACCTACTAAAATCTGTATACCTAAAGAAACTAATTAAGAGGAAGGACTCTTGCTAAAATGTTCAATTCCTATCCAGAAAGGCAAAGAGGCTGGACACCAGAAGAAGGAGAAAAGAGGGAACAAGTCAGGAGCCTGCCACAGAGGACCTCTGAAAAGCTCTGCCCTGCCGACTATCAATGTAGATGTTGAGACTTATGGGCAATCTTTGAGCAGAGTGCAGGAATCTTAGGAAAGAAGTGGGAAACAGTAAGATCTGGAGAGGACAGGAACTCCACAAGGAGAGCAACAGAACCAAAAAAATCTGAGCACGGGGGTCTTTCCTGAGACTGATACTCCAACCAAGGACTATGCATGGAAATAACCTAAGACCCTTGTACAGATATAGCCTATGGCAGTTCAGTATCCAAGTGGGTTCCTTTGTAATAGGAACAGGGACTGTCTCTGAAATGAACTGATTGGCCTGCTCTTTAATTACTTCCCCCTGAGGGGGAAGCAGCATTACCAGGCCACAGAAGAAGACAATGCAGCCACTCCTGATGAGACCTAATTGACTAGGATCAGAAGGAAGGAAAAGAAGTCCTCCCCTATTAGTAGACTTGGGGAGGAGCATGCATGCAGAGGGTGGAGGAAGGGAGGGATTGGGACAGGAGGAGGGAGGGAACTACGGTGAGGGGGATACAAAGTGAATAAAGTGTAATTAATAAAGAAAAAAATAAAAATCTTTAAAAAAAAAAAACAAAAGAATTGCAGTTAGCTCTTCTTTGAAGATTTGGTAAAATTCTGTTCTGAAACTATCTGGCCCTGGGTTTTTTTTGGAAGAGAGACTTTTGATAACTGTTCCTATTTCTTTGGAGGATATAGGGCTTTTTAAACTATTTACCTGATCTTGATTTTGGTAAATAGGAATCTATCAAGAAAATTGTCCATGTCATTTGGATTTTCAGATTTTGTGGTATATAGGCTTTTGTAGTAAGATCTAATGACTGTTTGGATTTCCTCAGTATCTGTCATTATGTTCCCCTTTTCATTTCTGATTTTACTGATTTGGATAGTTTCTCTCTGCCTTTTAGTTAGTTTGGCTCAGGGTTTAACCATCATGTTGATTTTTCTCAAAGATCCAGCTCTTGGTTTCACTGATTCTTTTAATTGTTTTCTTTGTTTCTAATTCATTGATTTCTGCTCTGAGTTTGATTGTTTCCAAAGGTCTACTCCTCTTGGAAATGTCTGCCTTTTTTTTCCCCCTGGGGCTTTTAGATTTGTCTTTAACTTGTATGAAATGTCTCAAACTTCTTTCTGAAGGCACTTAGTGCTATGAACTTTCCTTTTAACACTGCTTTCATTGTGTCCCATAACTTTGGGAAATCAATCTGGCCCTTTCTCTGACAACTAGAAAGAGTGCTGCCTCAAGATCCAACTATACCACTCCTAGGCATATATTCAAAATATGCTCAAGTATACGACAAGGACATTTACACAACCATACTCATAGCAGCTTTACTTGTAATAGCCAGAATCTGAACACAACCCAGATGTTCCTAAACTGAGTAATAGATACAGAATTTTTGGTACATCTACACAATAGAATACTACTAAACAATTAAAAACAAGGAAATCACGAATTTTTCAGGCAAATTGTGGGAACTATAAAAGATAATCCTGAATGAGGTATCCCAGAAGCAGAAAGACACACATGGTATATGGATATTAGACATATAATATAGGATGAGCATACTAAAATCTGTACACCTAAAGAAAGTAAACAACAAGGAAGACCTTAGGGAAGATACTCAATCCTCATTCAGAAGGACAAATGTGACAGATACTGGAAACAGGAGAAGACAGGGAACAGGATAGGAGCCCACAACAGAGGGCCTCTGAAAGATTCTATTGATCGAGGTATTGAAGCAGAGGCTGAGACTCATAGAAAAACTTACAGAAGAGTTTGTTAGGGAGGGACTGAAAGGAGATTATGAAGGGGGATACAAAGAGAATAAATTGTAAATAAAATAAAAATAAAAATAATAATAATGAACTAAATTTGAAAATGAGAAAGAATGAAAATAAGACAAATGTAAGATGTATCAGAAGAAAGGAGCACAAAAATGAGAAAATAAAGTCTCAACACTGATGTTTGTTAATATATTTTGATTAAAATATAAAATAAGGTTCTTCCCTACTTTTTCTTCTAAGAGATTTAGTGTGTCTCATTTTATGTTGAAGTCTTTGATTCACTTGTATTTTAACTATGTGCAGGATGATAAATATGGGTCTATTTGCATTTTTCTACATGTAGACATCCAGTTAGGCCAGCACCATTTGTTGAATATGCTGTCTTTTTTTTCCCATTGTGTGGTTTTTGGCTTCTTTGTCAAAAATTAAGTTTCCATAGGTGTGTGGGTTTATTTCTGAGTCTTCTCTTAGATTCCATTGATCCACATTTCTGTATCTATGCCAGTACCATGCCGTTTTTATTATTATTGCTCTGTAGTAAAGCTTGAGAGCAGAGATTGAGATACCTCCAGAAGATATTTTATTTTCCAAGATTGTTTTAGCTATTCTTGGTTTTGTTTTTCCATATGAAATTGAGAATTGTTCTTTTAATTCAGAAGGGCAAACAGGATATACATTGAAAGTAGGAGAAGACAAGGAACAGGACAGGAGCCTTCTATAGAGGACCTCTGAAAGACTACCCACCAGGGTATCAAAGAAGATACTAGGACTCATAGCCAAACTTTAGGCAGAGTGCCAGAATCCTTATGGAAGAAAGGGAGACAGAACGACCTGGAGTAGTCAGGATCTCCACAAGGAGAAAACAGAGCCAAAATACATTGGTTCAGGGTGGCCTGCAGGGACTGATACTCCAACCAAGGACCATCAATGGAGAGGACATAGACCCCCTGGTCAAAGGAAGCCCATTGCCTGCTCAGTTTCCAAGTGTAAGGGGTACAGGTGCTGTCTCTGACATGAACTCAGTGGCTGGCTCTTTGATTACCTCCCCCTGTAGGGTGCAACCTTGCCAGGCCACAGAGGGAGATGATGCAGCCAGCCTTGATGAGACCTGATAAGCTATGGTCAGACAGAAGAGAAGGAGGTCCTCCCCTATCTGGGGACTAGAGACAGAGCATAGGGGGAAAAGAGGAAAAGTGGTTGGGACTAGGAGGAGACAGTGGAGTTGGCTGCAGTGGGATGCAAAGCGAATAATTTGTAATAAATAAGTATATCAATAAAATTAAATTAAAAATATAAAATAGCATATAAATTAAATATAATCATTAAAGTTTGAAATAAATTTGAATATTTAAATTATATTATGTATTTCTCAGTATGCCTATGTATGACTTTTTTAAATATTTTTATTTTTAAATAATTTTATGCATTTTATACACTTGTATCCCAGCTGTAGCCCTCTCCTTCTTTCCCTTCCAATCCTCCCCTCCCTCCCTCATCTCGTCCCTGCCCCCTTCCAATTCTACTGAGAGGGGGTGTCCTCCTCTCCTTCTGTCTGTCCCTAGCTTATCAGGTATCTTCAAGATGGTTGCAATGGCCTTATCTGTGGCCTAGCAAGGCTGCTCCTCCCTCAGGGGGATAGGGGAAGCTCAGTGAGCCAGATATTGAGTTCATGTGAGAAAAAATTCCTGTCCCCCTTACTAGGGAACCCACTTAGATACTGAGCTACCATGGGCTATGTCTGAGCAGGAGTTATAGGTTATATTCACGCATGGTCCTTGGTTGGATAAATAGTCTCAGAAAGGACCCCTGTGCCCAGATATATTTGGACCTTGTGGGGCTCACTATACCCTCCAGGATAGACTAATTCCTCCTTCCTTCATATGATTCCCTACACTCTGCCGAAGGCTTGGTTATGGTTCTAAGCATCTGCTTTGATACGCTGCTAGGTAAAGTCTTTCAGGTGCCTTCTGTGGTAGGCTACTGTCCTGTTAGTTGTTTTCTCCTACTTCCAGTGTCCATCCACTTTGTCTTTCTTAATGAGGATTGATCATCTTTCTTGTTTATCTTCTTTAGATGTACTTATTTAAGTATGTTTATCCTATCTTATAGGTCTAGTATCCACTTATAAGTGAATATATATCATGTGTCTCTTTCTGCTCCTGGGATATCTCAGGATGATTTTTTCTAGATCTCACAATTTACCTGCAAAATTCATGACTTCCTTGTTTTTAATTGCTGAATAGTATTCCACTGTGTAAAAGTATCACAATTTCTTTATCCATTCCTCCATTGATGGACATCTGGGTTGTTTCCAGGTTCTGGCTATTATGAATAAAGCTGCTACAAACATGGTTGAGCAAATGTCCTTGTGTACTTGAACATCATTTAGATATATGCCTAGGAATGGTATAGCTGGATCTTGAGGTAGCACTATTCCTAATTGTCTGAGAAAGCACCAGATTGCCTTCCAAAGTGGTTGTACCAGTTTATGGAGGAGGGTTCCCCTTTCTTCACAACCAGTATGTGTTGTCTCTTGAGATTTTGATCTTAGCCATTCTGATGGGTGTAAGGTGTAAGGTGAAATCTCAGGGTCATTTTGAATTGCATCTCTCTGATGGCTAGGGATGTTATGTGTTTCTCTGCCATTCTATAATCTTCTACAGAGAATTCTCTGTTTAGCTCCATACCCCATTTTTTAATTGGGTTGCTTGAATTATTGGCTTTTAACTTCTTTAGTTCTTTATACATTCCAGATATCAGCCCTCTGTCAGATAAAGGGTTGGTGATGATTCTTTCCCAATTTGTAGGCTGTCGTTCTGTTCTTATGTCAGTGTCCTTTGATTTATAGAAGCTTTTCAGTTTCATGAGGTCCCATTTATTGATTGTTGCTCTTAGGGCCTGTGCTGATGGTGTCCTGTTCAGGAAGTTGTCTCCTGTGCCAATGAGTTCTATGGTCTTCCCCAATTTTTCTTGTAACTGATTTAGAGTATCTGGTTTTATGCTGAGGTCTTTGATCCACTTGGACTTTAGTTTTGTGTAGGGTGATAAATAAGGATCTATTTTCATTTTTCTGCATGTAGACATCCAGTTGGACCAGCACCATCTGTTGAAGATGCTGTCTTTTTTCCACTGAATGGTTTTGGCTTCTAGGTCAAAAATCAAGTATTCATAAGTGTGTGGGTTTATTTCTGGGTCTTCTATTCAGTTCCATTGATCCACATTTCTGTTTCTATGCCAGTACCAAGCAGTTTTTATTAATATTGCTCTGTAGTGCAACTTGAGATCAGGGATGGAAATACCTCCAGAGGATCTGTTGTTGTACAGGATTATTTTGGAAATTCTGGATTTTTTTTTCCTCCATATGAAGTTGAGAATTTTTCTTTCAAGGTCTGTAAAGAATTGTGTTGGTATTTTGATGGGAATTGCATGGAATCTGTAGATTGCTTTTGGCAGAATGGCCATTTTGACTATGTTAATCCTACTGATCCATGAGCATGGGAGATCTTTCCATCTTCTGATGTCTTCTTTGATTTCTTTCTTCAGAGACTTGAAGCTTTTTGCAAACAGATCTTTCACCTGCTTGGTTAGATTCACCCCAAGGGACTTTATGTTATTAGTGGCTATTGTGAAGGGTGTTGTTTCCCTGATTTCTTTCTCGGCCCTTTTGTCTTGGGTATACAGGAGGGCTTCTGATTTTTTTGTGTTAATTTTGTATACAGGCACTTTGCTGAAGGTGTTTATCAGCTGAAGGAGTTCTCTCGTTGAGTTTTTGGGGTCACTCAGGTATGCTATCACATCATCTGCGAATAGTGAAACTTTGATTTCTTCATTTCTAATTTCTATCTCCTTGATCTCCCTTACTTGTCTTATTGCTCTAGCTAGGACTTCAAGTACTATGTTGAAGAGATATGGAGAGAGTGGTCAGCCTTGCTTGTCCCTGATTTCAGTGGGATTTCTTTAAGTTTCTCTCTGTTGAGTATAATGTTGGCTATAAGCTTGCTGTATATTGCCTTTACTATGTTCAGGCATGTAACTTGTATCCCTGACCTTCCAAGACTTTAAACATGAATGGGTGTTGGATTTTGTCAAATGCTTTTTTGGCATCTAGGGAGATGATCATGTGGCTTTTCTCCTTCAGTTTGTTTATATGGTGGATCACAATGATGGATTTCTGTATTTTGAACCACCCTTGCATGCCTGGGATGAAGACTACTTGGTCATGGTGGATGATATCTTTGCTGTGTTCTTGGATTCGATTTGCAAGTATTTTATTGAGTATTTTTGCATCAATGTTCATAAGAGAGATCGGCCCGAAGTTCTCTTTTTTTGTTGGATCTTTGTGTGGTTTAGGTATTAAGGTGACTGTGGCTTCATAGATGAGTTTGGTAATGTTCCTTCTGTTTCTATTTTGTGGAATAATTTGGAGATGATTGGAGTTAGCTCTTCTTTGAAGGTCTGGTAGAATTCTGTACTGAAACCATCTGGCCCTGGGCTTTATTTGGAGGGGAGGCTATTGATGGCTGCTTCAACTTCCTTGGAGGATATATGGTAGTATATTTAATATTTCTATCTGGTCTTGACTTAATTTTGGTAGATGGAATCTATCCAGAAAATTGTCCATTTCTTTTAGATTTTCGAACTTTGTGGCATATAGGCTGTTGTAGTACGACCTAATGATTGTTTGGATTTCCTCATTGTCTGTAGTTATGTCCCCCTTTTCATTCCTGATTTTGTTGATTTGGATAGTTTCCCTCTGCCTTTTAGTTACTTTGGCTAAGGGTTTGTCTATCTTGTTAATGTTCTCAAAGAATCAGCTCTTTGTTTCATTGATTCTTTAAACTGTTTTATTTGTTTCTAATTGTTTGGTTTCAGCCCTGTTATTTCCAGCTGTCTGTTCCTCTTGGGTGTTTCTGCTTCCTTTTTTTCCTAGGGCTTTCAGTTGTGCCACTAAGTTATTTGTATGAGATGTTACAAATTTCTTCTTAAAGGCACTTAGTGCTATGAGTTTTTGTCTAAGCACTGTTTTCATTGTGTCCCATTAGTTTAGGTATGTTGTGCCTTCATTTTCATTGAATTCTAGGAAGTCTTTAATTTCTTTCTGTATTTCATCCTTAACCCAGCTGTCATTGAGAAGTAAGATGTTAAGTTTTCATATGCATTTAGGCTTTTTGCTATTTCCATTGTTGTTTAGGTCCAGCTTTAGTCCATGGTGGTCAGATAGTATACTGGTGATTATTTCAATATTCTTGTATCTGTTGAGGCTTGCTTTGTGACCAACTACATGGTCTATTTTGGAGAACGTTCCATGAGGTGCTGAAAAGAATGTATATTCTTTTGAGTTTGGGTGAAAAGTCCTGTAGACATCTATGAGGTCCATTTGAATTAGGACGTTTGTAAGTGCCTTTATTTCCCTGTTTGGCTTCTGTCTAGATGATCTGTCCCTTGGTGATAGTGTGGTGTTGAAGTCTCCCACTATTAAGGTGTTGGGGTCGATGTGTGATTTAAGCTTTAATAATTTTTCATTTACGAATGTAGGTACTCTTGTAGTTGGGGCATAGATGTTCAGAATTGTGATGTCCTCTTGGTGGATTTTTTCCTTTGATAAGAATGTAGTGTCCCTCTACATCTTTTTTGATTAGTTTTGGTTGAAAGTTTATTTTATTAGTTATTAGGATAGCCACTCCTGCTTGTTTTTTGGGTCCATTTGCTTGAAAAACTGTTTTCCAGCCTTTTACTCTGAGGTAGTGTTTATATTTGTTGCGTAGATGTGTTTCTTGGATGCAGCAGAATGTAGGATCCTGTTTCCACACCCATTCTGTTAATCTGTGTCTTTTTATTGGAGAGTTGAGTCCATTAATGTTGATAGATAATAATGACCATTGAATGTTATTTCCTATTATTGTGGAGTTGGTGGTGTTACTGTGATTCATTGCTTGTTTTCTTTTGATTTTTTGTTGGTAAATTATCTATAACCTATGTTTTCTTGGGTGTAGTTGTTTTCATTGGATTAGAATTTTCCTTCTAGTATCATCTGTAGTTTGCTGTTCAAATATTGCTTGAATTTAGTTTTGTCATGGAATATTTTGCTTTCTCCATCTATGTTGATTGAAAGCTTTACAGGGTATAGTAGCCTAGGTTGGCATCTGTGGTCCCTTAGAGCTTGCATGATATCTCCCCAGGCCCTTCTGGCTTTCATAGTTTCTGATGAGAAGTCCGGTGTGATTCTGATAGGTTTGCCTTTATATGTTACTTGGCCTTTTTCCCTTGCTGCTTTTAGTATTTTTTCTTTGTTCTGTAGATTAAGTGTTTTGACTATGATGTGGAGTGAGGAGTTTCTTTTCTGGTCTAGTCTATTTGATGTTCTATAGGCCTCTTGTATGATTGTGGACATCTCTTTCTTTAGGTTGGGAAAATTTTTCTCTATAGTTTTCTTGAAAATATATTCTGGACTTTGGAGCCTGGAATCCTCTTCTTTGTCAATTCCTATTATTCTTAGATTTTGCCTTTTCATGGTGTCCTTGATTTCTTGGATGGTTTGTGTTTGGGATTTTTCCGATTTTACTTTTTCTTTGAGAGCAGTATCAATTTATGCGAGTGTATCTTCAGCACCCGAGATTCTCCCTTCCATCTCTTGTATTCTATTAGTGATGCTTACGATTGTGGTTCCTTCTCTTTTCTCTAAGTTCTCCAGGTCCAGGGTCTTCCCAGTTTGTGTTTTCTTTATTGATTCTAATTCTGTTTTCATGCCTTGCAACATTTCCTTCATCTGTTTGAATGTGGATTCCTGTGTCTCCAAGATGATCTCCAATTTTCTGTTTGTTTCCTCTCTTAATGCCGCTACTTCTGCCTCCATTTGTTTTGGCCATATTTGCTTGGGTTTTTTTTTTTTTTTTTTTTTTTTTTTTAAGCTTTGTTCACTTCATTTTTCTTTGTTTCCATTTGGGAGGCCAAATCTTTGAGAGATTTATTTCCTCTTTAACTGTTTGAATCTATATGGCTATTTCTCTCAGAGATTTGTTGGATAATCATAGCTTTAAAATCAATTTCTTGTGTTTCTGATGAGTTGAAGTATTCATTAATTTGGGGGTTGCTGGTGAAGCCATGATATCTTGATTTATTTTGGTTGTGTTCTTTCACCGGCCTCTTGCCATTTGGTTACCCGTAGTGTTCACTTTTTGTTCCTGGATTCTGCAGATCAAACTGGTCTTTCTCTGGTGTCTGGAGAATTCTTCAGGAAAATGAGAGATGTCCAGTGGTTTCAGTGTGTGCGTTGGTGATTCAGCTATACCTTTAGGAGGAAAGTTCGCAGGTGCAGAAGGGCAAATGCGGGGTAGCATGTGATTGAGTGTGTGTGTGTAGGGGTGCCTTGCAGGCACTGAAGGTGTTGCAGGAGCTTAAGTGATTGCAAGCGCTGTTGAAGATTGCTGCTGTGTATTGTTTTTGCAAGTCTGCTAGGCTTTGGTGGCTATTCAGCTGGTTATTTGCCACTGAAGGGTTGGATGGCCTATACAATCACTGGCTAGGCAGTCCTGTGTCATCAGTACTGCCACTTACAGACTTGGGATCTGGGGAGGACTGTACTGAGGATCTGAGTCTCTGTGGCTGGCATTCTTTGAGAATGCACTCTGGCAGGGTGGAGTTTCTGGCGGTGCATGCACTCTGGTGTGGCCAATGGTGATGGTGTTGGGTGGTGAGCTCCAAGGGTCCAGAGCTTGGCAAGAGGACACTAGGCGGGGCTGTTACAGCTCTCCACTGTGGCTGAGGGACCTGAAGCCCTGCCTCTGCTGTCTTGGGCCCCAGGCACTGAGCTTTGCAGATTTGGGATCCAGGAAGGATTGTACTGTGGAACTGAGTCTCTGTGGTTGGCACTCTATGGTTGGGCCTGAGCTCTGGACCTGGCAGTGGGTGCTTTCTGCTGTGGCACGGTTTCCGGAGGCATGTGCACTCTTCCAGTGTGGCAGGGTTTCTGGCTCGTGTGTGCTCCAATGTGACTGGGTTTCGGGAGGTGTGTGTACTACTGCGGCGCGGGATTTCTGGTGGTGGGTGCGCTCAGACGGGGCGGGGTTTTCAGAGGTGTATGCGCTCCTCCAGTGTGGTGGGTTTCTGGAGGTGTGTGCACTATAGCAGGGAGGGATTTCCTGTGGTGGGTGCACTCTGGCAGGGCAGGATTTCCCAAGAGATATGAGCTCAGCTGTGCTTCTAGTGGCGGGATCGTGATCCTCGGGCCCGGGGTGTGGGCTCCTCAGATGTGTGTCTGAGAGGTGTTTTCCAGCGGGCAGTTACAGCTGTCCGCTGTGCTAAGGGGCCTGAGCACTGTCTCTGCTGTCTTAGTCCCCAGGCTGTGAGCTTATGTTCAGCTACCTGGTGCTGTGTGCAGGCTTCCCTGCGTGGGAGGGAGGCCTGGACTAGGGAAGCGCTCTGCCCCACTTCATTCCCAGAGAAACCTGCGCCCAATCTAAATCTACAAGCACTTCACGCTTCTGTGCTGTCCCCCTCTTTAGAAAGCCCCAAAGGCCAAATTCTAGTTTCTATTGTCTCTCCACTCACCAATTTCGGAGATTCTTGTCCTCTGCCTCTCCAAAATGGTGCCCTCTGTTAGTTGCCATCTTGGAACCCCCTATGTAGACTTTTTAAGCTCATCTTAGATTTCTGTGTGCAGGTAGTCAATATAAGAGCCCAGTACCACATAACTGACACAAAACTTCTTTCTTTTAGTTTTTAATTATACTAAAGAAGGGAAGAGTGAGAAGCAACAGTGTATCCTTGAACCATGAGCTGTCTACTTAACTAATAAAAGGGACAACTTCGCATTCAGGAAAGTTGAACTAATCAGAAAGTTAAAAAAAAATCATAGATTGAAACTCCACAAGAAGATAAACAGTCCCTCCCAACTAACCTGGGCCCAGACATGGACTAGGCCTAGATCTTCCACACATACGGGCAACTTAACTTCTGTGTAGGCCCCCC
>NW_026596057.1:28613329-28746534 GCF_907164565.1 Psammomys obesus
AAAAAAAATCATGTAAAACATTTGAACATCATTAGGCTATATGACACAGGTGATTAATTTAGAAAAAAAAATTGTACTTACAATCCTAGAAACTTACAGTCCTAGAAACTGGAAATGCTCTTGCTGTGCACTAACCAGTGTGCAAATACGGAAATGTGGTACATTCACACAACTGCATTTTGATTGGAGTTAAGACTGCTGCCAGAGAAAATATCCATTCTTTGTTTTGGTTAGTTTTGGTAAAGAATCCATGGCTGAGTATGTCAAAGAATTTACAGGAGAATCTCCTGCTGTTATTAACTAAAGTACATTGTATCAATGTGCTCATTAAATGCATTATTACCTAAACATTTGTAAAATTATTGGGCCCTAGTAAAGTGTCTTTCTTCAGTGATTGATGGTTAATACATAAGCTCATAACTGGTGAAATTCAGAAAATAATTGACTATGCTGTGCATAGCCCTGCTTGTGGCATGTATATGATAGAGCCAGACATTGTAGAAAATTGGTAACACACAGTGAATCCTGAGCATGAAAATAGCATTGTATTCATGAATCTCAAAGGTCTGTGGCTGCATGTTCAAGACATGCTGAAGATAAAAACAAAATTCCAGCATAGAGCGTACAAAGAAGAATCTCATGAAGCCTCATGACTTGCTGAAGAGTTATTGGTGCCTGATGGCTCCTGCTGGATGCCGTCATGTGTTATTTTCTGGGATGTAGCCCTAGAATGTTGACCAAGCACCACAAGATGTCCCCCTCACCCACACAAACACACATGTAGAGGTGGCACTAAGTGGACTCAGTTAGTTAAGAATCCATGAAGTTGGAAAGGAGATATTCTGGAAGGAGTTAGAAGGGAAAGAACTGGGGGATATATTTGAACTCAATGGCAGGCTCTTTGACCTTCACACCACCCCCTCCGAGGGACAAGCAACCTTGCTAGACTACAGAGGAGGACTTTGCTGACAGTCCTGAAGATACCTGATAAGCTAGGGTCAGATGGAAGGGGAGGAGGACCTCCCCTATCAGTGGACTTGGAAAGGGGCAAGGAGGAGATGAGGGAGGGAGTGTGGGATTGGGAAGAAATGAGAGAGGGGGCTACAGCTGGGATACAAACTAAATAACCTGTGATTAATATAATAAATAACAATTATAAAACTTGTATTATTAAGAAAAATATTCTCAAGGAATAATGTATTAAAACATTTAATTTTCACATTGTGAGAGAATAAAAACTGGTGTTCCTAAGATTTCTATATTATCTTATTGAAAAGGGGAAGATTATTAGATAAAATTTTACATATATTTAAAATCAGTGTCAAAAAGTGGTAGCAGAGCATGGCAGCCACAGAAGGACAGGATCAATATATTTCTTACCCCTCAGGATAAAAATCTCAGGTTTTTGAAATGATGTTGTGTGTGCTCAGGAGGGTAATTACTTGATGACAGGAAACAATTAGTCTTGGATTAAATTCTACAAAGTGGCTAAATTTAAAAGAAATCTCAATGAAACAAAAAAGATTTACAGAGTTCCAGAGAATGTGAAATGAAAAGTTTGAATATTTATAAAATAATACTTATGAGGCCTTATATACGTAAAAGTCATAATGCCAGAGAACCAGTACAAGATATCGAGATGATATGGGAAAGCAATAGAAATGAATACTGACAAATTTACTATATCTTTGTTTTTATTTATCTTCAAATATCAGTAGATACATGTTCACATATGAATAAATATGTAAATGTATGTTATGCATGCGGACATACAAATATATATAGTAATGCAAATAAAATCCTGACATTTCTAGAAAAGAAGTTGTAAAATCTGAAAAAAGTTACTGAAACAAAAGATTGCGGCACTCTCCTTACTGTCGGACTACAACCTGTAAGATCAAAGGGACCCTTCTAAAGCCCAAATTGCTTTTGGTCAGTGTTTTATCACAGGTACAGAAGGGAAACTAGGACATCGACCAAGGCTGACAGCAACATTAATCACTGGTCAGTTTGCTTTCCACTGAGTCTTCTGGCAGGAGTGCCAGATCTTGCTCCTTAGTCTGTGTATTTTTCCATCACACTGATAATTTTACCTTGTAAGCCTAGAAAAAATGCTGTATTGGTCTATTGCTGTGGCTATGAGTCGCAATGAGATGTGGCTTTGGTCCCAAACTGTCTCAAGATAGCATTCTTGAAAGCAGGAAGAGTGATATGTGGAAACACAGATGACTGAGACCTTTACTGTGTTAACTTAGTGAAATTCATATATGTGTGTGTGTGTGTGTGTGAATTTGCTCAACCATGGGTAGATTTTAAATATTTTTAACTCCAAAAAGAAATACTGGAAAGCATTGAGTTTTAAAGTAATTTTTAGTATTAATCCAAACAGAGTTTAATTGATTCCTGAAAAAACAAATGATTCAATATCTATGAAAGTTGATAGTCCTACAACATTCCTAAGTCTGTTAAATGCTCTCTTATTTCCATTGTCCAATATGAAAAGAACTATATCTATAAGGAAAGCACGTGGCACAAATTAATTTTTATGTCTGTATTTTACTAATTTTTTTCCAAAGGCCTGAATTGATTTTATTTTCTTGCTCACTAACTTCTTTTTTTTTAATTTTTTATTAATTACACTTTCTTCATTTTGTATCCCCCCATTAGCCCCTCCCTCCTCCCCTCCCGATCCCACCCACCCTCCCCTTTCTGCATGCATGCCACTCCCTAAGTCCACTGATAGGGGAGGTTCTCCTCTTCTTTCTGATCTTAGTCTATCAGTTCTCATCAAAAGTGGCTGCATTGTCCTCTACTGTGGCCTGGTAAGGCTGCTCCCCCCTCAGGGGGAAGTGATCAACGAGCAGGCCAATCAGATTATGTCAGAGGCAGTCCCTCTTCCCATTACTATGTAACCCACTTGGACACTGAACTGCCATGGGCTTCACCTGTGCAGGGGTTCCAGGTCATCTCCATGAATAGTCCTTGGTTGGAGTATGATTTTCTGGGAAGTTCCCTGTGTTCAAATTATCTTGTTCTGTTGTTCTCCTTGTGGAGTTCCCGTCCCCTCCAGCTCTTACTATTTCCCACTTCTTACATAGAATTCCATTCACTCTACCCATCAGTTGGCCATCAGGCTCAGCATCTGCTTTGACAGTCTATACTGCAGAAGCTTTCAGAGGCCCTCTGTGGCAGGTTCCAAGGTTGTTTCCTGTTTTCTTCTGGCTTTCAGAGGCCCTCTGTAGCAGATTCCGAGGTTGTTTCCTATTTTCTTTTTCTTCTGATGTCCATCCTCTTTGTCTTTCAGGATGGGGATTGAACATTTTAGTTAGGGTCCTCTCTTTTGCTTAGTTTGTTTAGATGTACAGATTTTAGTGGGTTTATTCTATATTGTATGTTTATATGAGTGAGTATATACCATGCGTGTCTTTTTGCTTCTGGGACAACTCACTTAGGATGATCCTTTCTAGGTCCCACCATTTACCTGCAAATTTCATGATTTCCTTATTTTTTCATTGCTGAGTAATACTCCATTGTATAGATGTACCACAGTTTCTGCATCCATTCTTCAGTTGAGGGGCATCTGGGTTGTTTCCAGCTTCTGGCTATTACAAATAAAGCTGCTGCAAACATGGTTGAGCAAATGTCCTTTTTGTGTACTTGCACCTCTTTTGGGTATATGCCTAGGAGTGGTATGGCTGGATCTAATTTTTTATATAAAATGTTCATTCAATATATTCTGGTCAGGATTTCCCCTCCCTCAGGTTTTCCAAGATTTGTCCCATTTTCCCAACCACATGAATACATGTTCTTTCTTTCTCTATATAGAACTAAGAGTGCACACAAATACTGTGGCATCATGCACATGACCTCCCATATATTTCCAGAAGATTGCCACTTAATTTGTCTCCCTGAAGAGGAAATAAGCAGCTACTTCTTAACTTTGGAATATTCCAAGAATCCCCTGATGTCACTGCACAATCCCAATGACAACTATATCATATTCTCAGCTATTAAGTAACAATGTAAATTTGTTTCCCTCACCCCCAGGGAGTGGTAGAAGAAACCTGAAATCTTTGCACTTAGAAGTTGAGGCAAGGGGTTGGGGATTTAGCTCAGTGGTAGAGCGCTTGCCTAGCAAGCGCAAGGCCCTGAGCTCGGTTCTCAGCTCTGGAACAAAAAAAAAAGTTAAGGTAATATGATCACAAGTTCAAGTCCAGTTTGGACTAAGTAGTTAAATACTATCTCCAAAAAATCTTTAATTTAATCAAAGAATATAGATTAGTTTTACTTTAGTGTTCTGAATTATGGTAACTAATATGACAATTTTCAAAAAAATTATAATAAGTAAGAACACTTGAAAGTAAATCCAGTTTTACCTAACAAATCCATTTTCATGTGAGCATCTTTAACAAAATATTGCTTAATATAAATCTTGAATATTAAAAAAAAAATAATTTATCATTTAACTTGATTATTCTAACTGGGCAAGTGCTCAGTACTCCTGAAAGATTTATATTAGAGAAAAAAAAATTCCCATTATTAAACAGTATTGTTATATTCATTAAATTAGAAATCATTCACAAAATTCTTATGCATTTGATACATTTATTTATCTGATCTCATGAGTTCCCTTTGTTATTTTATAGTTTTACTGCACATGTAAAATACATATCCACATATATTTGAATTTCTTCATGTAAATCTGTATTGTGTTATGCATTCATGTATGAAATATAAAAATGAACTTCTTAAACCCCGTTAAATAAAATTCTTCAATATGAAAATTGACCTTGAATGAATTTAATATTTCTCACTGAACAAGGTGCTCATAATCCCTGAATATTATGCTGTTCTTATTCATTAGCTTGAAAAACATCTCTACCAAGGATGTGCTTTAAGGAATTTCTAACTTCTCAGCAATTCATTGTTCAGGTTATTAGTCCAATGGCACCATTAATATACCAGATTACAATGAAAGTCAGGCAAAAATAGTTTAACTGCATTCATGTAGCTGTCTCATGAATAGATAATGTGTCAGAATTTATACTAAGTGAATTATTCAAATAAACCACTAGCTTTATCATTCCACTCGGTTAAGAACAGTCATCAAAGCAGAAAGAGAAAGACTGTCCTTGCTAGAGAACATTAGGAGACTTCACAGAGTTAGTAACTATTTAGTATGTGTGAACTTAAGAAATGATGCCTTAGGAAATTCAGCACTACTCTAAAAATAAATTTTCAAGAAAAATTATTTACTGTAAAACTGTTCCAACTATTGACAAAAACTTAAAGGTAACCAAATTATACGTAAACTTGTAAAGCCTACTTTAGCTTTATATAGTTACATCTCAACAAGTTATACCTAAAGCCTTTGTGTCTTCAACATAGTTGTTTAGATATTAGTAAAAGAAAGAGAAAAACAATGTGCTTTTTAAACAAGGTAGAAAAATAACAAACTAAATGTACTGTATTGAATGCATACAGAGTGAAAAATATGATTTCATAGACAAAAGTGTGCTAAATCTGAATAGATAAGTGAGAATTTTTGTCACATGGACTTCTTCACATTGATGTCCAGATTCACAAACCTGAAGGAGGAGCATGTGAAATGTGTTGGGCAACTAATATTAGTTAGTACTCCTTCGAGTATTTCTATTCAGGATGTAGACATCTGAGATGATAAATGATTATAATTAATTGTGCAACCTTTATCATTATCAAATGCTAGGCTGTGTTAGCAAGCACTTCTGTGAAGTATAAGCCATGGTTGGTTATGTGAAAAATCTCAAATACAACGATGATTATATATTACAGGCTCTAATGCAACATGGCTCCAATGTGCTCAACTCCAACTTGGAGCAGTTTTCCCGACTGTAGCTGTGGCCTCAGGTCCCTAACACCGGGTTCCCATTGCAACATCTAAAATCTAATTCCTGCTACTGTATATTAACAAGGCTCTCTTTTTAAAAAGATCATAGAATAATTTATTCCATTACTTGGTAAAGGTGACCTTCTTTTCCTCCATTCAAATGATAGACATTATTTCATTTTACTTTCTATGTTGACTTAAAATTATGCAGCGATATCTGCAGTAAAGTCTAGTGAGCCTGCTGTGACCTGAGGTTGATATTGAAAGCCTTCCTCAGTGGCTCTCTCCTTTATTTATCCATGGCTTCTTAAACATAGCACTTACTAATTCAAATTGCCCTGAAAATCTACTGTCTAGGTCTCTAGAATATTAGGATTTTAGGCAACAGTCAGTTCTGTACTCCATGGTATAGGAGATTAGCACTCAAGTCCTGAAGCCTGAACAATACATGTTTTTTCCACTGAACCATCTATTTAGCCATGTATTTAGGTACGTCCTTCGTCAGTAATGAATACTTTGAGAACTAGAAAGAGAATAGATGCAAAGACGATAGTGTAAGCTGTTAGCATGCTATGAAAATAGTAATTAGTGACTAGGCGCGGTGGTGCCAGCCTTTAAAGCCATCGCTTGGGAGGCAGAGGCAGGAGTACTTCTCTGAGTTGGAGGCCAGCCTGGTCTTCTAAGGGAATCCAGGACATCCAGGACTACACAGAGAGATTCTGTCTAGAAAAACTTTAAATAAATAAAACTAAATAAATAAATAAATAAATAAATAAATAAATAAATAAGATAGTAATTTGTGTCTTTATCCATTACAAATGGAGCATAACAATCAAGGTGGTAGAACTTGTTATTTTAAAAGTAGATAACAGTCTGTAGATTACATTACCTATCTGTTAAAAGATAACATTATCTCCTAGAGATTCATCCACAATTCCTAACTAGTTGGATTCATTTGTGTTGTGAGTAGTGTTCCATTTTATATTTTTAAACTTTATTAATCCATCTATAAATAGATATCATCTACATGCTAATTTCATGTTTTGCATCAGTGATACAACAAATATGAGAGTACAAATAATACATTTTTTTTGTCCTTATCCGGGAGCTAAGCAACCTAATCTCAGAGCAATGGTATATGGAATACTACTTAGTGGAGGTTGAGAAAGGCAAGAAGGTTAGTTTTCTTTTGTTGGAAATGGGGAATAGGATCAAAATTATTCTACAACAGAACACTGCTATTTTAGTGTAATTTAAAAATTGTTATGAACAGAAAACTTTCATGTATCCCAAACACCTATTTTCACAAAGATTCTTTATTAAACAAGGAAGAAAATTAAAGTGGCCGATTTCTGGATCAGAAAGGAAACAGCAGCAAATGACCTTACAGTTGTAATTTTTAAGAGGCAAAAAGGTGAGAATAGACTAGGTTGTGGTGGTAGGTTTCCATTGGGCATGTTATTGAGGAAAGTAAAAAGGGACTTTTCATTACTGGATTTCAATACTTTGATAGTTGGAACTTAGTGGTCAGTCTTGGAAATGAGTCTGCCTATACCACTCCTAGGCATATATTAAAAAGATGCTCAACTATAAAACAAGGACATTTGCTCAACCATGTTCGTAGCAGTTTTATTCATAATAACCAGAATCTGGAAACAACTCATATGTCCCTCAGCTGAAGAATTGATATAGAAATTATGGTACTTTTATACAATGGAATACTACTCAGCAATTAAAAACAAAACAAAAAAAATCATGAAATTTGCAGGAAAATGGTGGGACTGAGAAAAGATCATCCTGAGTGAGGTATCCCAGAAGCAGAAAGACACACTTGGTATATATTCACTTATAAGTGGATATTAGACATATAATACAGGATAATCATACTAATACCTATATACCTAAATAAGCTAAGAAGGAAGACCCTGAGTAAGATGTTCAGTCCTCACTCAGAAAGGCAAATGGGATAGACATCTGAAGAGGAAGAAAACAGGGAACAGGACAGGAGCCTACCACAGAAGGCCTCTGATAAACTCTACCCAGCAGGGTAATAAAGCAGATGCTGAAACTCATAGCCAAACTTTGGGCAGAGTGCAGGGAATCTTATGAAAGAAGGGGGAGATAGAAAAACCCGGAGGGGTCGGAGCACAAAAAAAGCAACAGAACTAAGAAATCTGGGCAAAGGGGTCTTTTCTGAGACTGATACTCTAAACTAGGACTATACATAGAGATAACCTAGAACCCCTGCTTAGATGTAGCCCATGGCAGGACAGTGTCCAAGTGGGTTCCCTGCTAAGGGGAACAGGGGCTGCCTCTGATATGAACTCAGTGGCTATCTCTTTGATCACCACCCCCTGAAAGGGAAAGCAGCCTTACCAGGCCACAGAGGAAGACAATGCAGCCAGTCCTGATGAGACCTGATAGACTAGGGTCTTATGGAAGGGGAGGAGGATCTCCTCCCATGGACTTGGGGAAGGGCATGGGAGGTGAAGAAGGAGGAAGGGTGCGCTTGGAAGGAGATGAGGAGGATAGGGGGGCTACAGCTGGGGTACAAAGTGAATAATATGTAATAAAAAATAAATTAAAAAAAAAGTGTTCCAAGGGATAAGCCTTGGTGGCTAGCTTTATGTTTTACAAAGATGAGGGAAGAGAAAAATGTAAGGCTTGCCAGTGCCATGTTTGCTCTGCTCAGGCATGCTAGTGCCTTTCAAACACACCCTTGAGGAGACTGTAGCAAGAGAGAAAGGAAGAGAAAGCATATAGTTTTTCCATTTTACTTCACTAAATAAGAAGGCAGTTGTTTTCCAAATGTCAGTAAAGAAAGATTTTACCCATCGGAATATAGTGCCCTTCATCCTTTTGATACAAAATTCATCAGTATCAATTTCAGAGATGTCACAGAAAAGAAAATTAATTGTAATGAGGACTACTGTATCTTATAAGAATTGAATGACCCTCAGAATACTGTTTTCTTAGTCCATCTGATAAAAGTACTGGGATTTTGTGAAAGGTTAAAAAAAAAATAATCATTCTCAAATGATTAAATTCAAATTTACTATAATCAAGTGACTTTACTATTGTGTCAAAGGCTTCATTACAACCTTCATTACTATAATTGTATCCATGGTGCTTGGTATCAAATAATGTGAATCTATCAACTATGTTTTATCTTCCATATAAATTATTTATGATAAGACTTTATGTAACAGTTTCCTCCAAGACCAAAAGCATTCTGTCCTTCAGGGTACTTAAAATAACTTCAGGAAGTCCTTGAAACTGATTACATTCACTAGCATAAGAATCATTAGAGCAGATAGACTAGGAGGGGGACTGGAAGTGAAAAGGGTTTAAAGGGTTTAAAGTTTAAAGGGTTAACTATCTGCCCATTCCCAGATGAAATAAGGCTATTCTAAATTACAAGAGGTGTCTGTGTCTTGATTATGATAGTGATTTAGACAATACCACCATGTTAATTACAGGGCAAATAATAAACATTATTAGCATGTACTTTTAAAATTACCACATCAGTGTCTGTCATTCCTCTATACGCCTGTAGTCCATTCTATTTGTGGGGACCATATAATACTTGCTAATGCTCATCATATGAGCTGTTTTCCTCCATCAACATTGATCTGGCCATGTGCTTCTACTGCACTAACTCATGGTGCTGCCTTGTTTCTCCTCTTCTCTCCCTTCTTCTCATTATGATTCCTCTGTTTCCCCAAGCTCACAAACTTTGGCCACAAAGTGCCCTATTGGCCCTGCCCAGGTGTGCTGGCATATTATTGGTCAAATAGGGAGGAAAGTTTTACAATGTCATTTTGGATACATTAGTGTCTGTTCATAAAAAAAAAATTAAAAATAAAAATAAAAAACAGCAAGCACACCTCAGGGGAGGGTGTTAATAATTAGCAATCAAATATGAAACTTCAGACCATGCTGTTACAAGACATTATAGAGAGAACTAGGAATAAGAGAAGCTGTGTTTTAACTGCAGTTCACAGGGCCAGAGAAAACTATGTTCACAAATGATTTTTTTTTCTGTTTGTTTGTTTGTTTGTTTTTAGGGGGGTTGACCTAGCAAGGACCTCAAAACTGATATGAAGCTTTAGTGGCTTTGCTGAGCTCCTCTGTGCAGCAAGAGTTTTGTAAGGTAGGGGAGGCTTTGGTAGATTTCAGTGACTTAGACCCACTTGTAAAGAGTGTTTGTAAAGTGAGAGATCAACCTGTAGAGGATAGAAAGAGGCAATGCAGAGGATGAGGACTGTCTGGGTCCATCAAAGACAAATGTGGAAATATTTTGGTCAGGCTGGAGTTTCTAAGGGATGGGGGAGGACAGAAAGCCATTTTATGTTATAAGGAGCTTCTGAGAGTGTTTAAAGCCTGAGGATCAGGTCACAGAAGACACCCATGATATAATCCTGTAAGTAAAGATAATTAAACCTGTTCCAGCAGGAGATAATTATCCACCTAGACTGAGGAGACAGTGTTTTCTTTCAGCAAAAGGTTACACTGTGGATTAAAATGGTTTGCCAACCCAAGCACTTCCTGAAGAGCTAGATATGATAGAGAAACAACAGCTACAGCTACAGGTATATCCACCATATTAACCCTATGACACTCAGACCCAGGGAGCCAATAGGAGAAGCAGGGGAGAGCAGGACAATATTTTGCCTTGATACAGAGTAAGTTAGATTTACTGAGTTTATCAAAGGTGGAGAAATATATCGAGGCTCCACAGAACTCCAGGATAAGGAAATGTATAGGAAAGAAAGAATTAAAGAGAATAAAGTAGGGTTAAATAGTTTGGTGCACCCTACCCATAGTTTGTACCCAAGTCTGTAGAGGAAGCCATTAACTCAAATAAATAGAACCCTTCCATGCTTCATTAGACCTTGCTTATGTCTGTCTTTAGTATAAAGTTGTAAACCTCTAGAGTACCCTGACATTTACTCAGACCATATGACACTGGACTTTCAGAATAATTCACCAAGGATTTCTTTGTTAACCCCGCTATTTGTTATGGGATGGTAGCTCAGGATGTTACCTTATCCTGCCTGTCTCCTAGAAAGTCTGTGTATTAGGGATGGCATAATGTTAATTCCTTTATTATTTTGCAGATCTGTAAAGAAAACCAGGTGAAAGGAAATAGTATCGGCTCAGAACCCCAAGACAAAGTTCTCAACACAAAGAAGATTCACTTGCTCCAGAAGGGCAAAGAGCTGGGGATAAGAAACAAAAACAGGAGAGAGAGGATGAGAGAGAATGAGGAGGGAACACGGGAGGAGAAGGCATATTTGTTCTGGAATGGAGACAAAAGATTGCCTCTAAGTAGAGAAGAGACAAATATCGCCCATAGGCAAATGGTGGTTTTTGCAGGTAAAATGGGAGACCTCTTGTCAGGATGAAGTGTTTAAGTTTAGTTGGACATGTTAATTAGGTGACCCAAAGGAAGCTTTTGATTTCTCGACCTCAATTGATAGATGGATCTTGATAGTCAGCCTCAGGAGGAGAAGGACAAATAAGGGAACTGACTTTGGGAGGTAGCTTTAAAAATGTAATCTAATGGTTTTTAGAAAGGCAGAGGTAGTGTGGAAGAAGGGCAAGGCCTGCCGCAGGCATGTTTGTCATGCTAGGGTTGGCTAGAGTCCTTTAAAATGGTACTTTCCTCTACACAACAATGCTACTGGAGATAGGTTAATTGAAATAAAAGATGGGTTGTTAAAACAACAACCTAAAAGTGTGATGTTCTACTGACTGAGCTGGACATCATTGGCACAGGAGACAACTTCCTGAACAGAACACCAACAGCACAGGCTCTAAGAGCAACAATCAATAAATGGGACCTCATGAAACTGAAAAGCTTCTGTAAAGCAAAGGACACTGTCATCAGAACAAAATGATAGCCTACAGACTGGGAAAAGATCTTCAGTAACCCTATATCTGACAGAGGGACATCCAGAAAATATAATGCACTTAAGAAGTTAAACACCAACAAACCAGTAACCCAGTTATAAATGGTGTATAGAGCTAAACAGAGAATTCTCAATAGAAGAATATAGAATAGCATAGAAACACTTAAAGAAATGCTCAGTGTCCTTAGTCATCAGGAGGATGCATATCAAAACAACCTGAGATTTCACCTTACACTCATCAGAATGGCTAAGAACAAAAACTCAAGTGACAACACATGCTGGAGAGGATGTGGAGAAAGGGGAACCCTCTTCCATTGCTGATGGGAGTGTAAACTTACACAACCACTTTGTAAATCAATATGGCCCTTTCTCAGAAAACTAAGAATAGTACTATCTCAAAATCCAGCTTTACCACTCCTAGACATATATCAAAAAAATGTTCAACTACACAACAAGAATATTTGCTCAACCATGTTCGTAGCAGCTCTATTTGTAATAGCCAGAATCTGGAAACAATCCTCAACTGGGGAATGCATACAGAAATTGTGGTACACTTAAACAACGGAATACTACTCAGCAATTAAAAACAAAGAAATCATGAAATTTGCAGGTAAATAATTGTAAATAGAAAAGATCATCTTGACTGAGGTACCCCAGAAGAAGAAACACACAAGGATTATACTGACGCATAAGTGAATATTAGCCACATAATATATGATAAAGAAACTAAAATCTATACTCCCAAAGAAACTAAACAAGAAAGACCCGAGGCAAGATGAGCCATCCTCATTCAGAAAGACAAATGCAATAGACATAGAAGCAGGAGAATACGACAAACAGGACAGGAGCCTACCACAGAGGGCCTCTGAAAGACTCCACTGATTGATGTATCAAAGCAGAGGGTGAGACTCATAGCCAAACTTTTGGTAGAGTGCAGGGAATTGTATGCAAGAAAGAGGAGATAGAAAGACCTGGAGGAACAGGAGCTCCAAAAGGAGACCAGCAGAGCCATAAAACCTGAGCCCTGGGGACCCTAAAGAGAATGATACAACCAAGGATAATGCATGAAGAGGACCTAAAACACTGGCTCTGATGTAGCCCATAGACTCAGTCTCCAAGTGGGTTCCATAGTAAGGGGAACAGCGACTTTCTCTGGCATCATCTCCATGACAGGTTCTCTGATCACCTCCCCTTAGGAGTGCAGCTTTGCCAGTCCACAGAGGAAGACAATGCAGCCAGTCTTGATGAGACCTGATAGGTTACAGTCAGACAGAATGGGAGGAGGACCTCCTCTATCAGTGGACTAGGGTAGAGGCATCAAGGGAGAAGAGGAAGAGATGCTGGGTTCGGGAAGAGTCGAGGAAGGAGGCCACAGCCAGGATACAAATTGAATAAATTCTGATAAATGATAATAAAAATAAACTAAAGATTTTAAAATCAAAGGAATACCACACAGGTGAAAAGGTCTGTCCCAGAGCCTGAAAGGTTATTGAATAAGATCCCCAGTGCTGAGGGTGGAATACCTTCCTCTGAGTCTTTGGCCAGGGAAGTCTAGGGATATTAAGCTGGGACTGAACTGAAAATTCTGATCCTGGTAGTTTCTTTAGTGTCAAAGGCCATGCAGGGTGTTCTTGGAGAACTTTCACAAAAATTTGTCCTTGACTATGGACCCTTTATGCTAAAATACTTTTGTAGAAGGTAGGATTATCTGCCTGTGCAATGCTGGCTCAGCTAAAATAAAAGCAACAGGTTTCCAACTGTATTTTAAGGACTGCTCCACAAGAGGGAGTTCATGGAGATAACCTAGAACCCCTGCACAGAAGTAGCACATGGCAGTACAGTGCCCAAGTGGGTTACATAGTAATGGGAAGAGGGACTGCCTCTGACATAATCTGATTGGCCTGCTCTTTGATTACTTCCCCCCTGAGGGGGGAGCAGCCTTATCAGGCCACAGAAGATGACAATGCAGCCACTCTTGATGTGATCTGATAGACTAAGATCAGAAGGAAGGAGAAGAGGACCTCCCCTATCAGTGGACTTGAGGAAGGGCATGCATGAAAAAGAGGGAGGGAGGGTGGGATTTGGAGGGGAGGAGGTGGGACTTAAGGGGGAATACAAAGTGAATAAAATGTAATTAATAAAAAAAGAAAAGAAAAAAGAAAAGAAAAAGAGACCATTAAAAGAAAAAGAGGGAGTTCACATCTGTTACTGTAAGTCAGGACAAGAATCTATATCTAGAAAGATCTTAGATCCCAATGGGGAAACAACTGCTATTGTTTTGCTAAATGGTGATGGTGTACCTGTCAAACTGACTTCTAAACATATGTGTTTGTACACATTGATCACTGTTTAAAACCACTGGTGAAGATACAAAAAACAAGTAACCATCACTCCAGCATGGTGACCTAATTCTTGTTTTTTTCTTTTTTTATTTCATTCAGTTATTCACTTTACATTTCAGTTGTAGCCCCCCTATCTCCTCTCCTACCAGTTCCTTACTTCCCTCCCTTCGTCCCTCCCTTCTTTTTTCATTTTGCTTTTGTCCAGATCAATGAATACATCTGCAAATCACTCCCACACCTAAATTGCTTTTAGATGGTGTCTTATGTTGAACAATTATTTATTTTAAATTTTATTCATATAATTATTAACCCCCTATTACATGAATAAATAGACACAGAAACCTGTTACATTTTTTGATAAGCCTTAATGCGCTGGGGCTGGGCAAATATTGTCACATTCAGTAATCTTCTCTGTTTCCCAGCAAAAACCCCCATAAGCACTTGCACGTGTTTTCTATTTGGGCTACTTCTCTTCATCATGTGATCCTCAGAGCAAGCTGCTCTCCACCACATGTTTCTAGCCCATGCTTACCCTCGGCAACCTGTTCCTTTCTTCCTCCTTCTTCATTTATTTATTTTATTCACTACACATCTTTGGAGCTCCTTCCCTCTTCCCCTCCAGCTCCACCCTATTTCTCCCCCACCCCCTCAGCTTTTCCTCAGAAAAGCTTTCCCAGCCACCCCAGCTCATCAAGTTGCATCAGGACTGGACATGACCTCTTCCCCTATGGCTTGTCAAGGCAGTCCTGCCAGGGAAAAGTGATCTAAAAGACAGCGAGTGAGATTGTGTCTGATTCAGTCCACACTTCCCTTAGTAGAGTACCCACTTGAAGCCCAAGCTGCCCATCTCCTACATTTTGTTAGGGGACTTAATGTCTAGTTCATGCATGGTCCTTGGTTGATGCTTTAGTCTCAGCAAGCCCCTCTGTGCTCTGGTTAGTTGGCTCTGTTTTTTGTTTGTTTGTTTATTTGTTTTGTTCTTCTTCTTGTGGAGGGCCTATCACTTCCTGGTCCTTTTCTCTTTCCTACCACTATTCTCCAACACTCCCTAGACATCAACCAATGTTTGGCTGTGAGTCTCAGCATCTGTTTTGAGGCAGCTTACTATAAGGTACAAATGCAAAAAAGATAAGGATAAGGAGCACCTAAGTGAGGATGCATCAATCTCATGGAGAAGGGAAGATAGAACAGACAGGGGTAATGGCTGAAGAAAGGGAAGAAGGTAGGAGAGAGGCCACAGAGAGTTAAGAGGGTTAGAGATTAGACCTGAGAGGGAAAAGGGCTAGAGGACAGAAGGCTTGTAGAGAAAAGAGAAACAGAATGTAGACATCTCTGTAACAACCTGGAGACCTAAGTCTGGATACTCAGGCTTCTGGGAGGATATGAGGTGGATTCAAGCAGAGACTTCTATTAGCAGAGACCATAGAGACTGATGAGAACATCCTCTAACTAGACTAGTCGTCTAGTTGGTTGGTGGGGAACACCAACCTACCCATGAAAAGTTTTACCCAAAATTTATCCTGCCTAAGAGATGTGCAAGGGTAAAGATAGAGCAGAAAGAGCAGAGATTGAAGAAATGCTCAACTGGGGCCTGCCCCAACCAAAGACCCACCCTACTGGAAAGTGCCAACCCCTGACATTATGAAGGCTACTCTGCTAAGCGTGCAGAAAGGAGCCTGACAGAATTGTCCTTGGAGAGGCTTTACCCAGCAAAACAGATGCCTCAAAACACATGCTGAGATTCACAGCCAAACATTGGTGGATGCCTAGGGAGTTTTGTGGAATAGTGGGAGAAAAGAGAAAAGAACCGTGGAAGTAAAGGAATTCTCTTGTGGAGCTCTCTCCTGCTCCCCAGAACCAGTGAACCTTGGCTCCTCCTACCTCTCTTCTGCCCAGTCCAGGCTGTAGATGATTTTATTTAGCAAATCAAAGATAATTTGGGAGGAAAAGTTCACACAAAGTCATTTTTTATAGATGAGAATTTGCTTGCAGAACAGTTAAGGGTCCGGGGTAAGCAGACAAAAGCAATTAACAGTTGAACACATAATAGCCCCAGATCAACCTCAACAGTCTTGAATTGTTCAGTCATAAAATAAAACCACTTGCTGGTGTGCTTTCAGAAGATATTTGCAATAGTTAAATAATCCTGTATTTAGATCTCTGATGTGGCTTAGTAATATTTAATGGCTTAGTAGTGTTTGTAATATTTCTTATTTTTTCCTTTCTCCTCAGCATTTAGCATAGCAGTTTTCTCAGTCATTTTTGCTCTCATTATTATTTTTATCATTAACACAACCAGTATTTTCAATTCTCAGTCTCTTAGTGTGGGCAACGATCCCATTTATTCTCCATAAATTTGGTGTTCTGTGGTTTTACTTTTTTTTTTTATTTGTTTGTTTAGTTGGTTGGTTGGTTTGGTTTCATTTGATTTTCTTATAGTTAAACAATTCCTCAAAAACTAACCAAACAAACAAAAACTAATGGGATCTACAATTCATTAAAATGGGCTAGGGAGATGGCTCAGTGGTTAGGAGAGTATACTTTTTTTTTTTTTTCCAGAAACCCTAGTCACCTTTCCAGAACGGTGGTCGGTTGACTCACTTTCACATATAACTCAGGCTCCTGGGGAATCCAACACCTTAGGCTTCTTCTGGCTTCTGCATCTATCTGCAAATTATCTCAGAGAAGTTGGGGAAGGGTAAACCACAATTATAATATGCATGAAATAGTTTTCAACTAAAAACTTACAAAATAATAAATAAAAATCAGTTAAATGTTTAAAAATAAGTATAAAACTTTCTCTTACCTAGTTTGAGACAAATAGAAGACTTTAAACTAAATTTAGCTTTGTGATTTTATAGGTAAAACTTCTTTCCAGTAGCGTATAGCAATCTTTTCATTTCCCTGTGCCTTCTAGATTTACCTCTTGCAGATTCCGGATAGCTACATATTCTTTAATTCTTCCCTGAAAAAGTTTCATCTCAACCTTTGGCAAGCTGTAGTTATTTTTCCACATTGAAAATGCACTTTGCTCATTTATTTAAGCTAAGAATCCCTGTTAATGAAAGGCTACTAATTAAAACAGTAGCACAAATTATTAATGCCATTGCCTTGAAATATTTTCTATTTTACAGTTTGAGACATTTTCTATTTTACAGTTTTATCTAATATGTACTTAGAATGTATAATCATTTCTATGAGAGTCTGAGGAGTAGTCTTATATATAATTCGAAGATATGTAATGCTCTCACTTGCTATTTAATTGGTAATGAGTTATTATTCGTCATTTAATTCAATTCTCTCTTATATCAATCAGCTGATATGGAAAATTAAATATACAATGCATGTAATTCATCTTGAGTAATAATAGCTCAAATTGATATTTCAAATAATATTGATTCTTCTACTTTTTGTGCATCAATGCAAAGTGTTGTAAATTTGTTTCTAGTTATCAGAGATTTGTAAATCTCACTATGACTTCAATATTTTAAAGAAATGTAACTGAATTATTCAATTTATTATTTACATATTTATCTGTATATTATTAAGATAAATCAAAAGGAGAAAAATAATTAATTAATTATATTTGAATTCAACATTTTAAAATATTTTAAATGTAAATAAAACAAATAAAAATGAGCAAAGCCTAAAACATACTGTGTAATTTTTTAAATACTTTATTTTTTAATTATAATTTTATATTTATCTATTTTATTTACTTTTATTATTGATACAAAGTTTTGTGTAGTCTTCAAAATTACTATGTAACCCAGGATATCCTTTTACATCTAATCTTCCTATCTCACCTCTCTTTACTGAGTGCTGAGAATCAAACTAGGGATTTGGGGATATATGATAAGCATTCTTCTTCCTGAGATAGGTCCTTAGTTTAAAAAAAAGAGTTTTATTTTAAATCTAAACAAAAATTTTAAGTTGTTTTAAATTAATTGTGTATAATTCATTAAAATAGAAGCACATTTTTCTGGGGGAATGAAAAAGTCCAGAAGGATGGTGAAGGGAGAGAAAGAGAAAAATGTATCAGTGGTAAATACATTCAAAGGATATGACATGATTATATGTAAATGTCTTCATAAAAACCATAACCATGTACATTGAATATATGTCAATAATACAAACAGAAAAGATGAGAACTTATTGTTCTCCTGGCAAATACACACAGAGATATATATATGGCAATGACTATAAAATAGAACTTGATGAGTGCTGATATTTAGATCAAAATGACGGTGTTAATTTTTACAGACGAGCAGCGATAATGGGGTTTTAAAGCCATCATATAGAACACAGAGCAAGAGGCACCAAGCATGAATAACACTGTCAGCACTTCTATGACTACTGCAGGAATCCACTTGTGTGTTTTGCTGAAGATTTGTGCTCTTTTTCTCAATTGCTCATCCTCAGACACTCACAGAAGTGCCTATTTCCTTATAAAATGTTCTTCCTTCAGCACTTCATGTCTGGGGAAACAAATTAAAGAGAGAAGAATGTACTGTAAGGAAGAAAATCAGCAGGCAACCCTCTCGAAGACCCCAAGCTGCATGTGGAGATAAACTGAAGAGCCATACAGCCACCTAATTAAAGCATCTGTTCAGAAAACACCGTGCTATGCTGGAAGCACACATTTATTTAAAAGACTTTAGAGAGGGTATTTTTAAATCAGAGCTTCAAGTTTTCCTTACAGATATTATGGAGAAAAAAATGTTAGAATTTCATGAAACAGAGTATTAGAAATGGATTAAGCAAGATAATTTTCTGGAATTTTTATCTTATTGATTTTATTTGTATTTGTTTTGCTTATTTATATATTGACAAATGTGTGTTTTTAGGAAGTCTTCTATCCTTAAGTAAGCACAAGTTTGGGAAGACTATAATTATAATATATATCAATTTATTATTGTTGTCATTATTATTATAAATATTTATTACAATTAATTCAATTTGTATACAATCTGTAGTCACCTGCCTCATCTCCTTCTAATTCTATCCTCCCTCTTTCCCCATTTGCTCCTCCCCTAGTACCATACTAGGAGAGTTCTTCCTCCCTTTCTACCAGACCCTAGCTTATCAGGTCTCATCAGGACTGTCTGGATCATCTTTTTCTGTGGCCTAGTTAGACCACCTGGCCAGGGAGAGGTGATCAAAGATCAGGCAACCAAGTACATGCCAGAGACTGCCCCTGCTCGCCTTACTAGGGAAACCCATAGAGACTCAGCTGCCATGGGCTACATCTGAGCACTGGATCTAGGTCCTCTCTGTGCATAGTCCTTGATTGATTCATCAGTCTCAGCAGCTCACCCATTGGCCCAGATTTTTTTTTATTTTTTTATTAATTACATTTTATTCATTTTGTATCCCCCCCATAAGCCCCTGCCTCCTCCCCTCCTGGCCCCACCCTCCACCCCCCTTTTCTGCATGCATACCCCTCCCCAAGTCCACTGATAGAGGAGATCCTCCTCTCCTTCTTTCTGATCTTAGTCTATCAGTACTCATCAGAAGTGGCTGCATTGTCAGGGTTCTAAGTTATCTCCATGAATAGTCCTTGGTTGGAGTATGAGTCTCTGGGAAGTTCCCTGTGTACAAATTTCCTTGTTCTGTTGCTCTCCTTGTGGAGTTTCTGTCCTCTCCAGCTCTTACTATTTCTCACTTCTTACATAAAATTCCCTTCGCTCTGCCCGACAATTGGCCATCAGGCTCAGCATCTGCTTTGACAGTCTGCACAGCAGAGGCTTTCAGAGGCCCTCTGTGGCAGGTTCCTAGGTTGTTTCCTGTTTTTTTTTGTTTTTGTTTTTGTTTTTTTTTTTTTTTTTGTTGTTGTTGTTGTTGTTTTCTTCTGATGTCCATCCTCTTTGCCTTTCAGGATGAGGATTGAACATTTTAGTTAGGCTCCTCTCTTTTGCTTAGTTTGTTTAGATGTACAGATTTTAGTGGGTTTATTCAATGTTATATGTCTATATGAGTGAGTATATACCATGTGTGTCTTTTTGCTTCTGGGAGAACTCACTCAGGATGATCCTTTCCAGGTCCCACCATTTACCTGCACATTTCATGATTTCCTTATTTTTCATTGCTGAGTAATACTCCATTGTATAGATGTACCACAGTTTCTATATCTATTCTTCAGTTGAGGGGCATCTAGGCTGTTTCCAGCTTCTGGCTATTAGAAATAAAGCTGCTACAAACATGGTTGAGCAAATGTCCTTTCTGTGTACTTGAGCCTCTTTTGGAAATATACTTAGGAGTGGTATGGCTGGATCTTGAGGAAGCAATATTCCTAGTTGTCTGAGAAAGCACCAGATTGCTTTCCAGAGTGGTTGTACAAGTTTACATTCCCACCAGCAGTGGAGAAGGGTTCCCCTTTCTCCAAAACCACTCCAGCATGTGTTGTCGCTTGAGTTTTTCATCTTGGCCATTCTGATTGGTGTAAAGTGAAATCTCAGGGTTGTTTTGATTTGCATTTCCCTAATGGCTAATGAGGTTGAGCATTTCTTTAAGTGCTTCTCTGCCATTCAATATTCCTCTACAGAGAATTCTCTCTTTAGCTCTGTTCCCCATTTTTTAATTGGAATAATTTGTTTGCTTCTTTTCAGCTTCTTTAGTTCTTTATATACACTGGATATGAGTCCTCTGTCAGATAAAGGGTTGGTGATGATTCTTTCCAAATCTGTAGGCAGTCGCTTTGTTTTGATGACAGTGTCCTTTGCTTTCCAGAAGCTTCTCAATTTAATGAGGTCCCATTTATTGATTGTTGCTCTTAGAGCCTGTGCAGTTGGTGTTCTGTTCAGGAAGTTTTCTCCTGTACTAATGAGTTCTAGGGTATTCCCCACTTTTTTTTCTAGCTGATTTAATGTGTCTGGTTTTATGTTGAGGTCTTTGATCCACTTAGACTTCAGTTTTGTGCAGGGTGATAAGTATGGATCTATTTGCATTTTTCTACATGTAGACATCCAGTTGGACCAGCACCATTTGTTGAAGATGCTATCTTTTTTCCACTGTATGATTTTGGCATCTTTGTCAAAAATCAGGTGTCCATATGTGTGTGGGTTTATTTCTGGGTCTTCTGTTTGGTTCCACTGATCCACTATTCTGTTTCTATGCCAGTACCATGCAGTTTTTATAACTGTTGCTCTATAGTACAGCTTGAGATCAGGGATGGAGATACCTCCAGATGATCTTTTATTGTAGAGGAATGTTTTAGCAATTCTCGGTTTCTTGTTATTCCATACGAAGTTGAGAATTTTTCTTTCCAGGTCTGTAAAGAATTGTGTTGGCAATTTGATGGGAATTGCATTAAATCTGTAGATTGCTTTTGGTAAGATGGCCATTTTTACTATGTTAATCTTGCCAAGCCATGAGCATGGGAGATCTTTCCATCTTCTCATATCTTCCTCTAATTCTTTCTTCAGAGACTTGAAATTTTTTTCATACAAGTCTTTGACTTGCTTGGTTAGGGTTACACCAAGGTACTTTATGTCATTTGTGGCTATTGTGAATGGTGTTGTTTCTCTAATTTCTTTCTCAGCCCTTTTGTCTTTTGTATACAGGAGTGCTACTAATTTTTTTGAGTTAATTTTGTATCCGGCCACTTTGCTGAAGGTGTTTATCAGCTGTAGGAGTTCCCTGGTAGAGTTTTTGGGGTCACGCATATATACTATTATATCTTCTGCAAATAATAATAATAATTCGACTTCTTCTTTTCCAATCTGTATCCCCTTGATCTCCTTCGACTGTCTTATTGCTCTAGCAAGGACTTCCAGCACTATGTTGAAGAGATATGGAGAGAGTGGGCAGCTTTGTCTTTTCCCTGATTTCAGTGGGATTGCTTTAACTTTCTCTTCGTTCAGTTTGATGTTGGATATATGCTTGCTGTATATCACCTTTACTATGATTATATATGTGCCTTGTATCCCTGATCTCTCCAATACTTTAAACATGAATGGATGTTGGATTTTGTCAAATGCTTTTTCAGCATCTAGGGAGATTATCATGTGTTTTTTTTTCTTTCAGTTTGTTAATATGGTGGATGACATTGATGGATTTCTGTATATTGAACCACCCCTGCATACCTGGGATGAAGCCTACTTGGTCATAGTGGATAATATCTTTGATGTGTTCTTGGATTCGGCTTGCAAGTATTTTGTTAAGTATTTTTTGCATTAATGTTCATTAGGGAGATTGGCCTGAAATTCTCTTTCTTTGTTGAGTCTTTGTGAGGTTTAGGTACCAAGGTGACTGTGGCTTCATAGAATTAGTTTGGTAATGTTACTTCTGTTTCTATTTTGTGGAATAGTTTGAAGAGAATTGGAGTTAGCTCTTCTTTGAAGGTCTGGTAGAATTCTGTGCTGAAGCCATCTGGTCCTGGGCTTTTTTTGGATGGGAGACTTTTGATGACTGCTTCTATTTCTTTGGGGGATATAGGACTATTTAATTGATTTACCTGGTCCTGATTCAGCTTTGTTAAGTGAAATCGATCAAGAAAATTGTCTATTTAATTTAGATTTTCAAATTTTGTAGCATATAGACTTTTGAAGTAAGTCCTAATGATTGTTTTGATTTCCTCAATGTCTGTAGTTATGTCCCCCTTTTCATTTCTGATTTTGTTGATTTGGGTGGTGTCTCTCTGCCTTTTAGTTAGCTTGGCTAAGGGTTTGTCGATCTTGTTGATTTTCTCAAAGAACCAGCTCTTGGTTTCATGGATTCTTTGAATTGTTTTATTTGTTTCCAATTGATTGATTTCAACCCTGAGTTTGACTATTTCCAGCCATCTACTCCTTTTTGGTGTGTCTGCTTCTTCTTTTTCTAGGGTTTTTAAGTGGGCCCTTAAGTTGCTTGAATGAACTGTCTTGAATTTCTTCTTGAAGGCACTTAGTGCTATGAACTTTCCTCTAGCACTGCTTTCATTGTGTCCCACAAGTTTGGGTATGTTGTGTCTTCATTTTCATTGAGTTCTAGGAAGATTTAATTTCTTTCTTTATTTCTTCCCTGACCAAGCTGTCATTTAGTGACAAGTTATTCAGTTTCCATGTGTGTGTAGGCTTTTTGCTATTTCTGTTGTTGTTGAGGTCCAGCTTTATTCCATGGTGATCAGACAAGATACAAGGGATTATTTCAATCTTCTTGTATCTGTTGAGGCTTGCTTTGTGACCAACTATATGGTTTATTTTGGAGAATGTTCTATGAGGTGCTGAGAAGGTAAATTCTTTTGTGTTTGGGTGTAAAGTTCTGTAAATGTCTGTGAGGTCCATTTGATTCATGACCTCTGTCAGAGATATTGTTTCTTTGTTTAATTTCTGTTTTGTTGACCTGTCCTTTGTTGAGAGTGGGGTGTTGAAATCTCCCACTATTAATGTGTGGGGATCTATATGTGGTTTAAATTTTATCAATGTTTCTTTTACAAACGTGGGTGCTCTTTTATTTGGGGCATAGATGTTCAGGATTGTGATGTCTTCCTGGTGGAATTTTCCCTTGATGAGTATGAAGTGTCCTTCCTCATCTCTTTTGATTAATTTTGGTTGAAAGTCTATTTTATCAGATTTTAGAATGGCTACACCTGCTTGTTCCTTGGGTCCATTTGCTTGGAACGTCATCTTCCAACCTTTTATCCTCAGGTAATGTCTATCTTTGTGCCTTACGTGTGTTTCTTGTATGCAATAGATTGCTGGGCTTTGTTTATGTATCCATTCTGTTAATCTGTGTCTTTTTACTGGAGAGTTGAGTCCATTGATGTTGAGAGAGATTAATGACCAGTGGCTGTTAGATCCTTTGATTTTGATGTTGGCTGTGGTCATAAGGTTGTGTGCTTGGTTGCTTTTTGTTTTACTGTAGTAAGTTTAATTATTTCCTGTGTTTTCCTGACAGAAGCTAATTTTCTTAGGTTGTATTTTCCCTTCCAGTGTCTTCTGTAATGCTGGATTTGTGTGTAGGTATTGTTGAATTTTTTTTGTCATTGAATATCTGTTTTCTCTGTCTATGAGGATTGAGAGCTTTGCAGGGTATAGTAGCCTGGGCTGACATCTGTGTTCTCTTAGGGTCTGCATGATATCCGTCCAGGCCCTTTTAGTTTTCATAGTCTCTGTTGAAAAGTCAGGTGTGATTCTAATGGGTTTGCCATTATATATTACTTGTCCTTTTTCCCTTGCAGCTTTTAGTATTTTTTCTTTGTTCTGTATACTTACTGTTTTGATTATTATCTGGCAGGAGGATTTTCTTTTCTGGTCAAATTTGTTGAATGTTCTGTAGGCCTCATGTATTCTTATTGGCTTCTCCTTTAACTTGGGAAAATTTTGTTCAATGATTTTGTTGGAAATATTTTCTGGGCCTTGGAGAAGGGAGTCTTCTTTTTCCTCTATACCTATTATTCTTAGGTTTTGTCTTTTCATAGTGTCTTGGATTTCTTGGACGGTCTGTGTCAGGAATTTTTTGGATTTAACATTTTCTTTGACAGATACATCGATTTCTTCCATTGTATCTTCTATACCTGAGATTCTTCCATCTCTTGTAGTCTTTTGGTTATGCTTACCTCTGTAGTTCCTGTTTTCTTCCCTAAATTCTTCCTCTCCATTATTTCCTCCATTTGTGTTTTCTTTAATTTTTCCAGTTCTATCTTCAGGTCTTGAGTTGTTTTGTTTACTTCCTTCACCTGTCTGCTTGTATTTTCCTCTTTTTCTTTTAGTTCCTTCAACTCTGTCTCTTTTATTTCTTTCAGTGATTTAATTATTTCTTTTCTGAAGGCCACAAACTGTCTGGCTGCATCTTCCTGTATTTCTTCAAGGATGGCCATAATCTGCTTGTCTTTAACTTCCTCCATTTCTTTACGGATAGCCATGATCTGTTTGGTTTTATCTTCCTCTAATTCTTTACGTATTTTATTTGTTTCCTTTATTATCCTCTTCATCAGCATAGATGTAAGGTCATCTTCTTGATTTTCTATTATGCTGCGTTGTCCAGGGCTTTTTGCCCCTGGATGGCTGGGTTCTGGAGATGCCATATTGCTCTGTCTTTTGTTGGTTGTGCTTTTACGCTGACCTCTACCCATTGGGCTGTTTTAGGTGTTGGCTGTTAGTTTCTGTGCTTCCTGGAGTCCTGAGGTAGGGAGAATCCCCTTGGCCGGAAGATGATTTTTCCTGAAGGAGTCCTCCTCTGCTTTTTGGTTATGGTCACTGTATGGCCAGTGTTTCTCACAAATTGCCACTGCTCACCGCAGGTGTATAGCCCCGAGTAGTAGCTGTGGTCTTTGTTAGGCAGGGGGGGCTCTCCTCTTACCCATAGAAGTTCTCAAGACAGCTGCCCCACTGCTGGGTTTCTTGTTATAAATTTAGTGAGCTGCTGCTGTTGTTACAGTTTTCCAGGTATAGTCCTCTTGAAGAAGCTGCTGATTCCCTAGCTGTGGGGTTTTCTCCCAACAGGGAAACTCAGTCTGTTATCCTGGGGCACACAGTTATGTCTGAGAAAGTGAGAGGAGCGCCCAGCAAGTCTCTAGGCTAGAGGCTGAGTGCTCTGCTCTGGGCCTGGAGAATGTGCACCTAGGTTGAGTTGGCGCCTGGGGGCGCCACTCTGGTCTGGAGGCTGGTAACTGAGGGCTCCACTCTGGTCTGAAGGCTGGGTGCCTCAGTCTGAACCGGAAGCTGTGTGCTCCTGTCTGAGATGTCAGCTGAGGGCACTGCTCTGGTCTGAACGCTGTGGGTGCAGCCCTCTTGAAGGACCAAGGATTCCCACATTCGTCAGTCTAGCTAGGTATAACTGGTTGATCCTTGGCACAGTATCTGAGGGCTGCTTTAATGGCTCTATGGCTTTTGTAGGTCTGAGGATGCAGCTGTGTGTTCCAGTGCCCTAGGGGTACTCAATAATGGCAGCTGAGCACAGTGCTTCTGCCTGCAGTAGAAAGCTAGAGCCTAGAGTCTGCGTGAATCCAGAAAATCTTTTGGTGATGGGTGTCCTGAGCATTAGACCTGATGATCCCCACTGCTGTGGGATTTCCTCCTGCCAGGGACACCCAGTCTTTGCTTTGGGGACCATTGTTCTGTCTGGGGTAGCGAGTAGAACCCACAGGCACAGACGTCTGCTTGTGGCTCCGCCTTTCTGGCCTTTCAGAGCCTTGGCTGCTGCCTAAACTGGGTAATTTTCCTGAGACCTTTTTGGGGTGGTGGTATCAGCTGAGTGCTCTGAGATCAGACCAGCCGTTTCCTTCCCTGTGGGTTTGCACCTGACAGTGAAACGCAGTCTCTGGTGCCCTGGGGCCCACAGTTCTATCTGAGGCAGCGAATCAGGCGAGCAGGCAGGGCTCTGTGCAGGCGCTTGGGTCCCCGGCTCTGGCTCCGGGCTGGCTCCTGGGGTGTCTGAGGAACCCGGGTCTTTTCCAGGGGATGTCTGGGTGACCTAATGTTGGTCCCAATCATTTCCTCCTCCGTGGGGTTATCTCTTGACTGGAAAATCCAGTCTGTGATGTTGTGGGCCCACAGTTAAGTCTGGGACAGTGACCAGATCATACTGGCGTGTAGCTCTGGGCTGGTGACCAAGCCCCTGGCGGAACCAGGATCTCTTCCGTGGTTTAGCAGGGTGAGTTAAAGCTGATTGAATCCCCCACTGTGGGGTATCCTCTCACCTGGGAAACACAATCACTTGTGTTTTATGGCCATGAGTTCTGATTGCTGGTCACTGTGCTGATCCTGCTGTGCTGCTGCTCAGAATGAGAGTCGTCCCTGCTCCGCCATCTTGCCCCCTTGGGCCCAGATTTTTTAATACAAACAAAAATTATTTGTTCTTTCATTTATTACAAGAAAACATAAAGGTTACATTTCCAAGATTTCTTAAAATGAAGAAATGCTCTATGAAATTACAATGTTAATTTCAATAAATATGTCTACATCATATAATAAAACATATGTAATAATTTTAGATGTATTTCTGTAATGAAGGGATAAAACTGAAGAGAAGATTATAAAATTGACCTGGGCTGGAAACTGCAATGCTGTAAATATGTTCAATTAGCTCAGTGACAGAATACTTGCTTATATGTGCTTAATATCCCCCAGTATATCAACCAAAAATAATACAAGGGAGGAAGGAAACTAAAAATTGTATCTAAATTCCATTGATGGGTGTATGTAATATTTGATGGATAAAACTGGACCTAAGCCTGTAATCTAAACTCCAGAAAACGCTAAGGAGAGATTTTAATAGGGTTTTCAACCTGCATAGCCTGATATGACTTCTGATTTTCTAGGAAAAGAGCAGTTGTGTGCATTCAGCGACACTATCCCATGTCATGACAACATGGCAATGTTCTGTGAGTGCTAATGGAGGTCATCCAATCTAGCAAGGTCTAATTAAAGCCAGATATGTGTGAGTTATTACAGTTACAGCCCAACGGTCTTTTCCACTAAGTACTTTACAGAACCATCGTTGCTCAGGGGCCTTGACATCTGCATCACCATTTTCCTTTTCAATTACAACTAATGTAGCTTCAATAGAGGGACGATGGATGTCATTCTGCTTCTACAGCTTTGAAAGTTTAACTTGTTTTTTAACTTCAGAGTTCAGCTCCAAATACCAGAAATGTCAGAAGTACATACACACTTGTATGTGTTTGTGGAATGATTAAATTCATCAATACTGTATACATATTCTCAGAACTGCCAATTTTTTAGCTTGCTTGTACATAGACTTAAATAGAAAAAAAAATCTAAAACTTGAAATATCTAAGAGAGAGGCCATGCTTGCCATTGCTTATATGGCTAAAACCAGGAGACTCAATAGCCCACAGGCCTAGAGCAGAATCAAACAAGACTGCCCAAAAGAAAGAAATAAAACAAACAAATGAAAATCCAAAAATTAATGAAATGACTCCTAATGATATTATGCTATTCACATAGATCAGTGTCCTGTCCAGCCCTCATCAAAGAGGCTTCCTCAGGCAGCAGATGAGAACCTCCAAGAACAGGGGAAGAAATGACTATAGGAGTTAGAGAGAATGGAGTCCACCAGGAGAAAAATCAGCTAGGCAGGGCTCACATGGGCTCACAGAGGCTGAAACGAGATGCAAAGGGCCTGCTTGCATCAGCAGTAGGTGTGCTGCATATATGTTACTGTTTTTAGCTTGGTGTTTCTGTGGGATGACTAACTAAGAGTGACAGTGTCTCTGGCTCTTTTGGTCCTGGGATTCTCTTTGCCCTATTGGGTTGCCTTGTTCTGCCTGAGTATGAGGGGTTTAGCCTTGTCCTAGTGTATCTTATTTTGTTGTTTGCCTGTCCTCTCTTGGAGGCCCGCTCTTTTCTAAGGAGGAAACTAAGGGGGAGCTGATGTGGTGGAGAGGGAAAGAAGGGGATGTTAGAAGAAGTGGAGGACGGGTTATAGTAGTTGTACATGTTGTATGAGAGAAGAAACGTTTCAAAAAATAATCTACAGTTCTTAACAACCTAGTTTTCTTCCCATTATATAATCAAAGTATCAAAATGAAAATGTGAGTATCAAAACCTTGGACTTATAGAAAATGAAATTGTGTCATATGTCTGAGCTTTAATTTATCTATTTTAAGGTTGTGCCTATATTAAGCCTTTGATTTATGCATTGTCTTTCATTTAATTTTGCTGAAATGAATATTATAAAGTGGAGGATAACTACTGTCTTCTTGTGACATTTATTACACTTGTAATTAAGTTCTTAATATATTGGATTTTTTTGAGCCGTATCAGTCACTAAGATGCTGCAATCTCAAATGATGTCTGCCTCACAACTCATTTGAAACTTTCCCTGTAGATAAGGTATCTAAATTGTTTTCATTTCATAAATGTAACACCAGAATATAAAATTATAATGACCATTAAAAGGTTTAATGTTCTGTTTTAGATGTTATATGTTTTAAAAATATCAGTACCTCTTTCAAAAATAAAATGCTATAATTAGTAGTAAACATTTATTTGAAGAATCAAATTAATGCCTCAAATTATTCTGTAATTTCAATTTGTTTCCGTGCACAAATTAATAATTTTTAATCTTTCCCCATTATATTAACAAATTATACTTGTTAAAATTAATAAAAAATCATTTTCATTTTTCTTTAATCACTTTGATCACTTCATTATGCACCAAGAAATCCTTGTCAGGTCTATACATTTAATATCATAAATGTCTAGTAATGCATAATGATTGGATTTAATAGATATTATTCAATATTTTTATTTCTCATAATCATTTATCATCAATATGTGGTTATGTTGTATCCAGTTTGAAAGATTTTGATTAGTGTTATCTTTTCATAGCATTCATTCATTCTGAAAATATGCTATGAATAGCTAATTAACAGCAACCATTTTCTTAGCATGCCACAAATCAAACAAAATGTATGTCTCTATGGGAAAATAATTAGACAATAGAGAGATATCAAGATACTGTTTTATTGCAAGTAGATAAAGCAAAAAGAAATTTGATGAAATAAGTATCTGGGGGTTAGAGAGATGGCTCAGCAATTCACATAATTTGCTGTTATTGTAAGTAGACCTGAATTCAGTTACCAGCAGCAATAGCAGATGGATCATTACTATCTGTAACTTCCATCATAGGGTACCTTTTACTCTGCCCTTGGCAAATACCTGCGCTCATGTGGCATGTACCTAAAATCAGACATATACTCTATACATAATTTAAAATAACAAAATATTAAAATATAAGAAGCAAAAATCATTTAGGTTGAGTTTTATATTTTATATAATGTGATTAAGATAATTACTAAGGCTAAAACAAAGAATAGTGAGAATAGGAAAAATAAAACTTAAAGAACTAAGTGTAAAAGGAGATTAAATTGGTGAACTGAGGAGTTGGCTCATATGAAAACGATGGTTACTAAAGAACTTCGGGGTTCACAGCTATTAGAACCATCGTAGGTTCTGAATATCAACACACAGTGAATAAGACAACCCCATCCCACTCAGATCTAGACACTTACATATGACTGTGGTTCATCAGGTGACAATCAACTTGCTCTAGGGCCAAACTGATGAACTTCCTGATAATCTGTCCCAAAGATGTTGGAGTTGCTCTTTAAGAAGCACATTGGTGGAGTTATGAGGAAAAGCACAGGTGTTCTGGGTGTTACCATCTACCCTGTTGTGAAGTGGAAAGGTGTTATCTAGACAGAGAAAAATAGGTGAAGAAAAGTTGACTCTTTTCTCTTTCCATATACCTCCACTAACTTGTCTGTAATCACAGTAGCTATACAAGGGCTGCTGCTTAAAATCAAGATCCCTTTCACAGATCAAATATTTAACAACGGTTTGAAGCATCGATGAATACAGTCTCCACTTTACTGTATGCACTACAAGTTGTGGCAAATCATTTTTTATATTAATGTGTGCCAGTTTTTTTTTTTTTGTTTTTTGTTTTTTTTTTTTTTTTTTTTTTTTTTTTTTTTTTTTTTTTTTTTTTTTGTAAAAAGCAAAGGGAGAAAGAATGCAGCTAAGCAAAACCCTAGTCCAGTGCTTTTGCAGGAGAGGAAAGACCAGATAAGGACTATGTGATTTTTACTGACTACAGAAGCAGTCTAATATTTAAACAGAGAATCAGTTTACATAATTAGATATCTGCTAACAAATAACTCTAACAACATTGTTAAACATAGATAATATTTAATAAATGATGAGAATACAGATACATTATAAATCATCAAGATGATGTAATCTGAATTAATGGTTAAATGAACAGAAATATTATTTAGGGACAGTAAAATTTTTTCAGTAGTCCAACACCCTTTTACATGTGAGTGAACACACACACACACACACACACACACACACAAACACACATTCACACAGACCACATCAAATAACAACAACAAAGAAAACCAATATACTGTAGTTGAAGAAATCACTTATCACAGTTATGAAATAACAAGTGTTAACGGAAAAACAAAAAAACAAAAACAAAAACAAAAAACCTCAAATGATAATTTATGCTGGAGATGATGTGGACAAAGGGGAACCTCTTCCATTGCTCTTGGAAATGTAAATTTGTACAACCACTTTGGAAATCAATCTGGCATTTTCTCAGAAAATTGGGAATAGTGCTACCTCAAGATTGAGCTATAGTACTCCTATGCACATATACAAAATATGCTCAAGTACACAGTAAGGACATTTGTTCAGCCATGATTATAGCAGCTTTATTTGTAATAGCCAGAATCTGGAAACAACCCAGATGTCCCAGTTGAGGAATGGATACAGAAATTGTGGTACATTTACACAGTGAAACACTACTCAGCAATTAAAAATAAGGAAATCATGAAATTTGTAGGCAAATGGTGGGATCTAGAAAAGATCATCCTGAGTGAGCTAGCCCAGAAGCAGAAAGACAAACACAGTATATACTCACTTATAAGTGGATACTAGACCTGTAAGATAGGATAAACATACTAAAATCTGTACACCTAAAGAAGTTAAACAAGAAGGAGGACCCTGGGCAAAAAAATGGACATTGGAAGGAGGAGAAAACAAGAAACAGAACAGGAGCCTACCACAGGAGGCCTCTGAAAGACTTTACCTAGCAGTGTGTTAAAGAAGATGCTGAGAGTCATAACCAAACTTTGAGCAGGAAATCATATGAAAGAAGAGGGAGATAGTAAGACCTGGAGAGGACAAGAGCTTCACAAGGAAAACAACAGAACCAAAATATCTGGGCACAGAGGTCTTTTCTGAGACTGATACTCCAACCAAGGACTATACATGGAGATAACCTAGAACCCTTGCTCAGATGTAGCGCATGGCAGGTCAGCATCCAAGTGGGTACCCTAGTAAGGGGAACAGGGACTGTCTGTGACATGCACTCAACAGCTGGCTCTTTGACCACCCCTACTGAGGGAGGAGCAGCCTTGCTAGACCACAGAGGGAGGACATTGAAACCAGTGCTGATGAGACCTGATAAGCTAGGGTCATATGAAAGAGGAAGGAGACCTCCTCTATTAGTGGATTTAGAGAGGGGCATGGGAGGAGGTGAGGGAAGGAAGTTGGGATTGGGAGGGAATGAGGGAGTGGCCTACAGCTGGGATACAAAGCGAAAAAAATGTAATTAGTACAAAAACTTTAATTTAAAAAATCTTTTTTGTGCCTTTTCAACCAGTCAATGAGAATTATCATTTTAGAGTACAAAGACATCAGAAGGACCATATAGGTATGATAATCGGTTTTCCTTTGTATTCTTCATGTGTGAAATATCTTTTTAAAGACTGACTAATGATACTTTCCTGGAATTTGCATGTATTGCTATAGTATTTTCATGAAAAATATGAATAAGAGATAAATATTTGAGGCACATAAACATAAGGAGATATTGTTAGAATGTAGCTGATAAACCTGAAGAAATACTAACACCTTGGAGAGATTTTAGAAACCAATACAAATATATAAGTTAAATACAAAATAAGAGGAAAATAAAGCAAAATGGTGAAAAATAAGGTATATATTTAAGAAGGAAGTGCTCTTTTGTGCTAAATAATACTTTATGGTCCAGTGAATTTTGTCACAATGATAAAGCACTTACTTAAGTAACATTAAGATGATGTATGACCTTAAGCAGAACATTTTGGTGAACACAAGAGTTTGTTGAATTCACTTTAGAAAAATCCAAGAAGAAAGAAAGAACTGGTGACAATTTAACAAACCCCTTTTCAATCTGAATGGAAATAGGAAAGTTAGGGTTCAGAGGACCTTTTTACTTTTCATTTACCCTAATTTCAATATACATATTTTAATGTAGGTAGTGTTGTTACATATATAAATGAAGGTAGAAAAGAGTGAGCTTGATGAAACACATGCTTTGAGAAGGAAGAAGGAAATAAATATAATGGTATTTTGGATAAAGAGGGTCAAGTTTTATGCACTATATCATCAAATAAAGATATAATGATATGCTAAAAAATTCTGTCTACTGTCCTTTGGTGGTGCTCAAATTTTAAGATAAAATTTTAATACAAGATATTTTAAAGAAAAAAAAGTGGATGGTGTGAAAGATTTCAGAGCAGTACTAAATGCCTAGTTAACTTTATGACTTTCAGATGACATAGCCACAACTTAGAGAAATATTCTCTAATGGTCTAGATTCCTCATGAAAGGAAATTGTTTTGTTATCAGACTTGATTTGTTTTTCATTTTTTCATTTGATAATATATGTAGAAAAAGATAAAAGTATTTAAAAATTATACTCACAGTAATTGTATTTCTGGACTGTAAAATTTGACGATTCAGAAAAAAAAAACATTTAAAGAAAATTAAGAAGGAAATGATTAAATGTGGTTGAGTCATTGGACTTGATCTCTAACTGCTGGGAAGATTTTGTTTTAGTTTTTGATATTCAGAAATTTTTTTTCTGAACTAAGCAGTTTTCAAGAAATGATTATTCTTACACATATAGTATGTTATATTTTTAAAAGGCAATAGCATGTTAATTTTAATACCTGAATTTAATGTTGAAAATCAAAGGATTTTTTTTTTATTCAAGATAGTGGTAGGGTTTGCAAAAATGAATGAAGCTCCTTGAAAAGAAAGATACTAGAATTTAATATAATGTACAGGGTTAAATAGGGGAAAATATTAGGTGGGGTATATATGGCTAAGGCAGGGCAGTTTGCATAATAATTTCCGGAGTGTCTATTAAAGGATAAGAAGTTGATGTTTATAGGTTCACTGATATTGATTACAAAGTCATAAACACAAAAATCATATTTTGAAATATTCCATATTTCAAGCTATGACATGGTGATGTTGTTTTTTGTGTGTATTTATGTTAGACAGTTATAGCTACTGAAATTAATCTTACTATTTCTTCTGGAAGTAAACAATGGTGGGTAATTTTTAATATGAATGTTAATTGATTCATTTGCAAACCAACAGTTTTGAGATATACCCATCCCTACTTCAGTTGTTTTGGTCATTTGCATAAAACAACAGACTACAAAAGATGAGTCCCACAAAAACAATCCCAGGGCTGTGATGATAGCTTAGATTGCAGAGTGCTCACTCATTCTGCACAAGTCCTGGGTCCACCTGTATCACATAAAGTTGCTTGTGGTGGTACACCTATGACCACAGCGCTGGACTGAGGGAGACAAGAGGAATTCAGGACATTAAGGGCATCAGAGACTACATTGCAAGTTTGGAGATGACCTTGGGTTCAGGATATAATATCTCAGTAAATTCAAAAAATAAAATGAATCTCATTCCCTCTCTGACTAGGCATGCTCATGGACCACAAACATACATGAAAGCAAAGTACTTAGTCACTTAAGATAAATTAAGAAAATATTTTAAGTGGTAATTAAAAGCATTTTTCTTTTAGAAATGAAAGTAAATTGAGCTTGAAGTTAAAGTCCTGGAATTCAGTGACACAAAAAATTCTTAAAATGTTATATGTGAGCATATAATTGCTAAATTATAATTTTTATTTGCTACATTTTTGCTCTCACACAATAGCATTTTATTTAAAACACATCAGTGTAAAATTCAAATTTTAATTTAAAACTGAATTATATTGTTATTGTTTCAGAAAATTAATTTTTACCTAAGAGCAAAATAATCAAGCTTTGTATTAAAGTCACTACGAAAGAATAACTGCTAAATTGTTGTTATAGAAATAACATTTTCATGATGTTAAATTTAATAGTTGCATTCCCTAGAAATCGTTTAAGTCATATTATTAAGCAAATAATGAAAACTATGATGAGAACTACAAAATCATGAAGTATCAATATTTTTCTCTTTGACCTAAAGATATTGGGTACTGCAAGTTATGTGGCTGTTTTCCTGTATTTGCTCAGTTTTCTCGTCTTTAAATTAGATAAAATTGCTACTTACCTCATTAAGTTTTTATAAGCCTACGGTTAAAACACAATTTAGCATACTTACAATGTTGTATTTCAAAGCAGGATTTTCCAGAAGATATTTTTTGTCACTCTTAAATATCATAAAGCATATAAAATAAGTTTCATCTGTCATTAATGTGTGAGTATTGTTAACATGCATTGCAAGGATGTCTCTAGGTGACAGGAAACCTCAGTTCAAGTTCTGTCTGAGAGGAGATTATATTCTATCATAGAAGCCAAATATAGAAGCCAGATAGTCTGATACTCAGAATATATTTTCACTTACATTATGCCTCAGTTGGGAAAATGAGATCTTCATATAAGTTTAGGGAAATGTAGGAAAATTAATTACATTTTAGAAAGAAAAAGAGGTTAAAAACAATATTATAAAGTGGACAAGTTTAGAAATCTCAGTGTGTGGTATTTCAGTTAGTAACAATGGCATATGAATGCTATGAAGTTTTAAATGCTATGTGGTGTTACTGAAGCCCATCCAATGTTCATATTAGTTCTTCGTTTACCATAGATGGATGCTGTGGTGACAGGGATTTACAAGAAAATGGATAAAATGATTGAACTATGGAAAGATAAATGGTCACTGCTTAATTTTCATAACTTTATAGCTGTTATTTATAAACACATTAATAAGGGTATTTTTAAGCTGATATTTTAAGAACTACATTCAGACTTAAAATGGGGGTTTAAATATATTTGAAAATCTCAATGAAATTTAAAATCTAGATGCATATAATGTTTTGAGGATATAAAGGAATTTAATTTATGCTCTTTATAATACAGTGTTTACATATGGAATATTATGCAAGTACCTGGTGAACTTTGAGTATATCTCTCACCCCAACCACCACCCTGTGCTTGAACATGATCCCTTACTAACTGAACCCAACCACTAATGAGTCCTCTTGTTTTCTGGGAAATTTGTACTTCTCCCTTCATGCCATCTGTACACTTATTATTTTACATACCTATAATCTTAAGAGCTCTCAAATGAGAGAAAAGATGATATTTGTTCTTTTGAGACTAAACTCATTTCAGATGAGTACAGTTGTACCTGATACTTGAAACAGTATAACCTCCTCCTTCTTAGTGTTAAAAAATTAATTGTTCATATAAGCTTCACTTTACTTATACTTTGCTCTCTTGATAAATGCCTGTGTTAATTACATACATTAGCTGTTACAAATAGTACTTTGATGAACATTCATGTGCAAGTGTCTCTGTGATTTTTTGACTTGCAATCTCTTTGATAAATATCAGGAAGTATTGTGTCTGAATCAAATGAATTCTTATAGAAGAAAAAGACCCCAGGTAATCAAAGTAAGAAGCAGAGACACAGTAATAGGAAAGAAAAGTACCAATGAAACAGTGTAGGCTATCACCCTGTCTACCTTATTGAGGGGTTTTAAACATCTCTACCTCTCTTCCAATAACCCCACCATCAACTTTAGGACATTAGTAAGGAAAAGGGATGTAGACATATTTTATCTACTTCCTGCTGAGTAGGGTCAATGGATCTTTAGGGGATTACCAAACTCAGGGTACCAGCAGTCCAGTCCAAAAGTCAACACCAAACAGCAATGCAAAATCAGAGAAAGCCAAAAGACTCAGTTGGATTGCCTCAGAAGTTCTTTGGAGAGCTTCTCTCTGTGAAATCAAGTGTAGAAGCATGAAGATCAGCATAGCAATGTTGATCCAGAAAGTGATGTCTCACTGTGAGAAGGCCTCTATATATCTCCTGTCCTCAGAGTCCATCCACAGATGTTCTCAGCTGGCCAAAGCCATGCCCTCCACACGAGAGAGAAAAACATCATATGCCTTCTCACAAGCCGACCTCCAGAAAAACATCATCTGCTCAGCTTGCAGCAAAACATCACATGACAAAAGTGAATCTTCAAGGATACCAGAAACTTCCATTTCCATAGAGGATCCAGAAATAAATACTTATCTCCAGCTACCTTCTCTTGAGATACAAAAATTATACAGTTAGAGAAAAACCAATATTGTCAACAAGTAACTGAGAAAATACAACATGCACAGGTAGAAGAATTAAACTCGTTTTCTACCTCTGATGCTGTATGCAAATTAATTCTAAATTGATCAAACACCTTAGTGTAAGATACAAAACTCTAACATTGATATAGAAAAACGTAAGCAAAATACCTGAAGATATCAACATAGACATTCACTTTCTAAAGAAGAGCCCACTTACTCAAAGCACTTTTATCTATGGACAAATATGACAACATGTTATCAAAAATTGTCACCATATTAAGGGAAACAACTGGGTAAAAACACAGGAAGAATGGAAGATCTTTGCTAACTATATGTCTTACAGAGGATTACTGCCTACTAACTTTAGACACAGGACTGAGAAGATTCAACCAGGATTTGAAAATCTTCTTCCTGAAGTGTAGTTTTCATAGTATAAAAATATTCCATGCAGGTTTCAAAGGGAGAAAAGCAATCAATAGTTGTACACAGTTGTCATATATATTAAGCACAACAACAACCAGCAGGACAAGATATCCATTAATGTGTAATGGGAGACTCATATCTTGCAGATGAGAACCAATGATCTAATTAGATGTCTGTTCAACAGGTAAGAGGTCATGCCTGATAGCAGAAACCTAGATAAATCCCTGGTGCTAATGAGGTCATGAATCTCAGAAGAGAACCCGCTATCACCACTTTGTCAAACCAATATGATTCCTAATTTCATTATCCTTATTCTCATAGGTGAGTACATCTCTCACATATTATCAAGTCTTCCCTTTGAACACACCACCACTTCTCAAAATACAGAGATAAAATGATTGTGGTGTGTTCAGGGTTCTGTGTTACACACCCTACCCTACAATGCAGATTCTTTCCCCATATTCATGTCTGCATTATTAACTTTTCTATTGCTGTCATAAAACTCCATGACTAAGCCAACTTATAAAAAGAAAGCATGTAATTGGGTTTATGATTCCAGTAGGTTAGAGACCATAATGGCAGAGGAAGGTAATAGAGAGCTGAGAAAGTTCTCATCGTCATTCAAAACCAGGTGACAGTGAATGTTAACTCAAATTTGCCTGAGTCTTTTGAAACCTCAAAGCCCCACCAACTCCCACCCTTCACTGTGACATACTTTCTAAAGCAAGGACATTCTTCCCAATCATTTCAAAATAGCCAGCCATTTTGAGACCCAGTATTCCAAATGTCTAAGACATAAGGGGAACTGTTCATTCTAACCACCAGAATGTCTTTGGAGTTTTTGGTTTGGTTTGGTTTTGGTTTTGGTTTTTGTTACTGTTTTTGTGGTCTTTCTCAGCAATTATTTAAAATATTGTGTTAACTGGAATTGCCAAATGACTGTCCACAGCCTTCTGAACCTCTTTTTTTTTCTGCTGTCTTCTAAGTTTTTCTTTTATACTTCTGCTGGCAATGACTCATCTTCAACTGTGTAAGTCTGTGACTGTCTTTCATTCATCAAACATGTTCCTTCTACTAGAATTCCACTTTTAGAGACAATATTTCAAACTTGCTGGTTGTGGCTGGGCTGTGATCCAGGACTTCTATGGGTGAATGTAAAAGTAGTTGAAATCATCTGGTGAGAGAAAAAAAAAATCTTAAATTAAATACATTGAAAATGGGAATTCTTGTCACATTTTAAAATATTTATAAAAAAATAGTTCCTGAGAACTCCTGCACAGAAGTAGCCCATGGCAGCTCAGTATCCAAGAAGGTTTCCCAACACTAGGAGCAGGGATAGTCTCTGACAAGAACTCAGCAGCTGGCTCTTTGATCACCTTCACTTGGTAGGGGAGAAGCCTTACCAGTCCACAGAGGAAGACAAAAAAACCATTCCTGATGAGACCTGATAGACTAGGGTCAGATGGAAAGGGAGGAGTACCTCCCCTATCAATGGACTGGAGGAGGGGCATAGAAGAAAAAGAGAGAGGGAGAGTGGGATTGGGAGGGGATGGGGGAAGGGGGTACAGCTGGCATGCAAAGTGAATAAACTGTAATTAATAAATATAAAATAAATTTTTTTTAAAAATAGTTCTCTTAAATCAATGGAACGAGGGACTCCAAGATGGTGGTGACCAATGCACACTGTTTCTGAAGAGCAGAGGATCCAAAACTTCAAAACTGGTGAATGGATGGGTTGCTGATGTCAGAGCATCGATTTTGACGCTACCCGGACTACAGTCTCTCACTGCCTGTATATTTTATGGCTATAGGTCTCTGTAGTTGTTCATACCTGCAGCAGGAAAAAATTTCTCTGATGATGCCTGAGCAAGGCATAAATGTATTTGTACAGCAGAGTGTCATCAGAAGTAATTTTATGGCTCTGTACCTTTTGTGAAACAGTAGTATTTGATTTTGTCCTAAGTCCCTGGCTTATCTAGTTTCAGGTTCTTGACTAACCAGCAGTTACAGGCATCAGAGCCATCTCATGCCATGATCTTTAAGTTGTATATAATATTGGTCGATTACTACCACAAGCTTATGGCACCATTGTCCTAGCTTATCTTGCAAGCAAGATATAGCATGACTGTAGATCGAAGTGTTTTTAACTGTGTTGATACTTACAGTTCCTTGGTTGAATGCAGAATCCTTTCAGGTACCGAAAAAACTAGCCTTGTAGAAGAGAAGGCTCTATGTAGGCACCAGACTGTATTATCCATTTTCAATAATTTGTGTAGATGTTGTCTTCAGCAACAGGGTCATGTACTCAGTGTGTAAAAAGCAACCTATAGCCATGGCAACAGCCTGGATTGTCTGAGAATTCCCATGGGACCCCTTTGTCCAACAACTCAATTTGATATATCCCATTCCTGATCCTGGAAGCTTCATTTGTTGACAAGAGATGTATTATTGGGGCTCTGTGTCACATTATTTGGAGACTTTGGTTAGGTCCTTTTTATATATGTGTGTATTTTGGCAAGCTTCTAGTGTTTTAGTTTCATATTACCACCCAAATGGCCCTTAATTTCAGCTGTCTACCATATTCTGTTCCTCATCCCAGGTGTGACTCCCCATCCCCAGTTGATCCTTTTGTCCCAGCTCCCTTCATCATTCATTCATAAAAAGCTGTCTCTCTATATCCAAGCAACCATAAACTGCTAAAAGCTCCTTCGCAGGGAAAAATCAAGCTCACCTCCCATGTCCATGCTGGGACTTTGTCTCTTAGTTTTTCCAGGATAAATGTGCCACCATGTCACAGTCGTGGGTATCTTGCTGGTACAGTCATTGTTGTGGTTAATCGTCTTTACAGTTTGGTAGGACTATTGACTGCTATCCTCAACTGGAATCTTCCACAGCTCCTTTTAATACCATCAGAGGCAGTCCTCACGCAGGAGGCTTCTAGCTCACTTCCAGCTTGATTCTACCAAGCTTATTCTTTCAAATCCTATGTGCAAGTGTGTGGTTTCTTGAGCAATAATGACACTCAATTCTTTCAAATTCTAGGGGTAACCCTGCCCCTCTCTAAGTCCACTACAATATCCTATACTGAACACCCCTTTTTATTGGTTTTTAAATTTTAAACAGTTCATTTGTTTTGGAAAAATCAATGTAAAAATAGCTCAGAGGCATTAAATATGTGAAAGGGTCTTTAGATGCATTCTATCATTAGTATAGTCCACATTATCACCTTCATTTTATTTACTTATTTTGTGTTTTCAATTATATCGCATGAAAAAGATATGGGGAGGAATTTTCATTTTAGAGTTTTATGAATGTGCTCTTTAGATTGTGTCAGCGTGAAGTTGGGAAGGTTAATGGAACTGACTTTTCTTTCTAATGCAGGTTTGTATCTGGTGAGAGTTTCTGAGTAGCATTTGCCATTGCCAGCCATTACTTGTGCAGCAATGAGCTAAAAATGGTTTCTCTTTTATTCCACTGGTGTCTGAGTTCTGAGTTTAATTTTCTAATGTCTACCTTGAATCTTATTGATATGATAGACTTGAATCACAATTAGTGAAAGCTTGTTCATTTTACTTTGCCTCTCAGATTTCTTCATTAATGCTTCTAGAATTTCTGACACTTGCCCCAATCCCTCACTATCCTCTAGAAATGCCTCTAAGCTGCATATTCCATATACCTAAAACTCACCTGCACAATGATTAAAAGAACCCATACAGTGCTATTCACCCTGAAAATATATGTACAGGTAAGATTTAACAGACTGAGCAGGTTATGTTTAGGAGTACACATATATTCATGCAATAACAATCAGTCATGAATTTGAAGGAGAATTAATATATGGAAAGATTTGGAGGGAAGAAATGGAAGGGAAAATGCTTCAATTCTATTATAACCTCAAAAATAATATTGAAAATTAAATAATATTGAATATTGAAAATTAAATTTCATAATGTAGTCTTGGGCCTGATAAGGCCTGCTGTATCTATCTCAGCCTGACTTGAGTTTGGAGACCTGTCTTTAGCTTCCAATTTAAAAGGCCCCACTTCCGGGCAAAAGTGATTCAGCATATCCACTTTAAAATCAACCCTGCTTGGTAACTGTTACATGGAGTTCTGTCACTGGCCCTATCATATCAATAAGATATCCTTGTACTACCTAACCTTGCCCTCTACGTCATCTTACCTCACTTCCTTAACCCTGCCCCTTGACCCAAACCTATAAAAAGGACTGCTTTATTCAATAAACTGAGTTCCTACTTTGACAGATCTCCCAGTTTAGTGGTGTTTTATTCCCTGGGGCATCTGGGGAGGTGGTGGGGGGCATTGACACTCATCATCCTGCTCTGCCAGGGAGGGTGTCCAGCTGGACTGCCCACCCTCCTCTCAGCTCCACCTGCCAGATATCGACCAGGCAATGTACGAATTTTATTTAAAAAGTTAACTAACATGCTTAACATATTAAGTGTTACAAAGAAAAACAACAATGTTCTTTGGTGTAAATATTGCTCTGACAAAAAATTTAGTCATTCAATTTAACTACTGTTTAGTTTCATTTTCTAAAATAATTACGGATTGTTTTCAATACACTTGCTGATGTTATGCAAAGTATCCTAAAAAAGCCTAGCTAAAGCTGAGGACATTTGACTTACTGAATCATCGGCTTTGCCTCATTCTTTCTTCAGGGACCTTAATGTCCATTAGTAGCTCTGCCACTTATCCTAGAAGCATTGAGGGATCATCACTCTTACAGGAATTCCCTCTGCCCTCATTTTATGTGATCAGTGTACTCTTTCGTAATGGCTTTCATTATTCTAATCATCCCACTTTCAGCTTTTCCATATAATTCATGTATAAGTCAGAAAAAGAAAAATTAGTTTTTTTTATTTTTTTTAATTTCCTCCCATGTTATGCATTCTCCTTATCTAGTACTTTTTCTATAGATTTAATGCCATACATGTCAGGGCAAATTCTTTCACTTGTATAGAAAGTATTCCCATGATATACTATGAAAAATCTCCAGCATCTTGATCCCTGCAGCTTTGAAAACCTGATGAGCTCTACTGGTTTTTGTACCCCTTTCTGCTTCAGGTAGTATCTAACAAGTAAAGCTGGCCCCAGAACCTACTCCAAGACCTTTTGGATACTGTTTATGTCCCTGTGGGCTGCAATCCTCTCAGGGGGAGGTGATCAAAGACTGTGAAAAGAATCTTAATTGTAGTTCTCCACAGTTGAAGGCAGCTGGGGGTGGGGGTGGAGAGCGGTTGTAAGTCAGAGAGAGGAAAAGAGCTTAGTTTTTCTTAAGAGGCTGACCACGGAGATTTTAGCCATGCCTTTTGTTGTTGTTTGTTTGTTTTTGTTTTTTTGGTTGTTTTGGTTTTTTTTGGTGGTGAGAAGTACACAGTGGTGAGAGGATGAACCTGGAAGGAATGGGGAATGGGATTGGAGTATGATTGGGGTGAATTGTATGAAATTTCAAAATAATTAATTAAAAAAAGTCAGGGAAAATTGAAAGCAAAAGCATCAGTCTAATTTGTGAATGCATATACTCTTTGGTATGTGGTCTTATACTGTAGTTTAGCTGACATAGCAAGAGCTATACTCTTGAATTATTGTTTCACAGCTATTCTCCTAAATGGCACATCAGCACTCTGGAAGAAAGCTGATTCTCCCTCTCCCAGCAGCGATAACTTGTCAATCTCTGAAGCTAAGAGTGAGATTTAGTGCATCCACTCTACTTTCTGAGATTTCTATCACATATTAGTGTGCACAGGTGTTTACAAACTTAAGAAAGAAAGTTCTGTTATTTCATGTGTGGAACTGCTATGTTTTGTCCTGGAAAACATTGTTCCTTATAGTCATCCTTTGCTTGGGGCCTTTTTTAAAATATAATTTTTATTTTTTTAATATTAATTAGTTTATTTACTTTATATCCTAGCTGTAGCCCCCTCCCTCATTTCCACTCAACCACACCCTCCCTCCCTCATCCTCTCCCTGCCCCTCTCTAAGTCCACTGATAGGGGAGGACCTCTTCCCATTCCATCTGACCCTAGTTTATCAGGTCTCTTCAGGACTGGCTGCAATGTTCTCCTCTATGGCCTAGCAAGGCTTTTCCTCTCACCAGGGTTGGGGGGAGAAGTCAAAGAGCCAGCCACTGAGTTCATGTCAGAGACAGTCCCTGTTCCCCTTACTAGGCCAATCCTCTTGGATGCTGAGCTTCCATGGGCCACGTCTGAGCAGGGGTTCTAGGTTATATTTGTTAGGAAACGTGCGAATGTGAAGGTTACACACGGGTTCACAAATCATGCCATGAGATCGGTTCCACGTGGGAGGTTTATTAGGGGAAGGGGGAGAAGGGAGCAGAGACAGAGAAAGAAGAGAGAGAGGGAGAGAGAGGAGAAGAGAGAATCAGGGATCAGAAGAGGAAGAAGAGAGAGGAGGGGAGGGTTCCAGTTCTCTTATAGGGTGATCAAGGGCATGCACAGGTAATTCCAGATGGTCAGGGTGTCTTTACAAATGCCTGATAACCGGTCTATCAGGTCCCTTGGAGCTGGCCATAGAAGTGCCTGCTTACTGATCCCAACATTCTTCCCTTTTTCTATAATTAAAAATAGGGAGCTTGGGCTGCCTTTTATAAGGTAAGTTAAAGTATATAAATTTAGGCTCATTGGAAGCAGCTCTTGGTTGTCATGCAAGAGGTTGAGAGAGAGAAGAGTTATAGTGACAAAATGGTAAGGTTGCAAGGTTAAGAATGAGAGAAGTCTCTGCCCTGGAAAATTTAGGGCAGAGGGTTGTCAACAGAGAGTTGCCAGCCATGCAAGGCAGCGGGGAAGGACTGGGGAACATTGGGAGAACCTGGAGCTGCTTGTCCTGGTCTTGAAGCACACCACTTCAGCCTTTTGTTAACAACAAGTGAATAACGGGCATAGATTCTCTTCTGGCTACTTCCTGCTGACACTGGGGGAGATGTAGGGAGGTCAAAAGGCTGAAGTGTCAACCAAGTCCAGGAAGAATAGGCTGCTTTGATGCTTTTCCAGGTCTGTGAGAACACCCATGGCTGGGAGGGAAGGTGCAGGTCCAGCTTGTTGGAAGTCTGTGAGGTCGGAGTTGAACACCTGTAGCTGCTTTGGCACTATTGTGGCTATAGGAAACATCTGTGTCTGGCAGGACACTGAAACACATATATAGGCAAAAGATAAAGTTGAGTATAGAGAAAATCCTGTAGGTATACATTGAACGGTTTGGATTGATGAAGCTTGTACATGGGAACCTCTGTCTACCTGGACAGGACTTTATTTACCCAATCACTGGCAATATTAAAGAAGGCTTTGTTTTTGATCTGTCATTGAGGTGAGGTTTGGTTACAGAAGCGTGTAAACTTAGAGGCCCTGGTGCCAGCTGGCACTAGGTGTAGAAACCTGAAATTTTCCAGCCTGTCTGGAGGGACAGGCGTCTGGGCGTCTCCCATTGGGGGCAGAGAAGTCCCTATGTAGGGATGTGGTTATGGGTGTTATCCATTGGGAGCCGAAAGAGACGAGGCCGCCTAATGGCGTACCAGGAGAAGGCAGGTCTCTGGAGAGAGTGATCCGGTCTGGTCAATATCTCATCAGATATTGGCCAAGGATCGAGGGCCAGGTGCCCCATGGCACGGCCGAAAGAACGCGTTTTCGCCTAGCTAGGACTTGGTGCAAGAGCACGTAGAGAAAAAGAAACGCGTGTAGAAAGCTCCCAAGGGAAAATGAGGAGAAGAACCGTGTGGGGGACCTTCCCATGAGCAAGCGAGCGAGCCCGTGCATGAGCGAGGGGGGGAATGAACCCGTAGAGGGGGTGTACCGCCCAAGGGAGAGTGTGGCCCTAAAGTGAAAGTCAGCATAGAGGGTCAAACCTAGACAATTAAGGCTACGGCTGAAAGGGGGGGGTCCCCCGTCTCAAAAGATAGTAGGAAGTTGCCAGAGCTCTGTGGTCAAGCTTCCCCTACCAAGAGAGGCATGTATGCTGAGAAAATGGAGTGAACTCACCAATCCAGCCAGTGGTTGTATGCAGTAAATAGCAGTCTGGTAGCCAGGAAAGGAAGTCCCAAAACCAAGGATGGTCCTCGGCTGGAGAATCAGTCTCAGAAAAAGCCCCTGTGTCCAAATATATTTGGTCTTTGTGGAGCTCCTGTCTTCTCCAGGTCTTACTAACTCCCCTTTCTTTCATAGAATTCCCTGTACTCTGCCCAAGATTTGGGTATGAGTCTCAGCATCTGCTTTGATACACTGCTAAGTAGAGTCTTGCAGAGGCCCTTTATGATAGGCTCCTGTCCTGCTGTGGCTTTTATACATTAGCTCTCACCTGATAATAGAATCAAGATCTTGGCACCACTGGAAGAGGGTAAGGGATGTATTATAGATGCCTCATTTAGGTTTGAGCATTCTATAATCTCTTTTTCTCTGCCACTTGACCAGTTCTGGGCCTCTGTGTTATTGCCCTCTAATGGTGAAGGTTGTGGGGTACACTAATCTATTGGTACAGAAGTGGGTCATTAGGATATTGGTATAATACTATGACAATTCAGCAGAATTATACCAGCACATTCTTGTTTTGAGGCCTATTATTTGTTTAGGTAAATGTTCTTGGCCCTGATAATAGTACCAAATATGCACATTAAATACAATTATAAATTACTTGGTTTATCTCAAAACACTTCTGCAACTATTGCATGAATGGGCATATCTAGCCAAGTTGATCATTATTGTAGCAGGCAGAGATCACATCTGACTATGATTAATGTTTGCTTTTCGTCTCTGGAAGCATGCATAGCACTTTCAGCACTATGAAAGCAATCCAATAGGGATGAATTTTCTAGTTCAGTACCGGTTTGGTTTCTTCCTTCTCTATGACTCATGTGGGGAATCTTCAGCAGTAATATCTTATGATCACATTCAAAAGAATAATTAAAAATAATGACATTGACTATAATGTTTTTTTTCCTGTGGTTTATGGAGTCTCACCAACTAACAGCTTCAAAGAAATAACTTATTCCTGGCACTGGGATTTTTAACTCTTTAACCAGTGTCTGCTGTCTTACTATCATATGTTTTTTACAATATCCTACTCTTAGCCATCCATGGCAGCTGAAGCCCTTAACTTCAAGTTTTTCTGACTTTTTTCTCTTCACCTTCATCTTTCCAGAATCTTTCCATTAGCATTTGATTTGACTACAGGGCATATATTGGAATTATAGCTTATTCATAAATATGCATAAATGATTGTTATGATATTTCATCAGCACTAAAGTGAAGAAAATTAATGAACAAACACTCAGATTTCTATTTGATCAGAAAATCAGACTCAAAGTTGACAATATATCCTCAATAGTATGACTGTAATCTACAGAAATAAACAGAAACTATAATGGGATTTTTTCTTTTTTGCAAGGCATCATCCTATTCACTATATGAAGTTCACATGCCCCATCCAGTTACAGGGAATACAACTTTGAAGAATATCATAAAAGAGTGGAGAGCAAAGCATGTTTCGAGTTCTTGAAGTCAGTTTTATAACCTGCCTGGTATGGACTTGGATCTGCTATAATGCTTACTGGGTGACTTCAGATTTGTTGCATAACCACCAAAAGAGAAGCCACCACTTTCCATTTATGAAGTAGATATAACAGTCTCTTAATAGGTAAAGATCTGTGTTTTACGTAAAGGTCACATTACCAGTGTTAGTCCTCATCTTCTGACTTTGCTCTGCTGTCTTATCTTCATCACTCCTGGGGTTATTAATTAACAGGAATCCTAACTGCATGAATGTGTCTAGTTTTTTTAAACATTGTGTGCTCAGCTCAGTGCTTTATTTAACAACTTGTATTGCTCTCCTATGGAGCCACACTCTACTAGGAGTAGCTGTTCCTGTTCCTTCTTTTGTATGACAACAATATTCTCTGAACACCTGAGAAACAGTTTGCTTCTGGCAAATTGCAAATCGAACACCTGCTTACACTATACATACACATACGGGATGTCGGCAATGGCTTGTGTCCTGGCAGCTCATTTTGCCTGGCACTTTCTTTAGACGAACTGAATTTGGAAAATGTGCCTCTTATAGAAATTTAATGTCTTTCTGTAGCACAAATAGGTAGAAAAATATGAGGAAACTGATAATTTTAGCACCTGTGTTTGTTTAATTCTAGGAGAATTAACAACTGGTGTATGCTTTTGAGAAAAAACAGAATCATTGGTTGGAAGAAAAATAAATGAGGTCCGGTTTAAATCCAAACAACAAAAGTTTTAGATGAATTCCCTGAATAATTAAAAAAGGGATACCAAATGAATCCCAGGCCACATCCATATTCTAAATATTATCTTGGTAAAGAAGATTTATAAAAAATTCTAAACAATCAACAGACGTCCTTTTAGTGTGTGTTACTAATGAAGCATTCATTTATATGGCAGGAGTTATACATGCAAATCTCTACAAGAAAAAAGGTGTGAGAATAAGCAGTACAATTCTATATCAGAGGGAGACTTAATAAATCCAAAGAATAATTCCACTATTGTTATAAAGATACTCATTAAGGGCTTGTTGTAAATCACTTTAGACAGCTATCTCACAAACTGTGTGATTTTTCAATCAGGCATATGACTGAGATGTTGACATGTTCAGTATTTAGAAAACTACCCACCTTTCCAAAACTTCAGTCACTTAATTTTTATACTAGGGACTATTATCCCCCTGTGCATGTATTAACAAAAACAACAAAATGCTATGTGGGTAGGGAAGAGGTTGATTAGAGGAAAAGTTGAAGAAAAGGATGAATATGATCAAAATACATTGTGTAAAACTTTCAAAGAACAATTTAAAAAATAAATTGTATTGAGAGAGAAAAAGTATATTTTATCATAAACTAGTCTATACATACATGTATATAGCTAATAAAAGGCTATTGTTTCAATGAATTGACCAAATCGAATTGATATAAAATTTACATGTTTAAATTTAAATAAAAATGAATGTTTTTAGCATATTACATAATAAACTTAAGAATAGCTGTATATCTTTTTCTAAAAACATTTTATTTCATTTATAAATATATTTTTCTCATCAATAAAGCAATTTATTTTGTCTAAAATGATGGAAAATAAACAGCTTGATAAAAATCTCGGCATCACAGCATGAAGCTGAAATTTTAGTTCCTGTCAAAATTTTACAAAAAACACATAACTATAAGAATCACAAATATCAGTGCTTGGTACATTTAATACAAGCTAGTATGCTTTAAAATGTCCAGGTTCATCTTCTTTAGGTATACAGATTTCATTATGTTTATCATATCTTATAGGTCTATATAAGTGAGTATATACCATGTGTGTCTTTCTCCTTCTGGGATACCTCACTTGGAATGATCTTTTCTAGATCCCACCATTTCCCTGCAAATTTCATGATTTCCTCATTTTTGATTGCTGAGTAGTATTTCATTGTGTAAAAATACCACAATTTCTGTATCCATTCCTCTGTTGATGGACATCTGGGTTGTTTCAAGGTTCTGGCTCTTACAAATAAAGCTGCTACAAACATGGTTGAACAAATGTCCTTGCTGTGTACTTGAGCAACTTTTGGATATATGCCTAGGAGTGGTATAGCTGGGTCTTGAGGAAGCACTATTCCTTATTGTCTGAGAAAGCTCCAGATTGATTTCCAAAGTGGTTGTACAAGTTTATATTTCCACCAGTAATGGAAGAGGGTTCCTCTTTCTTCACATCCTCTCCAGCATGTGTTATCACTTGAGTTTTTGATTTTAGCCATTTTGATGCATGTAAGGTGAAATCTCAGGGTTGTTTTGATTTGCATTTCCCCAATGACTAAGGATGTTGAACATTTCTTTAAGTGTTTCTCTGTCATTTGATGTTCCCCTATTGAGAATTCTCTGTTTAGCTCTGTACGCTATTTTTTTAATTAGGTTACTTGATTTGTTGCTGTTTAACTTCTTTAGTTCTTTATATATTCTGGATATTAGCCCTTGGTCAGATACAGGGTTGGTGAAGATTCTTTCCCAGTTTGTAGGCTGTATACCTAAGGAAGCTAATCAAGAAAGAGGACTCTGGGTAAGATGCTCAATCTTCATTCAGAAAGGCAAACAAGACAGACATCAGAAGAGGGAGAAAACAGTGAACAGGACAGGAGCCTCTCAAAGAGAGCCTCTGAAAGACTCTGCCTAGCAGGGTATCAAAACATATTGTTGAGATTCATAGCCAAACTTTGGGCAGAGTACAGGGAATCTTATGAAAGAAGGGAGAGATAGAAAGACCTGGAGGGAACAGGAGCTCCACAAGGAGAGCAACAGAACCAAAAAATCTGGGCACAGAGGTCTTTTCTGAAAGTGATACTCCAAACAGGAACCATGTATGGAGATAACTTAGAACCTCTGCACAGAAGTACCCCATGGCAGCTCAGTGTCCAAGACGGTTTCCCAATAAAAGGACTTTCTCTGACATGAACTCATGGGCTGGCTCTTTGATCACCTCCACCTGAGAGGGGATCGTCCTTACCATTCCACAGAGAAAGACAAGGAAGCTAGTCCTGATGAGAACTGATAGACTAGGATCAGATGGAAGGAGAGGAGGACTTCCCCTATCATTGGACTGGGGGAGGGTCATAGGAGAAGACAGAGGGACTGGGAGGGAATGGGGAGGGGGCTCCAACTGGGATACAACATGGATAAATTGTACTAAATAAAAATAAAATAAATTTTTTAAAAAAGTAAAGCGAGTCAGATAGAGCATAACAGAGGTACCTGAACAGAAGGCACCTGTACAATGTTCAGACTGTGACCTGGGAGAATAAAACATAAACACAATAAAAAGAAAGAAAGAAAGAAAGAAAGAAAGAAAGAAAGAAAGAAAGAAAGAAAGAAAGAGCGAGCTCTTAATAAAGCTTGAATTGGGAGTAATGCTGTATCAATGTTGCTTTGCTAATACTGACAACAGAACCAAATCAAAAGTTCAGTAACAAAACAAACTGGAGAGAGTGGGACCAGAGGGATTTTTTGCACTAATGTGTATAACTTTAAAAATATGAATACTTTCTAAATAAAATCTGTTTTCAAATAAGTGGAGGGAAGTTAGCCAAAGTGGTATGATTCCAGAGCAACCACGTCCAGTCGGTCTGTAACTCTTCACATGGTCACCTTGTAGAGCAATGCATGGAGCACATCGACTGCAGTCTGTGAGCAAATTCCCGTGGTCAGTACATTTCTGGTAATGCGGTAATTGTGTTACATGTAGCCCATCCTATATGTGCTTCTCTGTACCATTTCACCTTATAACCACATTACTCTTAATCTGACTCCTTCTATCATATGTCATCTATGTCTCCTGCCTTACAACTTGCTTCCTGCCTGTAGGAATCAATAATGTCACTTATATGCTATTCAAAAATATCCCCCTTTGCCATGTAAGGTCATATGAGGAATTTTTAGAATTAGGATAAAACATCTTTCAGAAACCATGATTCTCAATTTCCAGTAGATAGGTAAGGACTGGTATGGAACAGCTAACATGAAAATTCACATTCTCCTTCTACTGTAATTGTTTTATGCATTTTTGTGAATTACCATTCTTAATATATTCAAATACTCATCTATCTCCAGATTTGTGTTTCATTATTATGTCATTTACACCTACCTCCACATTTAGGATAGATTTAATCACATGTATCTATAGACAGTCATATTTTTCTCTCATTATATTTGTAATATTTGTAATAGGGAAAACCATGTTTTAATATTTAGTAAATTAATAGGGTATTTTCTTATATTTATTATTTTTCTTTAGAAAATTATTCATGTTTTGCATATGTCAGTTTATTCATAGCTTAGGACTAATACAATAATAAATATAGTTTTCTTTGTGAGGGCTAGTTGGACTGCATGGATTGTAATTAGATATTTACTTTCCTGTTATTTAATCATAGTCAAATGACATAAACCCTTCACATTTTAAATACATCCTTTATAAATACTCATAACAACGGTAATTATCAAAGTAATTTTGTTAGGATATATATTTTACATTACATTTAAAATTCATAGATTAGACACAGTTTTTTCAGATATTAATGAACTATATTGTAGACAGTAAAACTAAATGCATTTTTTTCTTTTCTGCTTACCTTTTGGCTTTTAGTATTTGATACATGGTGAATTAGCAGCCACCACAGAAACACTATGGTGATAGTAATGGTGTTAGTTACTATACTGTTAACAAATGAACAGTAAACAACTATTATTTATTTAAGGTGTATACACTAAGCAGTTATTTCAGTATTTATTCAGGAACACACTACCACAACTTCCATTTCACTGACCAGGAAGCTGATTCACTAGCATTTAGAAATGTTTTCCCTGAAGTCACTAAGTTATAATTGGAAGAAATGAAACCTTAATCTAGATATTCCACCATCAATAAGGGCCTCTTAAGAATTCTTATACACTCAATAAAAATAAAATAAAACCAAGAACCATAACACCACTCATAAAATTACAGTTGTTTACATAAGCTTGCAGTGCACATAAAAAATCAGGTTGTTCACCATCACTTAAAAAAGATTGTTTCTCAATATCTGAAGTTTAGATTCTGATAAGAATCAGTTTGCTACTAATGTTTGTACTGTTGAGATTTCAGTATGTTTACATCTCTTTTAAAAAGTGTGGGCATACTCAGGATTTAGAAGTAAGGAAGAGAAGATTCCAGAAGGCTCCAGATTCAGGACACTGTCACACCTCTTCTGCTAAATCACTGTATATTTAAGAGTTTTGTTGGAGAAAGTTAAGTGAATATATTAATATATATAGTATATTATAAAATATATATTAAAGAACTAACTTTTTGCCTTAAACGATATATGACTTTACAGCACAAATAATTTTGCTTCATGTGCAGGTAGTGATTATAAAGAATGGGTTGTAACAAATAGACATGAGTTTTCAAAATAAATAATTACTTTTGTATATCCACATTGATCTTTTATATGAGCAAAAGTAGCTTATGTAGAGACAATACTGATAAGAAAAGTTGTATCTGGGTGGTAGTGGAACATGCAAGACAACCCTTTTCTTAAAAGAAAAAAAAATAAAAGTAATGAATTTATTTGCTTGATGTTTGCTGGTACTTGTATGGGTTATCACACAGAACATCACATGTATGAGATTATATATATAGCCATTACATAGAAAAGAATAAAAAGAATTCCCTTTCTCTGTTGCGCTCCTTTCTCTTACCACTACCATCTTCCATGTTCCTATTAGCATGGCAAATTAAGGCCCACTTAAAATGCCCAATAGCATTTCTAGTGCAAAGTACCAAAGTGTTTCATACTCCTCCAAACAAAAGCATGACCCACTCTGTCACAGCAGCATCCCAGTCCTGGTACCAACTTCTGTCCTGGAAGGATTTCTATTGCTGTGAACACTTTGACTACAAAAACTCTTACAAAGGAAACCATTTAATAAGAGCTGGCTTACAGGTCAGAGGTTTAGGCCATTATCATCATGATGGAAACACGGCATATGTGGGCAAACATGGTGCTGGAGAGGTAGCTGAGAGTTCCGCATTGGATCAGCAGGTATCAGGAAGACACACATGGTATACACTCACTTATAAGAGGATATTAGACATAGAAGATAGGATAAACATATTAAAATCTGTGAATTGTCTTTAGTGGTAATCTCAGGAGTGATTTTGATTGATTGTAATCATTGTGTCATCAAGAGAAATATTTCACCCAACAAGTAGCCACCTAACTCATTTAATAAGCCCTCTACCTCATGGTTCATCCTAAGTGTCTGTTATTAAAACCTAAACACATGGAAACTTCAAGTAATTTGATTATCAAATTTATTCATTAATATAACAAAGGAAAATGATATTTAAATATGTTGAGAATTCTTATTTTAAACTGACTATAATAACAGCTTAAAAACATTAACTTATTTGTCTTAAACTGTATATGACTTTATAGCACAAGTAATTTTGTTGCAATGCAGGTAGTTATTATAGAGAGCAGGATATAACTTAAATAGTCCTGTGAATTTTCAAAACATAATTGCTTTTGAATCTTTAATAGAGTCAAAAATAACTTATGTTAAAAGAATACTAATAAGTAAAATTAGTGAGTTTGTATGGTCAATGCATTCTGTCACACTTATAGATTATCATACAGAATTAATATATCACAAGTTATACATGACAATAAATGAATGAAAAATTGTAGTAATAAAACAACAAAAAACAAAAATAAAACAACAAAAACAACAAAAAACTTGTCAGATAATGTCTGAAATGTAAATCTGTACAGATATATTTAGATGTGTTTATAATTGTATACATGAATTAACATCAAAGCAAGGGGCATATTTTTAAAAAGTCATTGAAGTTAAGTGGCAACACTAATTTCCATTGATTGGGTTGCTTTTTTAAATATTTCATTGGTTAATTCTTGAAGATCAGTTATATCCCAATTATTTAGCAAACCTTATTATACAGCGATTATCTTCTTTATTTTTACACTTTTTTAGAATGATTCTATAAAACTCATTGATAGTTATGAGAAAGTGTTGAAATTTCTAGTCATGTTATAGTTATAGATCTACTCTCTCTTGCTGTTTTTTTGTGTATGGGGAATGGAAATGGGGGCATTCATGAGCTCAGTTCTGTTGATCCCCACCTTGAGATAAGCTCTCTCACTGAATCAGCTTTCCATTCTTCAACTAGGCCAGCAGCCAGCATGCCCCAGCAGCGTTTTTGTCTCTGTCCGCAGACTCCAAATCTTGTAAAAACCAAGGTGAGCCACAGGTATGTTTGGAGTACAAATGAACAGAATGCTATAAGCAGTTACTGACAAAATCTATATAAAAATTACACCAACAATTATGTATTTCTCTTGGAAAAGCCATTTTTAAATTACCCCAGTAGTTACTGTAAGTCTCTCAGCTCATTTCAGAAATTGTTTTTAGTTATCTAGCACAATTAGTGTATGTGGTGGTTTGAATGAGAAATATCTCCTATATGATCCTATTTTTGAACTTGGTCCCGAGCTGGTGGCAGTGTTTAGGGAGGTTTAAGCAGCACAACCTTGCAGGAGGAAGTACATCACTGAGGTCTGACTCTGTGATTAAGAGTCCTTCCCTCAGTTCCATTTCACCCTCTCTGGAACATCCTGGGTCTGAAAGAGTGACTGTTTACTTTCTGCTCTTGTCTCTCTGCCTGTCACCTGTTACCAATGCCTCCCTGCCTTGAGGGAACGCTTACCCCTCATTTAAAAAGCAAAATAAACACTTTCCTCCAGAAATTGCCTTTGGCAATAGTGTTATTTCATAGCAACAGAAAAGCAATACAGTATTTAAAGTATCATTTTCACCAGACTGACACAATGATTCTCATGTATTAGAGCATAAGTACATTGATTATTATTTTATCTAAAATAAATATCATGGAGTATAATGAAATTCAGACTGCCTTCTCATACAGCATTAAGCTAGCATTATATGCTGTGTGCACACCATGTATAGCTTCATATTTTATTTTCAATTAACTTTTCAATTTTGTTATAAATCATGAAATAATTAAGTCACTAGAAATTAGCTACTTTAATCAGAGATATTTCTCATCTACAGTTTTTTTAATAGATCTTAAATTGCTTTTATTTTATTTTATTTTTTTCTTATCAGTTACATTTTATTAACTCTGTATCCCAGCCATGTCCCAATCTCTCATTCCCTCCCAGTCCCTCCCTCCCTCATCTCCACCATGCCCCTTGCCAAGTCCACTGATAGGGGGAACCTCCTCCCCATTCATCCGATCCTGTTTTATCAGGTATCTTCAGGACTGGCTGCAAAGCTCTCCTCTGTGGCCTAACAGGACTGCTCCTCCCTTGGGGGGTGGGGAGGCCAAAGAGCCAGTCATTGAGTTCCTGTTAGAAATAGTCCTTGTTCCCCTCACTATGGGAAACCAATTGGTTACTGAGCTACCACAGGCTACATCTGAGCAGAGGTTCTAGGTTATATTCATACATGGTCCTTGGTTGCATGTCACTCTCAGAAAAGACCCTGTGCCCAGATATGTTTGGTCCTTGTGGAGCTCCTATCCTTTCCTCATCAGACTAACTCCCCTTCTTTCTTATGATTCCCTGTACTCTGCCAAAGGTTTGGTCATGAGACTTTGCTTTGAAAACACTGCTAGTTAGAGTTTTTCAAATGCGCTCAGTAGACTCCTGTCAATGTTTAATGCACATCCCATCTGTCTTTCAAAACGAGGATTGATAATCTTACCCCATGTCCGCTCTCTTGATTATCTTTTTTAGGTGTATAGATTTCATTATGTTTATCATATCTTATAGGTCTATATAAGTGAGTATATACCGTGTTTGTCTTTCTCCTTCTGGGATATTTCACTCAGGATGATCTTTTCTAGGTCCCACCATTTGCCTGCAAATTTCATGATTTCCTCCTTTTTGATTGCTGAGTAGTATTCCATTGTGTAAAAATACCACAATTTCTGTACCCATTCCTCCGTTGATGGATATCTGGGTTGTTTCCAGGTTCTGGCTATTACAAATAAAGCTGCTATAAACATGGTTGAGCAAATATCTCTTTTGTGTACTTGAGCAAACTTTGGGTATATACCTAGCAGTGGTATAGCTGGGTCTTGAGGAAGCACTATTCCTAATTGTCTTAGAAAGAGCCAGATAGTTAGAAGAAAAAGTGGGGAACAGCCTAGAACTTATTGGCACAGGAGACAACTTCCTGAACAGAACACCAACAGCACAGGCTCTAAGAGCAACAATCAATAAATGGGACCTCATGAAACTGAAAAGCTTCTGTAAAGCAAAGGACACTGTCATCAAAACAAAACGCCTGCCTACAGATTGGGAAAGAATCTTCACTAACCGTTTATCGGACAGAGGACTAATATCGAGTATATACAAAGAACTAAAGAAGCTGAAAAGCAGCAAACCAAGTAATCCACTTAAAAAATGGGGAACAGAGCTAAACAGAGAATTCTCGACAGAGGAATATCGAATGGCAGAGAAACACTTAAAGAAATGCTCAATGTCATTAGCCATCAGGGAAATGCACATCAAAACGACCCTGAAATATCACCTTACACCCATCAGAATGGCCAAGATGAAAAACTCAAGGGACAACACATGCTGGAGAGGTTGTGGAGAAAGGGGAACCCTCCTCCACTGCTGGTGGGAATGTAAACTGGTTCAACCACTCTGGAAATCTATCTGGCGCTTTCTAAGATCTTAAATTTCTAGTCTTACCTTTTTAAAAATGCTTGAAATATTCTGCTATTTTTAGTTCAATTTTGAGGCAGAACTGATATGTAGCGTGTTTAATTTATATAAATACAGAGGGTGAATCACTTATCATCATAAAGTAGTCATACTAGAGAACAATAAAAAAAACAATTGAGATTTCTAGGTTAATAAAATGTCACATATAATTAAGTTAATGGCAGTATAGATAAAAGCACATCTTATTGATTTCTATTTTAGTCCTTAAAATCATTACTGTATATTAAGTTGTCAAATCAACATTCTTCTTTGCTTTTGTGTAAAATCCTGGAGTTACTGATCAAGTACCTCTAACAATGCCTCTAAGAATTGAACTTGTTTCTGAAATATATATTTTACATATTAATAAAAAATAAAATATTATGAGAATTTTTTATGAGATAAGCATTATCTAAAATTTTATCTGAGCTTCAAAAATGTATCTGCAGTTATCCAAACAATAGTTTGTAATTTGTTGCCATATTAAGCATTCATTCCAGTCTGATACTGGTAAAGTCTTCACACATTCACTCATTGAAATGAGTAAGAAAAACTGCTTTGCAGTTGCTTAATAGTATCTCATGATCTAGCGTAAGTGATGTATATTTATTGAGTCTACAATTGTCTTAATGAATATTGATTCATTCATATAAAATCCACTTGAAAATTTGAGATAATTAATTGGAGATATACGTACACACTGGAGTGGGGACGAGTGGCTGGGTCTGGGGTACCAGATCTCCTCCAGAGATGTCAACCTGAAAATATAATCATGTGATGTTGTGTGTTTCAACATAGAAAAATACACCCAGTTATGAGTAACACAAACAGGAAAAGCCACCGAAATTTTGAAGAATCAAAGGAAATTCTTCCAATAAAATAAAATAATTGTGTTATAAATTAAATTAAGTTATAACGGTTTTCTATTTTTCTCCTAGTTTTTAATTAATTTATTTATTATTTATACAGCATTTGGCCTGAGTGTGTTCCTGTTCACCGGAAGAGAGTACTAGATCTCACCATGTAAGTTGTGAGCCACCATGTAATTGCTGGGAATTGAACTCAGGACCTTTGTAAGAACAGCCAGTGTTCTTAACCTCTGAGCCGTCTTTAGCCCCGTATTTTTCTTCTACTAAAAATTGGAGATTTTTGATATAATATATTCATTCTATTTTATTTTTATTAATTACTGTATATTCACTTTATAACCCACTTGTAGCTCCCTCCTTCTTCCCCTCCCAACCTCACCCTTCCTCCTTCTTCTCCACCCATGCTCCTCCCCAAGTCCACTGATCCTATTCTATCCAGTCTCATCAGGAGTGGCTGAATTGTCTTTCACTGTGTCCTGGTGAAGCTGCTTCCCCCTCAGAGGGAGGTGATCAAAGAGCAGGCCACTGAGTTCATGTCAGAGACAGTCCCTGTTCCCTTACTAGGGAACCCATTTGGATACTGAGCTGCCATGGGCTACATCTGAGCAGGGGTTCTAGGTTATATCCATGAATGGTCCTTGGTTAGAGTATCAGTCTCAGAAAATACCGTTGTGTCCAGATTTTTTGGTTCTGTTGTTCTCATTGTGGAGCTCGTGTACCCTCCAGGTATTTCTATCTTCCCCTTCTTTCATAAGATTCCCTGCACTCTGCCCAAAGTTTTGCTATGAATCTCAGCATATGTTTTGATACCTTAATGGGTAGAGTCTTTCAGAGGCCCTCTGTGGTAGGCTTCTGTCCTATTTCCTGTTTTCTCCCTCTTCTCATGTCCATTCTCTTTGCCTTTTTGAATGAGGATTGAACCAGGGTCCTCCTTCTTGATTAGCTTCCTTAGGTGTACAGATTTTAGTATGTTTATCCTCTCTATTATATGCTCAATATCCACTTATGAGTGAATATATACCATGTATGTCTTCCTGCTTCTGGGACACCTCACTCAGGATGAACTTTTCCGGTTCCCACTTATAATGGTGTCTCCTACCACAACCCAAGATCATCTATACAGCAGAGCCGATGTGTGTATCCCAATAGGATTGCTTAGTGTCAACAGGGTCCTATATTACAATGGCAGAATTAAAAACAGAACAGATAAAAATTAAACATTTATGTTCATTGCTATGGTTTTAATATATAACATTTATGCATTTGCAAAAATCATTATTCAAGTGATGAATATTGTTCACTAAGAATATTATCCAAATGTAAATGAAAGGAATGAACTGAACTTCTGCATTTCCTGGTACTTAAAGAGATACCAGGCAGAAAGTCTCTTAGAAAACACCGAAGAAATATCTCTGCGGAGAAGAAATGTTGACTGTGTGTTTGTATTCCACATGATTCTTCAACCATAATTAAACCAAGTCATATATAAAGTCATATTTGTTATATGTTTGTAATTTCTAGAAAAGAAAATCCTTTTGTCTGCACACTTTGAGAGGCAGTAACAAGACAGAAACAAAGAGTTGAGATCAGAAGCATAGCACTGTTCTGAAAGTGAGAAAATAGTACAGCCTTACTCAGGATTAAAGTCAGTGATTTGGGACAGATTTTGGTAATATATGGGAACATAAAATTTGAGTTGTTACATTTTTATTTACTTTCTCATGTTCTTTGCTGTCAAGTAATTAGCATACTAATTTAATGTCATTAAATGTGTGAACATTTCCTCACAATTTCTACTTTTTAGTGCAATAGCACAAGAAATTGGAATCAAATGTTCTGTTAGAAAGTCTGTAATACCCTGTGCTATCTGTTCTTACTACAAAAAGACAATTCATAAAGAATGAATTAGATAGAATTATAAAAAGCAGTATTAAAAGGTGTTGTCTGTCACTACAACATAAAATAGTAGTGGTGTGGATATTTAATTTGTTCATTAAAAATATATGCTTTGAGTATAAGATTCCCACCTCTCTCCTATTTAAGAACACACTGTCGAAAACCTAGGAATATTCTTGTCCACATGGAGCTCATATTGTGTAGAAAGTGATAAAGAGAAGAAGCAAACTTTTTAAATTCTTCCATACAATACATCCCAACCACTGTTTCCCTTCCTCCCACTCCTCTTATTACCCCACCCTCCAGATCTCTTCCCTAGATCTACTCCTCCCCCATTTACCCTTTAAAGGATATCAATTGAATACAGCATACAAAGTTACAAAAAGACAACTATATAAGTGAGAAATTTAGAAGATACATTAAATTGAGATAATTTATTCAGGGAGGTGAAAAGACAAAACATCCTAGAGACATAATTTGTAGGTGTAAAAAAGACTAGACCTGGTAAGAATATTGACATTTATTTAATGAAATGTTCAAAGGTAATAACATAGTGAAACGATACTCTAGCCTAAGGTCACATTAGTACACAGTTGTGTGACAGAAGAGCAACTAGATTATTGAAACAACAAAGAAGAGACATCGTTCTTACTAAAATGAAACATTTGACTTAATAAAGAGTTAAATAGTTTGGCACTTGTTTTACCCCTGTGAGTCTTTTGCTTTTTGTTCTGAGGAAATTATGATCTTAATAGGGTAATGAGGAAATTTTATATGACTGAAACTAGACAGTAATCACTCTCAATCATACATTGGGTTGGCTCTACAAAGAAAATGGTAGAAGTAAAAAAAAAAAAGAGTGAAAGAAAGAGAGAGAGAAAAAGACAGAAAGAGTGGAAAGTCACTAAATAATTAAGACCAGAAGTAAGAATGATGCAGATATATGTAGATCTGACTATGTCAAGCAAGTTACTTGATGGATGTTTGCAGACTATGAGATGTTGGGTATAACTGGAAGTATTTGGACTACAGGACAATTGCTGCATTACCTGACATGGGAAAAACTGTGAAACCTTGGAGCCAAAATGAGCTATTCATTATGCATGTAGCTGTAAATGTTTTGTGACTAGAAATTTCAAATAGAAATATACATGCAGCTCCCTATCAGGAGATCAATCACACAAGGTGCTAATGCAGGACTCTGAAGGGCATCACCAGCCATACTTTTGGGAGAATAGGGACTGATGAAGCTGAGGAAAAGATTGAAATAAGAGAAATAAGAAAAAAATGTAACAAGGAGATGTGGCAAAACACTTTGTTGAGGTGACAGCACTGACTGTGTATGCAGTCGGTCTCCTTTGAATTTTTTACTAAGTCATAAAGCTGAGATGAGATGAGAAGATGGATAGTGGAGAGAAAACTTGTTCCCTGGAAGACAAACCAATTTTTAGGCTCATAAGACATGGTGATTTGAATGATAATGGCTCTCATAGGCTCAAAAATTTAAATTATTATTCACTAGGGAGTAACACTATTCAAAATTATTAGAATTATTGGGATATGTGGTCATACTGGAGTATGTGTGGTTTTGTTTGAGAAATCATGTCACTGGGGTTAGGACTCGAAGTTTCAAAAACAAACAATGCTCTCTCTCTCTCTCTCTCTCTCTCTCTCTACTGCTACTACTACTACTTAGGGTTTTTCATGCCTTTTCTCATTCTGTAATTGGACTACACAGCAAATGGCTCATTCCACAGTCTCTTGTCTCTAAAATTTTGTTAATTTACCACCCTTAGATACATATAAAGAGAAATAAATTTATATTGTTTGAATTTATATACCTTATGGTACTCAGTCTCACTTATACTAACAGGAAAAAAATTAACAAAAAGAATAGTATGGTAAGAGAGTTAAGATGAAGTGTTCTTTTAATAGTTGCTTTTTTTTCTGAGATTATAAGCAAGTACTCCTCTCAGAGAGTGAGAGGGGAGAAAAGTTAGTGAACTGATAAGACTGGAGAATGTGACTAATAATAAAGACAGTGGGGGAAGAAAATTCTTTAAGGTATTTAAAAATGATTTAATGGTCCCATGAAAGTGAAAGTTAAAATAAGAAATTAAAAAACATTGTAGAGTAGAAAAAATACAGACTTGCTCAACTGTGAAAACTGACACAGGTTTTCCTGGATACTTTGTTCAGGAAGTATCTTTGAGCAGAAGAGGGGAAGGAGTGTTAATGGCTGATTAATCTTTTTATATATTATTAGGTTGTAATAAAATATAATTATATCATTCCACACCTTCCCCTTCCTCCCTCCAGCCTCTCCCATTTACCCCATAAGCAATTATTCTTGCATGGCATGTTTTTCCTTAACATGTGACATAAATATATAAATGTCACCCTCCTAATCTATAAAGCATAACATGTGTGTATGTGATTTCAGGGCTAGCTACTTATTATAGAATAACCAATTGGTGAACTCTTTTCTGTGGAAGACTATTTTTCCTGCTCTCAGTATTCCTTAGTATGTAATAATCATTTTCATAAGGTTGAGACCTCATGAGCTTTCCTCCTTCTGTGATATTCTTGTAGCGGGATAATACTTGTCAGGTCTTGCTTAGGCAGCCATGTTGATGAACAATTATGGCTATAACTTTCTGACATTTCTAGTAGACTGAATCCCATAGTAAATTTTCTATTCTTCCTGTTTTATAAGTTATCTGACCTCTATTCCTCACTGATCCCTAAATGTAGGGAATGATGAAGTTGTCTTGGCCTAGATTTCTTAAGAAACATGCATCATAGGTTTTTCATGTCAGAGTCCATGGGTTCTGACGTACAATGCGCCTTCCAGTTGCTGAGTGACAAACGCATCCAGGCCACTTTGTGTTTTTCTGGATGTTCCCTCAGAAGTAAGGGAAGCATGGAAGCTTCACAGGAAAATGGTCTTGAACATTAATCTTTTGTTTTCTATATAACTTGAAAACATCATTTTATCCTCACAGCTACAACTGTATTGATCCTGACAATTGCCATTATATTCTGTCTTTGATAAAGATATGAAAAGTCGATTAAAAAAAAAAACAGCTCTTGGTTTCATTGATTCTTTGAATTGTCTTATTTGTTTATAATTTATGGATTTCAGCCCTGAGTTTCATTATTTCCAGCTGTCTACTCTTCTTGGGTGTGTCTGCTTTTTCCCCACACCCCAGGGCTTTCAGGTGAGCCATTAAGTTGCTTGTATGAGATGTTTCAAATTTCTTCTTGAAGCTGCTTAGTGCTATGAATTTTCCTCTTAGCACTGCTCTCATTGTGTCCCATAAGTTTGGGACTTTTTCATTGAATTCTAGGAAGTCTTAAATTTCTTTCTTTATTGCTTCCCTAGCACAGTTGAAGTTCAAAAGCAACAAATCAAGTAATCCAATTAAAAAATGGGGTATGGAGCTAAACAGAGAATTCTGTGTAGAGGAATATTGAATGGCAGAGAAACACTTAAAGGAATGCTCATTGTCCTTAGTCATCAGGGAGACGCAAATCAAAATGACCCTGAGATTTTACCTTACATGGATCAGAATGGCTAAGATCAAAAACTCAAGTGACAACACATGCTAGAGAGGTTGTGGAGAAAGGGGAACCCTCCTCCATTGCTGGTGGGAATGTAAACTTGTACAACCACTCTGGAAATCAATCTGGCGCTTTCTCAGACAACTAGGAATAGCACTTCCTCAAGACCCAGCTATACCACTCCTAGGCATATATCCAAAATATGCTCAAGTAAACAACAAGGACATTTGCTCACCCATGTTCGTAGCAGTGTTATTCGTAATAGCCAGAACCTAGAAACAACCCAGATGCCCCTCAACTGAGGAATGGATACAGAAATTGTGGTATATTTATACAATGGAATACTACTCGTTAATTAAAAACAAGAAAATCATGAAATTGGCAGGCAAATGGTGGGATCTAGAAAAGATCATCCTTAGTGAGGTATCCCAGCAGCAGAAAGACACACATGGTATATACTCACTTATAAGTGTATATTAGATATACAATATAGTATAAACATACAAAAATCTGTACACCTAAAGAAGCTAAGCAAGAAGTCGGACCCTGGGTAAGATGATCAATCCTCACTCAGAAAGGCAAATGGGATAGACATCAGAAGAGGGAGAAAACAAGGAACAGGACAGGAGCCTAACTCAGAGAACCTCTTAAAGACTCTACCCAATAGGGTATCAAAGCAGATGCTGAGACTCATAGCCACACTTTGGGCAAAGTGCAGGGAATCTTATGAAAGAAGGGGGAGATAGAAAGACCTGGCAGGGACAGGAGCTCCACAAGGAGAGCAACAAAACTAAGAAATCTGGGCCCAGAAGTCTTTTCAGAGATGGAAACTCTTATCAAGACCATGCATGGAGATAACCCAGAACCCCTGCACAGATGAAGCCCACGGCAGCTCAGTATCCAGGTGGATACCATAGTAAGGGGAATATGGACTGTCTGTCTCTGACATAAACTCAGTGGCTGGCTCTTTGATCATCTACCCCTTCGGTGGGGCATAGCCTTACCAGACCACAGAGAAAGACAATGCAGCCACTGCTGATGAGACCTGATAGGCTAGGGTCAGATGGAAGGAGACGAGCATATCCCCTATCAGTGAACTTGGAGAGGGGCATGGGAGGGTGGGATTGGGAGGGTATGAGGGAGGGGGCTACAGCTGGAATACAAAGTTAATCAACTGTAATTAATATAAAAAATAAAAATAAAAAACAAAATAAAATTTGTTAGTGTAATCTACCATGTATACAAGCAAAAAGATTTTAAATATCACATATGATTATTTCATTAGATGCTGAAAAACAGACTTTGAGAACTTTTAAAATGTATTCATGATAAAATTCTTGCTGAGATGAGAAATACAGGGCTCCTACCTAAAACTATAAATAAAATATCCATAAAGCTACTAGCCAACATAAAATTAAATGGAGATAAAATTAAAGCAATTCTACTAAAACCAGTGATAAGACAAGGCTGTACAATCTCTTCATACCTATTCAATAAAGTACTTGAAGTTTTAGCTAAAGCAATAAGACAACTAAAGGAGATTAAGGGGATACATTATGGAAAGAAAGAAGTCAAAGTACCATTATTTGAAGAGGATATGTTAGTATAAATAACTGTCCTGAAAAACTCTATGAGGGAACTCCTACAGCTGATAAACAGCTTCAACAAAGTGACTGATAACAAAATTAACTAAAAATATTGGTATCCTTCCTACATAAAAAAAAATGACAAATTGGTTGAGAAAGAAATTAGGGAAACAATGCCTTTCACAATAGCCACAAACAATGTAAAATATCTGGGTTTAATTCTAACCAAGCAAATGAAAGACCTGTTTGACAGAACTTGAAGTTGTTGAAGAAAATATCAGAAGGTAAAAAGATATCTTAAGTTCATGATTTGGTAGAATTAACATAGTATAAATGGCTACCTTACCAAAAGCGATCTACAGATTTAGTGTCATTCCCATCACAATTCCAACACAATTCCTTACCAACCTTGAAAGAAAACTATTCAACTTCATGTGGACAAACAAACAAACAAACAAACAAACAAAAAAAAAAAACCCAAGATAATTAAAACAATCCTGTGCAATAAGAGAACATCTGGAGGTATTACCATCCCTCCTTTCAAGCTATATTATAGAGAAATGGCATTAACATATAGTACTAGCACAAACACAGATAGGTTGAATAAAAGAATCAAATTGAATACCTAGAAGTAATCCACACACCTATGGATACTTGATTTTTGACAAAGAAGCTTAAAGTTTATAATGGACAAAGAAAACATGTTTAAGACAGAGTATTGGTTTTTTGGAGTTTAATTTTTTGAATTCTTCATATATTCTGCATATTATCCCTCTGTCAGATGTAGACTTGGTGAAGATATTTTTCCAGTCTGTAGGCTGTCATTATTTTCTGTTGACCCTGCCCTTTGCTTTACAGAAGCTTCTCAGTTTCAGGAGGTCCCATTTATTGATTGTTGATCTTAGAGCCTGAGCTCTTGGTGTTCTTTCCAGGAAGTTGTCTCCTGAACCAATGCATTCAAGGTTCTTCCCCACTTTTTATTCTAACAGATATAGTGTGTCTGCTTGTAGGTTGAGGTCTTTGATTGACTTGGACTTTACGTTTGTGCAGCATGGTAAGTATGGATCTATTTGCATTTTTCTACATGTAGACATCCAGTTAGACCAGCACCATTTGTTGAGGATTCTGTCTTTTTTTTTTCCATTGAATAGTTTCCTCTTCTTTGTCAAAAATCAGGTGACTGAAGGACTGTGGATTTATTTCTGGGTCTTTGATTCAATTCAATTGATCCTCCAGTCTATTTCTATGCCAGTACCATGCCATTTTGATTATTGTTGCTCTATAGTACAGCTTGAGATCTGAGATGGAGATACCTCCAGAAGATCTTTTATCTTAAAGGATGGTTTTAGCTGTTCTGGGTTTTGTTTTGTTTTTCCATATGAAGTTGAGAATCGTTCTTTCAAGGTCTGTAAAGAATTTTGTTGGTATTTTTATGAGAATCGCATTGAATCTGTACATTGCTTTTGGCAGGATGGTCATTTTTGCTATGTTAATCGTACCAATCTATGAGCAAGGAAGAGCAAGGAAGATCTTTCCATCTTCTGTCATCTTCTTCGATTTCTTTCTTCAGAGACTTTTTTTTTTTTTAAAAAAAAAAAAACAGGCCTTTCACATACTTGGTTAGAGTCACACCAAGGTACCTTTCTCAGGTACCTTTTATATAAAAGGTATCTTTTATATAAAAGAGGGCTCCTGATTTTTTTTTTTATTTTTATTTTTATTTTTTTTTTTTTTTGGTTAATTTTGTATCCAGCCACTTTGCTGTAGGTGTTTATCAGCTGTAAGAGTTCTCTGGTAGAATTTTGGGTTCACTCATGTATACTATTACATCATCTGCAAATAGTGATACTTTGATTTCTTCCTTTCCGGTTTGTATCCCCTTTTTCTCCTTTATTTGTCTTATTGCTGTAGGTAGGACTTTTAGTACTATGTTGAGGAGATACAGAGACAGGTGGCAGCCTTACCTTGTCCCTGATTTCAGTGGGATTGAGTTAAGTTACTTTCTCTTTAGATTGATGTTGGCTATATGTTTGCTGTGTATTGCCTTTACTATATTTAGGTATGTGCCTTGTATTCCTAATCTCTCCAAAACTTTAAACATGACCTGGTGTTGGATGTTGTCAAATGCTTTTTCAGCATCTAAGGAAATGATCATGTGTCTGTTTTCTTTCATTTTATTTACATGATGGATTACATTGATAGATTTCCATATGTTGAACACCCTTACACGCCTGGGATGAAGCCTACTGTCATGGTGGATATTTTTGATGTGTTCTTGGACTCAGTTTGTGAGTATTTAGTGGTGTATTTTTGTGTCAACTTTCATAAGAGAAATTAGTCTGAAATTCTCTGTCTTTGTTGCATCTTTGTGCTGTTTAGGTAAAATACAGGGTACAGAGCTAAACAGAGAATTCTTAACATGCAAATATTGAATGGCTGAAGAACACTTAAATAAATGCTCAATGTCCTTAGTCATCAGGGAAATGCAAATCAAAATGACTCTGAGATTCCATCTTATACCCATCAGAATGGCTAAGATCAAAAACTCACATGACAACACCTGCTGGAGAGGGGAGAATCCTCTCCATTGAGAAAGGGGAGAAAGGGGAATCCTCTTCCATTGCTGGTAGGGTATAAACTTGTACAACCACTTTGGAAATTAATCTGGTGTTTTCTCAGAAAACTTAGAATAGTGCTACCTCAAGACCCAGCAATACAACTCCTGAACATATATACAAAAGATGCTCATCCATACAAGGACATTTCCTCAAGTATGTTCATAGCAGCTCTATTTGTAATAGACAGGACCTTGAAATAACCTAAAAGTCCCTCAACAAAAGAGTGGATACAGATATCGTGTTACATTTCCACAATGGAATACTACTTAGCTATTAAAAACAAGAAAATCATGAAATTTACTGGCAAATGGATGGAACTTGAAAAGATCATCCTGAGTGAGGTATCCCAGAAGCAGAAAGATTTACATGGTATATACTCACTTATAAGTGGATATTAGCCATATAATATGGGATAAACATACTAAAATCTATAGACCTAAAGAAGCTAAACAACAAAGAATACCCTAGGGAAGATGCTTACTTCTCATTCAGAAGAGAAAACAGAGTAGACAGTGAAAGCTGTAAAAGAGAGGGAACAGGAAAAAAGCCTACCGTAGATGTTCTCTAAGACTCCAATCAGTAGGGGATTGAAGCAGATGATGAGACTCACATCCAAACGTTGGACAGAGTGCAGGGACTCTTACAGAGAAAGGGAGATGTAAAAGGTTCCATAGGGGACAGGAGCCACACAAGCAGACCAAAAATTCCTTCCCCCCCAAAAAAAAAAAAAAAAAAACAAAAACAAAATGCAGGACCCAGAAGGGACTTCAGAGAATGATGTATCATACCAAAGACTGTACAAAGAGAGGACCTAGATGCTCTGCTCAGATATAGTCCATAGACATTTTAGTCTTCATCTGGGTTTCCTAATAAGGGTAGAAGAGACAGTCTGTGCCATGAACTTGGTTGCTTGCTCCTTGATCATGTCTCCCTGATGTGGTAGGGAAAGAACTGGAGAGAGCTGGGAATGAAAATGGGAACAGGAGTGATGTTGGGGGGGGGGAGGAGGGATGGAAAAATACTGTAAGAGACAACTGGAATTGAATTGGGGAAGCAGAAATCTCTGGGACAAGCTAGAAAGCGTGGGCAGTGGAAATTCCAAGGACTCTATGAGGATGTCCCAAGCTAATTCTCATAGGAACTAAGGATATGGATCCTGAACTGACAAGCTCATGTAATGAGAAAATGAAGAGATTGAAATACCAATTAATCCACCAAACCTTTGGATTTTAATTTGTCCTGCCTACAAGATGTGCTAGGTAAAAGATGGAACAGAAATTGAATGAGTGGCCATCAAATGAGTGTGCCAGCTTGTGACCCATGCCATGAATGAAAGCCACTCCTGTCACTGTAAGTATTCTGCTATATTTACAGACAAGAGCCTCGCATAACTGTTATCAAAGAGGCCTTCACCTAGTACCTGATGGAAACAGATGCTGAGACCCACAGCCAATCATTAAGAAGAGCTTGGAGAATTCTGAAGAGGGGAAGGAAGTATTGTAAAAGCCAGAGAGTTCAAAGACAGCACAATAAAACCCACCCATAGGTGGGACCATAGAGGTTCACAGAGACTGAATTGCCAATGAGGGAACTTGCATGGAACAGACCAAGTTCCTCTGCACATGTGTTACAGTTTGTACTTGGGTCATCATGTTGGACTCCTAACAGCAGGAGCATGGACTCTCTCTAACTCTGTTGTATGCCTTTTGGATGCTTTCCTCCTTCTGGGCTGCCCCATTCAGCCTCAGTAGAAGTGCCTAGTCTTACTGCAGCTTGATATGCAATGATGGGGGTCCATGGGTGGCCTTCCCATTCTGAGGAGAAACAGAGAATCGGTGGATTGATTAATTAAAAAACAAAAAAAAGGAAACTAAAGCAATATCAACAAAACAAACAAAAAAACACAAAGTAAAGAAAAATAAATTCCAAAAATCTTTTCATCAATACCTGTTATTATGCTTTTCTAATCATCAATTTAGTTATTGTTTATTATTTTTATTTCATAAGTTAGTTTTAATAATAAATTCTATTTTAGTATAAGGATAATAATAAAGAAGCAATTAACTAACAAATATGTGATTTTTCAGATCATGTGGAACACATATAATCTGCAGAATAGTGGAAAGTAATTGTCATTTGTTATCCTATGAAAGCATTTCTAAGCAGGTTGACAGTCACCGTATGTACTAAGCAAGAAGTCCTTACAAATATTCATTTTTTAATCAGCTTCTTTCAACAGTAATACCTTACTATATTACATTTTGTGAACAAAAAAAATCATTTTAGAGCCTGCCACAAAGGACCTCTGAAAGATTCTACCCACCAGGGTATGGAAGGAGATAACTGAGACTCATAGACAAACTCCAGAATCCTTATGAAAGACCTGGAGAGTACAGGAATGCCACAAGATGAAAAACAGAGACAAAATACTTGGGCCCAGGGGGTCCTGCAGAGACAGATACTTCAACTAAGGACCATGCATGGAGAGAACCTAGACCCCTGTTCAAAGGAAGCCTATTGGCTGCTCTTTGAACAGGGGTCTAGGTTCTCTCCATGCATGGTCCTTAGTTGAAGCCCATTGGCTGCTCAGTTTTCAAATAGATTTCCTACTAAGGGTACAATGGCTGTCTCTGACATGAACTCAGTGGCCTGCTCTTTAATCACCTCCCCTTGGGGGATGCAGTTTTGCCAGTCCACAGAGGATGATGATGTAGTCAGCTTTGATGAGACCTGAAAAGATAGTGTCAGATAGAAGGGGAGGAGGTCCTCCCCTATCAGGGGACAAGGGAAAGGGCATAGGGGGGAGAAAAAAAAAAGGAATGGGACTGGGTAGAGACAAGGGAGGGGGTTGCAGTGGGGATACAAAGTGAATAATTGCAATAAATTAATAATTAATTCAATTTTAAAATATCTTACTATATTATGTGAAAAAAAATTAATTTTCACGTAAGAATTGGCAAGCTATCAGGTTTATTCAGTTTCAGTATTTTTTGCATTGATTTTTATTTAGTTTTACATTCTTTGGGGTATGTCATTATATGGAAGTCTGGCAATATTCATACTCAAGACACAAAACTATTCTATGATGAATAATAAAGTCCCCTCATATATTTTAAGAGTCCTAGATTTTTCTCCTACCTACTGAAAGCCTTTCCTAGTAACAATCACTAATTATTTTACTATGAAATCAATGTAGATATAATGTGTGTAATAATCAACTGGGACAGATATGTTTTATTGATCATAATTCTTTAGGTCCTTTTAATTGGCTATGGGTGTCCTCTTCTTTTTCCTCTCTATTTCTGCATGGTATTCCTTTGTATTAAAGTACATGGTTATGGTTTTTTATTGAATGTGAAGCATATGCCTTTTCCCATGAAAGCAGCAAGTATTGAAGGACTGGTCTTTAGCTAGAGGAGCTATGTTGGTTTGTGATCGAAACTTTAGGAAGTAGAGCTTACAAGAAGAAGTATTCCACTCTGGCTTTTCCCTGGGGTGCTATGGTTTCTGCTAGACCCTTTCTCATTCTCTCTTTTTTCATGAGGCTGTTGCCAGCTAGTGCTCAGGCTAATAGAAAATTGGTCAAGCACTGAATTATGACTATTACCCATTTTATATTGTACTTTTGGTATAGGGTGTCACTAGGTTGTCCAGGCTGGCCTTCACCTCTGCTTTTTTTTTTTTTTTTTTCACACACAAAAAAAATCACCTTTCTATTTTTTCTTCACAAGCCTACACTCTAAAGCAAATAATTGTCTATATCCCCGTTTTATTTCTCTTCTCTACTCCTCCTCCTTATGCCTCCATGAGAGGAGCTGACTTGCCACGCCACATGATCTTGGACATAGGGTTCTGCACTAGAACCAATGAAGGCAACAATGAACGAAGCTTAAAATACAGTTCTCATCAAGTGTTTTGCCACAGAGATGAAAGCATGACTGCAAAGGTCATCAGTTCTCACAGCTGGAAAGAATGTTAACACTAAGGAAAAATTCAGGGTTCTCCTCACTCTATTACATGAAATTGGGCATATACACTCACATCTTATGTTGGAAAGTAGGAGAGATAAAGCCATAAAACAGAAAAATGATCAAGGTGAAAAAATGCTTGGACTCAGTAAGATGCATTAGCATGACCCAGTGTGGCAATGAGTCTATCTGTTACTTGTTGCCTCTGTGCATGTTCAATTTCTTACAGAATATTGCTTAAAATAATTGTCTTTAAAGATACCTACTAAGATCATTACTCATAAATAATTCTGTCATAAAATATTATTTGTAAATTCACAACAAAATATTAGGTTTTTTTATGGCTTACCTTAAACTAGCCTATAACTCAAAAAAAAAAAAAATTTAGCAAAATAATGTGATTTTGATCATTAAATTAACAAACCTATAAAACACTCTATTTTACAATTTAACATGATAATGTCCCTCAGGAAACATTGCTAGTTTTTGTACTTCTTTTATTTTGGCTACATGGCTCACAACATTTCATATAAAACATATCACTAATTCTACTAAGATCAATTATCATTATATTATATACATATTCAGAAAACAAGTTCTGCTTTTTTACTAATGCATGCATATTTATATATTCCTGGTTCCATTTTATACCGTGATAGCCTTAATACACAGCTTTATGAACATGATTTAATAAGTGGGATGCATATTATCTAAAGACAATATGAATTATCGCTCTTTCTTTATATAATAATGTATTATCTACTAAATAATTTGAACACACAACAGAATATATTTAATATTTTAAAACATGTTTAAATTCAAGATTCTGTGTTAAATTTCTATTGTTTTATATAAATAGTTATAAAAGTTTTATTGGTTGTAGTAGATCAATTATATGGACTTAATCATAGGAAATGGTGCTAGGTTTTATTGAAATATAATTAAATTCATAAAGTTACCTCTGTGTGTACTTCATTAATCATATTATAAGAAAATGTCATATTAACAAAATTAAATAACAATTGAATATATTTACAATTAATTTAAATATTAAACTGCTAAAACTTTAATATATGCTTGCAAGAATTATTTTTTAAAATAATGAAAGATTAGCTCTATATGAATTTTAATTTCATTCTCACTGAGAATTATCTACAAAAATATTGAAATTATCAATACACAAAACTACCTTAATACAAATGTAATCCTGATTAATATTAAACTCCTGTGTTTCAAAAACTCTCATACAACAGGGATAAAGAGTGATTAACTTTCAAACTAATAAATCATTGACAAAATGCAGGAAACTGAAATGTTAGGTACTGATATTTTTAAAAGACAGATGTTCATTAACTTAATTTTTCTAAAAAAAATATTAGTTGGTATTGTAACTTCATGGAATGTGTAACATAATCATTTGCTAATTATGAAAAGTTTAGAGTACAGTTCTTAACACATGCAGGAAGATATGCTTACCTTTGATTTATCACATTTGTGTAGGCCATTTAGAAATATGAACAATTTGGGACTAGAAGTTTCTAAGCTTTTACTAAGTATAATGCCCATGATTATCTAGAGAGTCACAAAAAAGATCAAAATAATGGGGTGATTATGCACGGATTCAAATTTTCAATCATGCCATCTGTAGGTGGTCTCAATAATGAGATCATTTTGTCTAGAGGGAATGAAAAAAAATCAGCAGAATGGTTTCTCAGAAAATTAGGAAAAATTGTACATCCAATCATGATACTAACTAATATTGCCATATCTCTGAAATAATTATTGCCTTTAGACATGAACATAGATATTTTGTATAAATCAAGTTTATTTTCAGTGTCACTTGGATATTATTTGTATAACTATGAACAGTGTGTACAGAATTGTTCAAATTATACACAATGTTTTGCTGGTAAATTTAATTCTGATTTGCAAATCAATTTAAATTTAGATATGTTTTTTAAATGGCTGTAATGAAAAGAGCTACACTGTCTATACTCTTCAGCTTCCTACTGTGTTGCTCAGAGAGCAGAAAGCACATGATGAGCTGACCATTGGATACTGAACAAGAAGGACATGATCTTGGTTTAGAGTGATTAGTTATAGGGAAAGTTAGGTGTGAAAATGAAAGAAAGAAAGAGAGAGAGAGAGAGAGAGAGGGAAGGAAGGAGGGAGGGAGGAAGGGAAGGAAGAAAGGAAGGCATACGATAGATCAACATATAAGCAACTAGAAGATTTAAAAATTCCTTGAGCCACCTCATAAAAGCATTTAAGATATTAGATATTAAAATTCAAATAGTTCTAAGTGAACACGATACAGGGGGTTATTTAAGGATGCCCAGAGGATGAAAAGAAAGTTGATACAGAAAAGAGTAAGCAACAGAGAAGCATCATTTGTGAGCAGGAGCTCATAGAGATCTGTAGTGAGAGTGTAACAATGTGTGCCAATAAAGCACACTTTGAAGGAGATTAGCAGAGAGGGCCAGAAACCAGCTGGTTAAGACAGATAAGGAGGAGTGATACAATAGAAGAACAACATGCTTAAAAATTAAAGATATAAAAACCCAAAGCTCGGACTTAACGAAGAAGCCCTCTTTCTCATGTAGTCTCATGTAGGGCAGCAGAATATGCTGGCGCCATGAGGAGAACTGTCACCCTGCAGTTTGGAACCACTCAACAAGCTTGATTATCTGCCTGGATGAATGTTACCCCGGAAATACCAGAGCTGCCTGAGCCCCGGAATCTCAGAGGACAGGAAGTGTTATGAGTTCATACATGCAGAATCTCAGAGGATAGGAAGTGTCATGAGTTCATATCTGTGACGGCCTTCATCAGCCATGACAGAGACTCCTTGAGTCTAGGAGAGGTACCTCACCATGAACATATGTAGTGGCTCATAGTGATTGGATGTGTGTTCGCTGGATTGGTATTATTAAAGTGCTTTTGTTAAACTGAAAACAAAGCCTCCAACGTAATCTATCCTCACGAGCATCCCTCTCTGGGATTGGCCAGAGTGTGCTTGCAACAAGGTCAGAGTAGGCTCAGATCCCCTGGAAATGAATTTATCTACCATGCGAGTGTGGGGCCTCTGAAATTGCAGAGAGTGTTTTGAAATGCTGAGCTATCTCTCCAGCCCCTATCACAAACTTTAATCTAAAGTGGAAGCTAAGAAGTCAGCATATGTATTTTTCTTCTTAAAATAAATTTATTATTTTTATGTATGTGAGTGCTTTATTTTGAATGAGCAATATCCATGTGAGTGCATGTACCTGTGAAAATCAGAAGGGTGTGTCTGATCCCTTAGAAGTGGAGTGATGGGTGACCATAGAGCAAATGATCACAAATCAATGTTTTATTTAAATATTGTGTTACTTGGAAGAACTATGAGGATTATTCAAATGTCTCAGGGTTTGCAAGAGTAAATAAAAATACTGATTATTTCAAAGAACCATGTTTGGCTAACAGTTAATAATACAAGTAAGGCATCTGTGAAAACAAAATTCAAAAACATTTAGCAAACACTAAAATTTAGTTCAAATAAACAACACAATAAAACCTGAGGAAAGCAATCACATGTTGCATTGAGTGTAAATTGTATAAACTAGAAATAGAAATAACAGGCAGTTAGAAAGCAGAATTGTGCAAAGACCAACCACTATTTCATTCATGAAATAGTGAATGTGAGTTGGAGAACTTAGATTAGCAAATATGGAAATTATTAACAGAAAGGCTATTGACACACTATAAAGAAGGTGGATTTATTAAAAATAAAATTAGACAAAATCAGTAAAGGCAGAAAAAATGATCACCCTAGAATGAATACAAAATATATGCACTTGGCTCAGATTATCTACACATGAATGGTCAAAATATAAAATTTAAAAGAGATTTCGCTTCTTGAGTTATTTATATATTCTGGATCTCAGCCCTTTGTGGTTCTCCCTCTGCCTGGGGGCTCCTTGAATCCCAGGAAGTCAGCAGGGGTAGGAGATGAGAAGTGTGCCTGTAATGGCCAGCAAGAACTGCACAAGGATCACACACCCTGGAATAGCTGATGGCTAGTTCAACCTTAATTTAAGAGAACAAAGGTTATATACCCCTAGGGAAATTGGTGGGGTGTTCCAAAAACATAATTGGTTGGAACTATGCATTTCGAGGATGTTTGATTTGCATTATAGAGCACATTCCTATCATAAGAATAGAATCTCAGTATCTAATTAACATATGGGTACAATGAGGGGAGAGCTAGTAGGGAGCAGTGTCAGAGGCCATATATCAAGTAGACAGTCTGTGTCTAAAGACACTCTCCAGATGAAGTCAGGCAGAGAGCCAGGATTGCCAAGGAGGGAGTTCTGCCTTTAGTGCCGGGCTCCAGCTTTTAATGGCTATCTGGTCCAGGCAAGAACTGCAACCTCAACCAGCAGGCAAAAAATATCCCGACAAAAAAATATCCCATTGTACAAGGCTGACGTTAACCAAACTCCATTTCCAATTCTGGTATTCAAATTCAATTAAATAAAAGGTATAGTTCTGCTTTTGAATTAACACAGTACTTTTTCTAGATTTAAATCGATAAAAACATAAGCAGTCTTTATTATGTAAGCAACAAACTCTTCTCTGGAAGTAGAAACTAATGGGGAATAGCTAGACATGTTGAGAACTGCAGAATGGCATAGTCACATGTTAATTAGGCTTTTCTCTTACCATGTTTCCTAGACTTGCCTTAGTATAACAAATTGTTTTTGAATAGTGTCTTAAGGTTTCTATTGATGCAATGAAATAGCATGAAGAAAGAATTGCTGATGGAAAGAGCTGGTGTAGAAGCCGTGGCAACGTTCTGCCTCTGGCTTGCTTAGTCGGCTTTATATAGAACTTAGGACCACCAGCCCAGGGAGTAACACCACCTACAATGAGTTGTGCCCTCCTTCATCAATGCTTTAAAAAGTGCCTGTTAGCTGGATTTTATAAATGTGTCTTTTGAGGTTCGCTTTTTGCACATAACTCTGGTTTGTGTTACCTTGACATAAAACTACCCAAAATAATTGATCCCATGTCAGTTTGACACCCAACTATCACTGTTAGGTCAAAACATTTCTTTCTTGTTCACACACAGGATTACACGTTATCAACATTATAATATACAGTATTTTACAAACTGTAAAAGCCCCACAGCCTTTACAAATTTGGTCTTTAAATTACAAAATCAGCCTTTAAATCTAGCTCCTATTATAACTGAATTTTTTACTAAAGGAAAGTTTGAAAGATCAGAAAGATTAGGCAGTATGCCCTTACTGGGAAAAAATGTGTCACTGGGAGCAAACATTAAGTTTTCAAAAACCTTTGTCCAGCCCAGTGTCTCTTTTCTGCCTAAAGGCCAGGATGTAGTTACATAGCTACTGCTCTACCTCCCCCTTTGCTTCCAAGCTCTCTGCTATGAAGATGATGACTGATTAAGAGGTTCAAAAACTTAGAGTTAATTCCTGGGGCTGGGGCAAAATCACCAGACCACATTCCTTTCAAAGCGGAGGGCCAGCAGCAGTCCCCCACCCAGATAAACCTCAGGGGGTAACTGGATCACATAGCCCCTAAGAAAGCCCATGGGATATGCTAATTACCCCCTCTCCCCCCTCATACAGCCTAGCCTCCAATTAATGGGGCAGTACTAGAGGTCAGATGTTCCCCAGGTAGCCAGGCCTCACCATTTGCGGTCTTGACGCCTAAAAACAGACCAACCATTTTAAAGGTCAGCATCCCTAGAGACCCTCTAACCCAAATGTGTAATGCCAAGGCTTGAACTTCCACGCTTACATTTTGTCTCTTTAAAAACCTTGTTCTCCTGGAGCTGGGGTGGAGGCTGTGACAATAGAAGATAGGAAGGCATGGGGGTACTCCTTTCTTATATTACACCAAGGGCTATTGCCCTAACCCTGTTTTGCAGACTCTCCCCTTAAATATGATTACTACAAAGGCTTCCCAGAGCACAGAAACCCCCAAACCTCCACTTGCTCCTGCCTGCAAAATTAACTGAATTATGAGGCCTTCCCAGGAACTCCAGTCGGACCCTCTCTGGGAATTAATGCTTAACACTTATATAGCCCTAAATGGGACTTGCCCAGATCTCATTAAATTCTGTTTGGTTATGTTATGACTCACAACCCCCTTTTTTATGAGGCTGTGGCAGTCACTAGTAACTAAACCCTTGCCACAGATCTGACCAGTTCCAGTTACAGATAACAACTACCTCCACAGGCTAGACTTACTCTCCAGCTCATTTCTGGAAGTGGGACTTGTGTGGGGACAGTCCCAGAAATTCATCAAAGCCTCTGCAGCCAGACCTTAACTCTAGGGGTGGGAGTGGATCAATATTTAGTACCTCCCAATAATGCTTGGTGGGCTTGGGCCTCCAGCTTGACCCTCTGTACCTATAGCAAGCTGCTCTCAGATTCTTACTGTGTACTGGTGCAATTGTTTCCCTGACTAATTTACTATAACAATGAAGAGTTCCTCATAGACCTTGATCTACTGGACCAGAATCACATACAAAATAAGAGGAAACCCATAACAGCTACAGCTATCACTCTAGCAGTAATGCTGGCACTCTGGCCAGCATGAGTAGGAACAGGTATTATTTCCTTGGACCTTTGTTATAAGCATTATGGAAAGCTGAGGCAATTTATAGACTTAGACATCCAAAGTTTGGAGGGTTCTATCACAAACCTCAAATAGAGTGTTGACTCCTTGACAGAGGTTGTCCTCCGGAATAGGAGAGGTCTTGACTTAGTTTCTTCAACAAGGAGAGCTATGTGCAGTGCTTAAGGAAGAATGTTGTTTCTATGTCAATAAGTCAGGTGAGATAAAAAAGCAACTACAGAAGATGAGATCCTCTGTCCCTGATCCCACCTGGCAGCTATGATGATATGAAAGATTCCTCCACCCCCAACACAAAGCTAAATGACTCAGAAACATCTCAAAGATTGGAGAAATTATCCTCTTGAAAAGGAGGAAATAAGAGGTTCAAAAACTTAATTAATTAATTCCTGGGGCTGGGGCAAAATCACCAGACCACATTCCTTTCAGAGCAGAGGGCCAGAGGCAGTTCCTCACCCAAATAAACCTCAGGGTGTGACTGGAGTCACATAGTCCCTAAGAAAGCCCATGGGCTGTGGTAACCACTCCACCACAGCTTAACCTGTACATAATGGGGCAGTACTAGAGGTCAGATGTTCCCCAAGTAGCCAGGCCTGACCATCTGCGGTCTTGGCGTCTAAAAACAGACCAATCATTTTAAAGATCAGCTTCCCTTAGAGACCCTCTAACCCAATCCTGTAATGCCAAGGCTTGTACTTCCCCACTTGCATTTTGTCCCTTCAAAAACCTGAGCAGGGGGCAATGTTGCTGGGCCCTTTGTCTTTGTAAAGGGAGGCCACCTAGCTTGAGCCTGTAATAAAAGACCCTCGTGTGTTTTGCAACAGAGTAGATACCTGTAGGTCTTTTGGGGACTCATGACCTGGGTATAACATGACCCACTGAAACTGTAAGCAACCCCATAATTTTAATTTATTATATTTTTTTAAGAGTGGCTGTGGTTGTGGTATCTCTTCACTGCAATCTAACAGTGAATAAGTCAGAAGTTGATACCAGGGAGTGGGGTAATGCTGTGATAGGCTTGCTCATGCTGCTTATCAGCAGAAAATTGACTTTAGGATTTTGCAGTAGAAAGGTAGTTGAACACCTTAAGCAGGACTTAATGGGCCATATCAGTGGGAACATGAAAGACAGTAGTGCTGAGAACACTGTACATTAGGACTGCCCTGCTCAAGAGGTTTCTATGGGAAATAATAGTAATAAATATCCTAGAGACTGTTTTTGTGATATCTTGGCCAAGAGTATGGCTATTTTCTGCCCCTGTACAAAACACAAAACAAAACAAAAAACCTGCCACAGGCTAAAATGAATTGTTTTTAATTAATTGCAGAGGATATTCAAGACATCCTCATATTGACTATATTATGTGCTTATTAGGAATCACCTTTTTGCACATCTATAATGAAAAGGAGCAAGCTGGACAAAGGGAAATATATAATGTACAGTTGGAGGGAAAAGAAGTACCAGGAAATGTAATGGAGCTAATTCCAGTGCTCAAGGTGATAAAATTTTTAAAGGAAAAGCTGATGCTAAATGAATAAAGGGAATGTAAACCAAGGGCAAGACCTCACCCAGATAAGCTTCCAAACTTGTAAAAAGAAATTAAAGAAAAGCTTAATCATTGAAAGAAACCACCACAGTAAAGACAAGTATAAATGTAATTGAACAAGAATTTGGGACAAGTTCCAGCCCAATCAAACAGCAGAAACTTCAGGCAAGTGGTCTGGCTTTAGAGTCAAAGATATAAGGGAAAGGTTGGAGATCTCCTTCTCTGGCTAGGAAAAACTACTGAGGCAAGGCACATGACAGGGTTGTCATTGTATGGGGGCCCAGAGAGACTGTGATCTGAACTGTGTTAGACACCCAAAGATATTGAAGATGCCAGTTCTGTGGGATTTATGCTAAAAAAATGTTAAGATTGGGCGTGGATCAGCCCAAGAGAGGCAAGTGTGTTACAGTCAATAAGGTCAAATCTAAGATTTTTTTTTCTTTTGAATAACCATCTTAAGTATCATATAACATCTAGGAGATATTTAAATTGTAAATTACTAAAATATGACTGGTGGGAGTCACAGGAAAGTGAATAATATCAGACAAAATAGAACTATGAAATAAACTATTTTCTTTTTTTTAATTCTTTATTAATTACATTTTATTCACTTTGTATCCCCCTGTGGTTCCCTCCCTCCTCCCGTCCCAAACCCTCCCTTCCTCCACCCTCTGCATGCATGCCCCTCCCCAAGTCCACTGATAGGCGAGGTATTCTTTTCCTTCCTTCTGATCCTAGTCAATTAGGACTCATCATGAGTGGCTGCATTGTCTTCTTCTGTAACCTGGTAATGCTGCTTCCCCCTCAGGGGGAGGTAATTAAAGAGCAGGCCAATCAGTTCATGTCAGAGAGAGTCCCTGTTCCTATTACAATGGAATCCACTTGAATACTGAACTGCCATGGGCTACATCTGTGCAGGGGTCTTAGGTTATCTCCATGCATGTTACTTGGTTGGAGTATGAGTCTCAGGAAAGAACCCTGTGCTCAGATTTTTTGGTTCTGTTGCTCTCCTTGTGGAGTTCCTGTCCTCTCCAGATCTTACTGTTTCCCACTTCTTTCATAAGATTCCCTGCACTCTGCCCAAAGGTTGCCCATAAGTTTCAGCATCTGCATTGATAGACTGCAGGGCAGAACCTTTCAGAGGTCCTCTGTGTCAGGCTCCTGACTTGTTCCCTCTTTTCTCCTTCTTCTGATGTCCATCCTCTTTGCCTCTGGATAGGGATTGAGCATTTTAGCAAGAGTCTTCCCTCTTGATTAGTTTCTTTAGGTGTACAGATTTTAGTAGGTTTATCCTATATTATATGTCTATATGGGTGAATATATACCATGTGGGTCTTTCTGTTTCTGGGATAGCTCACTCAGGATATAATTGAATTATAAAAGGAAGTAACAGAAACATGAGCTAAAAATATTCCTAAAAAATATAAACAATTTTTTTGCATTTAAAAATGTAAACCTTTATTGATTGTACCGCAAGTAGGCATGTGTATGGCCAGCTTGGAGATCTTTCCAGCTGCTCTGTTTCCCATCTGCCTGGCCCACTTGGGGCACAGACACTGAGCCCTGCAGAGATAAGCTGGGTTCTGGCTTAAATCCCCATGGTTTCCCATTCTGAAGAGGACTGTCAGGCTCCATAAGCAGTATTTGGCTTGGAGATCTTTCTCCTTGCTCCCCATCTGCCTGGCTCACTTGGATCACAGACACTGAGCCCAGCAGTGGTGTGATGAACACTGGTCCCAAATCCCATTGTTCCATATCCCAAGGAGGCCTGTGTGACACTGGAGCACCTTTCTGCTTGGAGATCTTTATGCTTGTTCCTCATCTGCCTGGCTCACTCAGGACACCAACAGTGAACCCAGAGGAGAGACCACCAGGACAGCTAACACCAGAGTCAGCCCGATGGCTATAAACCAGCAAAAGAAAACAAGCAACAAAACTCAGGACCGTATGACAGCATCAGAAACCAGTGGTCTTACCACAGCAAGACCTGAAGACAATATCGTACCTGAAGCTAAAGTAAAGAATTTTAGATCTGAGGTTATCAGAAAGAAATTAGAAAACAACACCCTCCACGATATCCATAAATAACATAAAGTATCTTGGTGTAACTCTAACCAAGCAAGTGAAAGCCTGCATGACAAAACTTCAAATCTCTGAAGAAAGAAAGTGAAGAAGATGTTAAGATCTCCTATGGATCAGTAGGATTAACACAGTGAAAATGGCCATTTTACCAAAAGCAATTTTCAGATTCAACGCAATCACCATCAATATAGCAGAACAGTTCTTTATAAACTTTGCAAGAGCAATTCCCAACTTCATATGGAAAAACAAAGAAACCCAGAATAACTTAAAACAATCCTACACAATAAAATAACTTCTAGAGGTATCGCCATCCCTGATTTCAAGCTATCTTACAGAGCAATAGTAGTAAAATGCATGGTACTGGTATTGACATAGACTGGTTGATCAATGGAATTGAATTGAAACCCAGAAATAAACCCACATCACAAGCTGTGACAAGCTGGAGACCTAAGTCAAGGTAGGTTCCTGGGAGAATATGAGGGGGCCTGAAGCAGAGACACTTAGTAACAGAGGCCATAGAGACTGAAGAAGACACCCTCTATCTATATTATTCTCCTAGCAGAGAGAAAAACTTTCACCCAAAATCTACTCTGCCTATAAGGTGTAAAGATAGAGCAGATAAGGCACAGATTGAGGGAATACCCAATCAATGCCTGGCCCAAACAAATACCCATCCTATTGGAGAGTGCCAACCCCTGACACCATGAAGGATTCTCTGTTAAGTTTGTAAGCAGGAGCCTGACAATGTTGTTTCCTGAAGACTCTACACAGTACCACCTCAAAAAAGATACAATTTTAAATGGAATGGAATGTTAAAAGAACTACTTAAAAAAGCTAAACTTCTAAATGATTATATGAAAGAAATTCTGCACCATGACTGTTGAAATTTTATATTTTCTGCTATTTAATTAGGTGACCACTAATGAATGGATGAGCCCAATATTTATAAACAGTTATAATTATCCAGACTCTACAATAAAGAACCAAACTACTTAAATGAGTTAGAAATGAGTCTTGTCTTGAAGAGACCCTATTCTGGTTACTGAGAAGGACACTTGGGATAATTACAATCCTTTGTGTTAAAGGAGGTTGTTAATTAAAAGAAAAAAAATTAAAGTTCTGTGGGAAGACAAAGATAGAGTTGCTTGGAAAATTATGGGTTAGTAACACTGTTAAGATAATTAGATCTCTCTTAAGAAGACAAAAGAAGTCATCTGCAAGTGGAGACCAGGATGGATGGAAACATACTTCCTAACTAATCTATGCTTGTTAGAAACATTCATGAAAACATAGAAAAGTCCAAGGATACAGTGCAGTAGCAAATGCTAATAGGTTGGCTGAGTTTCTGTTTTTTGAAAAGAAAAAAAAAAAAAAAGAGGGGTGGGGAGACAAATAAATCAAGTTTCAGCTTGTTTATAAATGCCAGATCCCAATATGCCCTGAGATGCCTACCACAGAAAAAGAAGCCTTTACTGATCTATTCCTGGGTGATTTACACAATTACTTATGTTATGATGGAGGGAAAATGATGTTTTTCTGAGACTGGAAAATACAGTATTCATACAGAAATGTTGAATAATAAGAAATATTTATCATAATTTACTATGACTTGTATAATTTTTTCAGCCTAGTAGACAGAAATCCTGAAAGTCTCAATAGCAACAATAATAAAAAGAGCACAAAGTCATGTGCCTTTCTTTTAAGAATAAAAGTTAAGTTTCTTAATAATATGTAGTGGGGCTTTTACCATGACAATATGTGTATGTGCCTCTTTATGTGCGTGTAAGATAATTTAGTGCAAGGGTCACATGAATTGCCAACAACAATAAAAAAGATCATATTATCATATTATCTACTATTCTGTGTAGCCATTTATTAAGGCCAATGGCACTTCATATATTCTCTTTGCTATGAACTTCAGACATTGTTACTATTTCCGTTATGGTTACTATTAATAATAATGTGTACTGTTTTAAGAACAATGTTTTAATACTAGTACTTACATGATTACTACTGCTACTATACTAATGCTAAAGTATTCAAAGTACTTTAAACAGAAAACTGTATAATAGCTATTATTATCGCTATAATTTATTAGAATTTTTGCTGTATGAATACAAATTCTGTATTTGCTTACCTGTAGGTATATTATCACTTTTTATTAAAATTATAAAGAAATTGAAAATGTTAATTGCTTAGATATAGATTCAATTGTATATTTGAACATGATTTTGTGCTAGAAAACACCAGTTCAAGTTACATGAAGATGACTAAGTGAGCCAGCAAGTAGAATCATGGACCTGGACAGTTTGAGCAGGCAGTCTACTTAGAAAAGTATAACAAGACAGAAGAGACCCCAAATTAAGGCAATGGCTCCAAGGCTGAAGGACTTGAATAGATTTATCAAATATCTTAGCGACAACTCCCACAAGGAGATAATTGCAGGCAAGGCTACTGATGGCTCCTTGCTAGGAGGTAAATGCTCTGAAACTAAGTACATTCTCTGTCTTTTTTTTTTTTTTCAATGCATTTTAGGTTTATAAAATTGCCTGGAGGATGATATGGAACAATTTATTCAACAAATTCAGAATTTCATTAATTCCTTTAGTAGTTATAAAAGACAGACAAATGAAATTTGAATAAGGAAGTATGGAAGTATATTTTAAATGATTGCAATATGGAATGATTTTGCACACTTGAAAGAGTACTTAAAATAATTTATAGACTACATATTATTAACGGCCGGTCTCGAAGCCACACTTAACTGGGTGCTAAAGTACTGAGTATACACTATGAAAATCCAGTTTCTTCAAAATGATATGAAAGTTTCAGTAGTTCTTTATTGAAGGAACATACTGTTCATAGTCTATTAACAATTTCTTTGTATTATCCACATGCAAAAGACTGGGACTCATTTCTCTGTAGGATTAGGAAGGGATTTGTGGATCATTTCATTTCAAGTATGTTATTTGAGCAGTGTGGAACTAATTTTGTTCCTTTGAAACATGATATTCTGTCCAATTTATGCATGTTGTAAAGAAGAGCTGAGAGGAGCTTTAGGGAAAACAGTTCAAGAGATAAAATTTAGAGCTTAAATTTAAACTTTAAATGTGAATTATGATGGGCTAGGATTCAGAATTAGCATGTAACAGGTTATCATGAAGGACTGTTGATTTGCAGTGAGAGGCTTCTCTATGCCAACATCTTCAGTTGATTCTGCTTCCTGTTCTTTCAACCTTGCTCGGCTCATTAAATCCATTTATTTCATTTACTAATAGATACCTCTTTTATGTGTTATTACTTAATCCATGTTGTAACTGTTGAAATCTAGTGATGAAGGATTTGAAATGTGATCCCATATTAAGGCTATATTTCAAAATAATTGCTGTATCTGTGTTCTGATGTTGTCCTTCATAGAGGGAGGAAGCCATTTATTTTTCATAGATGGTGGAGGAAAACTCCAAAATCATATGTGATAGTCATGTGACTTTAATCATGATAACAAAGTGAACGTCTTGCATGTCAGCAGTTTCTTTTCTGGCCTTTTCAATCAAGTGAATGCCTGCACATAAAATGAATGAAAGGAGGAAAGGACTCAGTAATGACCATTCTCTCTTAAATGATATTACTTCATTCTCCAAGGTCCTTTTTGTCAGTTTCAATAAAAATAGTAAAAAGCGTTTTTTAAGGTTAGTCTAATGGCAAATATATTTAATCCCATCAACAGTACAGAGAATGTCATATGATGAACTTGAGCCACATCTGAATGTGGACTGAGTTCAAAGTCAACCTGACTAATTTAGTAAGACTTTGTCTCAAAATAAAACAAAACATAACATAACAAAAGGCTAGGATTCAGCACTACAGTAGACTATAGTACTATAGTATAACACCTGAGTGTCATGGCTCAAGCTCTGGGATAAAATTCCATCAATTTTTGTAGTATTCTATTCATTAATTTATTTACTTATTTACTCACAGCATTTCACTGTGAGTAAAACAGAAACTTAAATGTTCCTGTTTCATTTTCCTGAATACTGGGATACTGACTTATATTCCTATTAAACTACAAAGGATGGCTTAACGGTGAAAGACGAATTATAACAAACAAAAAATTAAAATTATGAATACCTGCTAATTTTGTGAAAAAGATGATTAGTATAGTAAGTGCATTGTCTGAGAACTACATAAATTCTAGTTTCTAAGCAGAAAACAAAGGGCGTTCAGAATTAACTTAATTTCTAGATATTGACAACCTAACAGAGATGTTCCTGTGAAAATATTTAAGAAGGTAAAGAAAAGATAAATGTTAATTGAACTAAAGATCATCATACCAGAAAATATATCCAAAAGAAATGTTTAAAAACATCAAACTATATGTAAAGGATCACTCTTGAGATATTTAGTGATTCTATTATCAATTTTAGAAATCTGTAAAAATTTACATTTACGTATTCATCTCTTCATCCCATAGTCCATGTATTCCTTGGAATTTTCATGTTTAGAATATTAGAGATATTTATATGGAAGGGACACAATGAGAAATGGAACACAATATAGAACCTTGAAATAGAAGTATAAACATACAGTCAACAGTCAAATGGTCTCAAACTATCACATGAATGCAGTTCACCGGAAGTACAGCCTTTTCACTAGGTAGACCTGGAGTAATTCTATATCCACTTACAAATTAATATCCACCTAAAACTCAATTTGTGTGAATAATTAACTTATAATTATATTTTATTTTTTGTAATTTATAAATTTTTTACTTATGAGTAAAAGATTTAAACCTTCAGAAAGAAAATAAAAGAAGATTGTCTTGAAGTGTTGTGGCTAGGAAACAAGTTCTTTTGCTTGATAGCAGTGACATGAGTGATAAAGGGTCATTTGATATAACTGACCAACTAGCAATCTGACAATTCTTTTGAAAGTTTTTATTTGAAAGCCAATAAAGATATTAGAAAATGCAGTACAAACTGAGAAAACATTTACATATTTTAATATATAAGTCCAGGAAAATAGAAAATTCCCAAAACTGATCATGAAAATAATCCAACTACAACATGGGAAAAAGAGGTAGCAAAATCTGCCTTTGTGGGAACAGAAACACATCATTAAGTCATATGTAAATGCATCACAAGTTCAAACAACAGTGAAGCAGAATGCGCTACTACCACATGCTTTTGGTAAGTTAAAATGACTTAAAAGTAATGTGGGAGACAGTACAACATACCCCTTCTGTGGTTGGAATAAAAACGGAACAACAAATATAGAGAATTTTATAATCTTTGTTTAAAATTTTAAATATACAAACTCTGAGTCTTTAACTCAGAATAGTGTGAACCTGTTTAAAAATGCAAACATATTCACAGTATTTTTATCCACAGTAACAAATAATAGGAAAGCCCGATATCTCAGGGTACTGTTCAATAAATTGTGGTACATGTATACAGTGGAATAATAGTCAACAAGGCAAATATTACTAAAAAGTAATCACTTAGGTGGAACTTCATATAATCATGCTGAGAAAAATGGGGCTAAACAAAAACTATTATGCAATGTGTAAACTAATTTTCACAACACTTTTGAAATGACAGAAAAAAAAATAGAGAAAAGCTTGTCAGAGAGTAATGGTAAAGAACGTAGGAATGTATTTCTAACTACTCAAAAGTAACAATCACAAAAATGGTAGCACAAACCTGTAACCACAGAGCTAAGGAGGCTGAGGCAAGAGAATTGCTAGTTAAAGGCCAGGCTGTGCTACACTGAGAGACACTGCAAGAAGCCAGTGTCGGAGGAGACAGCTACACAATAGGATGTTTACCTATCATGTGAAACACCCACCCACCCCTCCCCCACACAAACAAGGTTAGGGAATGGTGAAAACAAATCCTGTGGCAATTGAATTGATTTATATTGTTATTCTGTTTAGTCATTATCTTATTTTGGTAGAGTACTATGATTTGACATAATGCTACTTGCAGAAAAAAAAAAACTGAAAAATTGTTATCGAGAAACTCTTCATATTATTTCATATAACTTCATATGAATATGGAGTTGTATTAAAATAAAAAATTAATCCCATTGTTTCCCCAGCAGCTCTTTACTGTATATGTAAAGAGTCTTGACAATCTTTCTACCTCCTGAACTGCTTTGAATTTTGTACCTTTCATGAGCGTCCTAAGCCTTGTAATTCTGTTAGATTCCTGAGTCTTCAGAGCCTTGCTCCTCCCACCAGGAAAGAATGCTTCAGTTTGGAAGGAACTGCCACACAACAGTGCTAGGCTATATGTTAACCATTATTTTACCTGATTTAAAGGATTATTAGCATTGTTCTCTAAAAAAAAAAAAAATCAATCTGGAACTCTACAAGATGGTGGCGACCACTGCGTACCATTTCTGAAAGGTAGAAAATCCAAAACTATTGAGTGGATGGGAGGCTGAAGCCAGAGCATCGACTTTGAGGCTTATCAGGCTAGAAGGGACAACTTGTGAGCTGGGAAAGATTAGACCCAGCCTTCTGCCCCGCATGGATGTCTCCAGGGCCTGAGAGTGGCCAACTGTCAACCCCCTGCACTTCAGCTGCACCTTTGCACTACAGCAGCAGTGGGGAGCACATAACCCCAGATATGGGGCTCCTTATTACTCTAATGGCCAAATAGGGGACATAAATCTGAGAGTAGGGGCTAGAGAGATGGCTCAGTGGTTAAGAGCACTTGTTGACCTTCCAGAGGACCTGGGTTCAATTCCCAGCATCCACAGGGCAATTCATCCTTAACCCTAACTCTAGGAGAGCTACTGCCCTCTTCTGACCTCCATGGGCACCAGCCACACTTACATACAAGCAAGCAAATACTCATACACATAAAAAAAATTTAAAAAAAAATCTGAGAGTAGAAAACTGTGGTCTCTCTGAGCTTACCACATTCATCTGCGAGGGAGTGCTTCTGCAAGAAAGTGCATACAGAGCCCCAGATCAGGGTCCTTCTACACTTGTAGCCAGACATCAGATCCCTCCCATCAGCACCCTGACTGTGTGCAACATAGGGTTCCCTGGGACAGCGTTCTCAACACTGAAACCCCTGTTCTGTGGGTCTCCCCCTGGAACCAAGATAGGGCAGCTCAAGCAGATCTGAGCGCTTGGAGCACAATACCGAGACAGGCCTGTGGGCCACTGAGCCATTCAGGACACCTGAGCTCACCCACTGTGCCACAGCTTGTGCTTGTGTTTCTTCCTTTCACTTCACCCTTCCAGGCAGGCACACCTCCACCCACACTACTGATACTCTGCACTTGTGCTTTCTCCTTAGCGACTCTGAAAAACCAACATCCACTCTCAATAGGTGGACCTCTTTCATCTTCCTGAAGAATATTCCAAACTCAAAAGACAGAGAGACCCAGTCTGTAGTACATGCACCAGGAACAAACAACAAAGGATACTGACCACCAGATGGCCACAGGCAGGTGTAAGAACAAAACCAACAAAAATTAGGACACTATGGCTTCACCAATAATGCCCCAAATCAATGGATATTTTAATTCATCAAAAACACATGAAAATTATTTTAAAGCTATGCTTATTGAGTTTTGAGAGGCACATAAAGATGAAACAAATAAAAAAAAAAGATACCATCACGGAAAGACAGGAATCCACATTCAAACAGATAAAGCAAATGGTGAAAGACATGAACATAGAATTAGAATCAATAAAGAACCCACTTGGATACTGAGCTGCCAAGGGCTACATCTGAGCAGGGTTCTATGTTATATCCATGAATGGTCATTGGTTGGAATATCAGTCTCAGAAAAGACCCCTATTCCAAATGGGTTTCCATAGTAAGGGAACAAGGACTGTCTCTGACATGAACCCAGTGTATGGCTCTTTCACTCCTGCCCTGCTGCCCCCCGCCACCGGGTGGGAGCAGCCTTGCCAGGCCACAAAGGAAGAAAATGCAGCCAGTCTTGATGAGACCTGATGGGTCAGATGGAAAGGGAGGAGGATCTCTCCTATCAGTGGACTTGGAGAGGGGCATGGCAGGAGATGATGGAGGGAAGGTGGGATTGGGAGGGAATGAGAGAGGGGGCTATAGCTGGATATACAAAGTGAATAAACTGTAATTAATATAAAATATAAATTAATTTAATAAGAATCAATAAAGAAAACACAAACAGAGAAAACCCTGGAGCTAGAGAATTTAGAGAAAAGATCAGGAACCACAAAGGTAAGCATCATCAAGAGACTACAAGAGATGGAAGAAAAAAATCTCAGGCACTGAAGATACAATTACAAAAACTGATACATCTCTCAAAGAAAAAAATAAAATCAGAAAAGTTCCAAACACAAAACATCCAAGAAATCAAGGAAGCCACAAAAAAATGAAATCTAAGTATAATAAGAATAGATGAAAAAGAAGATTCTAGGCTACAAGGTCCAGAAAATATTTTCAAGGAAATCAGAAGAAAATTTTCCCAACTTAAAGAAAGAGATGTCCATAAACATACAAGAGGCCTACAGAACACCAAGTAGACAAGAAAGACCAGAAAAGAAACTCCTCACATCACATGATAGTCAAAATACTAAATATACAGAGCAAAGAAAAAATTTTAAAAGCAGCAAGAGAAAAAGGCCAACTAACATACACAGGTACCTATCAGAATCATACCAGATTTCTCAAGAGAAACCATGAAAGCCAGAAGGGACTGGACAGATGCCATGCAGGCTCTAAGAGAACACAGATGTCAAACAAGACTACTATAAACAACAAAATTTACAATCAACATAGATGGAGAAAACAAACTATTCCATGACAAAATTTTTTTTCATATCCATTTGCCTGAAAATTTTATTGTTTCATTTTTCCTTACATCGGAATAGAATCCGTTGTGTAAGCATACCACATTTTTATTATCTATTAATTAGATGAAGGAAATCTAAGTTGCTTATGTCTTCTGACTATTGGGAATAGAGAAACAATGAATATGAATGAGCAAGGATGGAGTAAGATCCTTTAGGATATGCTCAAGAATGATATAGCTATGTCACATAGTACATTTACTTCTAGCTTTAAAATTATTTTTCTGTATGTGTATATGCCTGGAAAAGTGTACAGACTGTGCTGGGGTGGTGTCTACAGAGATTAGCAAAGGGTTTAAATAAGGTTGAGGCTGGAGTTACGGGTAGTTCTGAGTAGGTGTTTGAAACCAAACCCAGATATGTTGTAAGAGAAGCAAGCACTCTTAACTACTGAATATCTCTCCAATCCCTAACATTTCTAGCTTTTGCGGATCCTCCACACTAGTTTTGAGCCCTAAATGGGACATCTGGATAAAACCCACTTCCCTCACTGCTCAGAGATCAACACAGAGGAGAGGAAAGAAAAAAAAATTAAGAGTCAGAGGTAGCAGAGGAATGCATTGGAACAATTTTCTAAACAGGACAGGGCCATTGGACCCACAAATTCACAGTCAATGTAAATGTTTGGACAAGACTGCGTGTAAGATCAAACCACTTTAAATTCTGAAATGGAGAGATAAGGACACATAAAGTTCCACCCACTAGCTGATGAAATACTAGCAATTGACTGCTGTTAGGATATGGACAGTCTTACTCCTTCAGGAATATGTCCCTAATAGGTTGCCAGTGTTTAAGTAAATATCTGTAGTCTCATGCATGCACTGATATCACTATATCAACATAGTTGTAAAAAGAGTGCATGGAGTGCTTTAAGAAATAAGTATAATAAGGTTAAGGGAGGAGTTATAGGGAAGAGAGAAGATGGGCTTCTATTAAAAATCTTAATGTATGAAAACATCAAACAGCCATGACAAAATTAAACAATATCTACATAGCAAACCCAGCCCTACAGAAGATAGTAGAAGGAAAACTCCACTCTAATGAAATCAACTACACCCAAGAAAACACAGTACATAGAAAACCTTACTTCAAAAATCAAAATAAAACAAGCACACAAACACTATCACCACCAACTCCATGATTAAAAGAACTAACATTCTTTGCTTACTATTAATTGTCAACATCAATGGACACAACTCTTCCAATAAAAAGACGCAGATTAACAGAATGGTTGTGGAAACAGGATCCAACATTCTGCTACATCCAAGAAATACATATTTGCAACATTTAAAGACACTTCATCAGAGTAAAGGGCTGGAAAATGTAAAATGTTTTTCAAGCAAAGGGACCCAGAAAACAAGCTGGGTTAGCTATGCTAATACCTAATAAAACAGGCTCTCAAACACAATTAATCAAAAAAAAAAAAAAAAAAAAAAAAAAAAAGAGGAGGGACACTTCATTCTCATCAAAACAAAAATTTGATCATAGGACATCACAATCCTGAACATCTATGCCCCAAATACAAGAGCACCTGTGTTTGTAAATAAAACATTATTAAAGCTCAAATCACACATTGATTCCAACACCATAATAGTGGGAGACTTCAAAACTTCACTCTTACCAAGGGACGGATCATATAGATAGAAGCTAAATAGGGAAATAATGACATTTACAGAGGTCCTAAATCAAATGTAACTAATAGATGTCTACAGAACCTTTCACCCAAACTCTACCTTCTTCTTAGCACCCAACAGATCCTTCTTCAAAATGACCATATAATCAGCCACAAGGCAAGACTCAACAGATACAAGAAGATTGAAATAATCCCTTGTATCCTATTATACCACCATCACCTATAACTAGACTTCAACAACAACAGAAATAACAAAAAGCCTATACATGCATGGAAACTAGACAACTGTCAACTCAATGACAGCTGGGTCAGGGTAAAAGAAAAGAAAGAAAGAAAGATATTACAACCTTCCTAAAAATTCAGTGAAAATGAAGGTACAACATACCCAAATTCCTGGGACATAATGAAAGCAGTACTAAGAGGAAAGTTCATAGCACTAAGTGTCTTCAGAAAGAAGTTTGAGACATCTGATACAAGCAACTTAGAGGCACACCTGAAAGCCCCGGGGGTGGGTGTTGTAGGTGGTGTTTAGTATTTACTGTTGGTTTATCTTTTAGTAACATTGCTGTTAATCCTAAACAGCTGTATACTCAGATCACCACACAGAGACTGGAATTTACTTATTTAACCTAGAACGCAATGCTGGGCAATAGTTACTCCCTCCTAAACCTCCAAGCCCTCATTGTTTCCTAACATTTAGATTTTACCCATTATATGTGCTTTTTGTGAAATCTTAGGTCCAGTTCATCTCTCCAGGGTTTTCCAAGACCTCCTCCGGATTGGCTTTCCTCACTCTTCGCCCTTTCTCCTCCCACTCATTTCCTGTCCTCTGGCTCTTCCCCTCTCCTTGCTCAACATTGTGTCTAGTTGCTTTATTTTGGCCTATTTACACAAATTTGAGACAGGATGCTTAGAATAAGTATCACAATGCAATATCCAGATTGAAACCAGAGAATGAAGGGGAGAAATCAGCATTTGAATGAACAAGGGTAAGGTGTATACATTTCAAAAGAACATTATACCAACAGGTGGGGGAGGGAAAACAAACATAACCAAGAGGAGTAGACAGTTGGAAATAATCAAACTCAGAGTAATCAAGAGTTATTTCTTTGAGAAAATTAACAAGACAGACAAATCCTTAGCCAAACTAATGAAAATGCAGAGAGAAACTATCCAAATCAGCAAAATCAGAAATGAAAAAGAGGACATAATGACAAATAAAGAGGAAATTCAAGGAATCATTAGGTCTTACTTCAAAAGCCTATATGCCACAAAATTTGCAAATCTAAATGAAATAGACAATTTTTCCTGATAGATTTAATTTACCAAAGCTAAACCAAGATCAGGTAAATAGATTAAACAGTCCTATATCCCCCAAAAAATAGAAGCAGTCATCAAAAAAAGCCCAGGGCCTGATGATTTCAGCTCAGAATTCTAACAGACCTTGAAAGAAGAGCTGATGCCAATACTATTTAAACTATTTCACAAAATAGCAACATTACCAAACTCATTCTATGAGGCCATAGTAACTAAACAACACAAAGACCCAAACAAAAAGGGGGAATTCAGATCTATCACTCTTATGAACATTGACACAAAAAAAATAATCCATAAAATACTCGGAAAATAAAACCAAGAACACATTAAATATATCTATCATCCACCATGACCAAGTAGGCTTCATCCCAAGCTTGCATGGGTGGTTCAATATACGGATATCCATCAATGTAATCTACCACATAGCAAACAGAAGGAAAACAAAGAAATAAACCCACACACTTATGGACAACTAAAATTTGACAAAGATGCCAAAACCATACGATGGAAAAAAATAGCTCTTCAACAAATGGTACTGATCTAACTGGATGTCTACATGTAGAAAAATGAAAATAGATCCATACTTATCACCCTGCACAAAACTAAAGTCCAAGTTGATCAAAGTCCTCAACATAAAACCAGACACACTAAAATAGTTAGAAGAAAAAGGGGGGAAGAACCTTGACCTCATTGGTACAGGAGATAACTTCCTGTATAAGCACAAGCTCTAAGATCAACAATCAATAAATGGGACCTCATGACACTGAAAAGTCTTTCTAAAGCAATGGATACTCTCATCAGAACAAAATGACAGTCTATGGACTGGGAAAGGATCCTTACCAACCCTATGTTTGACAGTGGACTAATATCCAGAATATATAAAGAACTCAAGAAGTTAAACACCAAAAAAACCAAAGTAATCCAATTAAAAAATTTAGTGCAGAGCTAACGAGGGAATTCTCAATAGAGGAATATCGAATGGCAGAGAAACACTTAAAGAAATTTGTTCAACGTCCTTAGTCATCAGGTACAAATTAAAACAATGCTGAGATTTCACCTTATACTCATCAGAATAGCTAAGATCAAAAACTCAAGTGACAATTCATGCTGGATAGTATATGGAGAAAGGGAAACCCTCCTCCATTAAGGATGGGAATGTAAACTTGTGCAACCACTTTGGAAATCAATCTGGTGTTTTCTCAGACAATTAGGAATAGTGCTACCTCAAGATCCAGCTATACCATTCCTAGGCATATAACCAAAAGATGTTCAAGTATACAGCAAGGACATTTGCCCAACAATGTTCATAGCAACTCTATTCATAATAGCCAGAAGCTGGAAACAACCCAGATGTTCATCAACTGAGGAATGGATACCTCCCATATCATGTCTTCTAAAAGAATCATTTACTCATTTTAAGTCCACTGAATCTAGTTAGTTTTGTCCATACATGCTGGCTGGTTCTTCATAACATATTCAGTAGGCTTGTGTCCACAATCTAGGAACTCATGCCCAGGATTGTCAGTCTCCATAGTTATGTCACATTAATCTTCGGTTACTACTAGATTGTAATAAAATGATTAGTAGTAGTGACATAAAAAATCTCTTTGATTTAGTATGTAGGAGATATGGCATTCTTTATACTATAGATGTGATACGCAGTTGACTTCTATTAGTTTCTGTTCAGTACAAAAAAATGGCATTAAATTTAAGTGTGGTAAATGTCTGTATGACTTTACCAATGGGCAGTAAATGCATTTCATATCAGTGTACTTATTAATAAATGGAACAAAATGAATGAACTTTTCACTGACAATGTGTGCACTAGAGAAGATATAATTATGTTACATCTTATAGTCATTTTGCTCTACATGCTTCTGTACTTGTATTAATATAGACTTTTCACTGGCATAGGCCCAGGATTTAAGTAGTACTTCCTCTTTTTAATGTGCGAAAAGAAAAGCTCAAAATTTTAAAGAATCATCCATTAGGTAGAAAATTTAAGCATATTCTCAAAATGTAGTACTATTAATCATCAGTCTTCAACAGCTAATATTCCTCTTGAAAACCAATCAAAATAAAATACTATTAATCACTGGAAATAATTCACTCTTCAACAGCTAATACTCCCCTTGAAAACCTTCAAATATCTACATTATGCCCAAAGTCACATCATACTTTTCATTAATGAAATTTGTTTCATTAATGAAACAGATGAGAACATTACATTTTAATATACTTTGGTTTGGACACTGACTAATACAATATGAATAAAAGAAAATGAGGTCCATCTGTTTGGATAATGCTTAAGAATAATGGAATCCAGTCCAGAAATGACAATGTTCCCTGAGCCATCAACAAAATCATTTCTACCAACTCAGCACAATGACTTTTAAAAGGAAATTAATTAGTATTCTTAGAGATATCTTCTTTCCTATATCATTTGTCTTAGATTGTATCAAATTAAATCAGTTTATGGTTTCAGAAATCCATATAAAAATAAGTTACAAACTAAGCCATTTCTATATTTTGTTAAAATCATGCTTAAATCCTGGAATTCCTAGTGTTATGCATCTTTTCTTCATATATGCACTGAAGCTGTATAATTGCAACTTACAATAAGTTTAACTTCAGTAGCTTATGCTTTTTAATCAAATTTTGTACACTGTTTCACGCTGTGGATACTTATTTTTATTTTTTATTTCTTCTTATTTATTATTCATTACATTTATATCCTGATTGTAGCATCCTCCCTCATCTCCTCTGGTCCCATCCTCACTCTCTCTTTCCCTCTATCCTTCTCCCTTAGTCCACAGAAAGGGGGAGCCCTGCTCCCATACCATCTGATCTATCAAGTCTCATTAGAACTGCCTGCATCCTCTTCCTCTGTGACCTGGAAAGGCCTCACCAGTCCTGGTTGAAGTGATCAAAAAGCAAGCAACAGAGTCCACTGTGGATATTTAAAGAATAATAAGAATCATAGTATAGGTTTAATTTACCAATAACAGTTACCTATTTCTCTATCAAATAAGTGATTTAATGTAATTTCTATGTTCCTAATATGTAGAATTCAGTCATACATTTCGTGTTAAATTGAAGAAGAATAACCAATCCACGGCACTGAGCACCTATGCAATTAGGACTAGAAGCCTAGAAAAGGAAAAGCAAGAGTTCAATATCAGCTTTATCAGAAGAGGCTTTTAACACAAAGGGAGTTCATTCCCAACCTCTCTTTTGAAATTATAGTTCTTTTAAAAAGCATACAAAAGGAGCAGAGGCAAACTGATGGAGGAAGAGTAGGAGAAATGAAGAAAAGTGGAGCTTTAGAATTAAACAATATCATCTTCAACAAATGTTTCTGGTCCAACTGGATGTCTACATGCAGAAAAATGAAAATAGATCCATATTTATCACCCTGCACAAAACTAAAGTCCAAGTGGATCAAAGACCTCAACGTAAAACCCAGTACACTTGTTAGTATAATGTTCTTTTGGAATGTATACAATTTACCCTTGTTCATTCAAATGCTAATTTCTCTCCCCCACTCTCTGGTTTCAATGCCTACATTGCATTGTGATACTTATAATAAGCATCATCCTTCTCAACTTTGTGTAAACAGGCCAAAATAAAGCAATTAACCACAATATTGAGAAATAGAAAGGAAGCAGGAAGAGAGGGAGGACCCAGAGGACAGGAAGGTGGGAGGCAGAGGAGGAGGAGAGAAGAGCAGACAAGAGCTGGGAGAAAAGAGGCAGGAACAAAGATCTTGGAACAACGTGGAGAGATGGATAGACCTAATATATCACAAAAACAAGTATAATGTGGGAAATCTGAATGTTAGGAAACTATGAGGGCTTGGAGGTTTAGGATGGAGTCACTATTGCCCAGCATTGTGCTCTAGGTTAATTAAATAAATCTCAGTCTCTGTGTGGTGATTTGGTTATACAGCTGTTTAGGATTAAAAGCAACGTGAATAAAAGATAAACCACTAGTAAATATTAATTGACACCTACAACATACACTAAAATGGTTAGAAGAAAAAGTGAGGAAGAGCCTAGAACTTATTGCCACAGGAGACAACTTCCTGTACAGAACAGCAACAGCACATGGTCTAAGAGCAACAATCAATAAATGGGATCTCATGAAACTGAAAAGTTTCTGTAAAGCAAATGACACTGTTGTCAGAAAAAAAAATGACAGCCTACAGACTGGGAAATGATCTTCATCAACCCTATATCTGACAGAGGGCTGATATCCAGAATATATGAAGAACTAAAGAAGTTAAAAAACAATAAATTAAGCAATCCAATTAAAAATGAGGTAGAGAGCTAAACAGAGAATTCTCTAAAGAAGAATATAGAATAGCAGAGAAACAGTTAAAGAGATGCTCAATGTCTTAGCCATCAGGGAGGTGCAAATCAAAACGACCCTGAGATTTCACCTTACCCCCATCAGAATGGCTTAGATCAAAAACTCAAGTGACAACAGATGATGGAGAGGTTGTGGAGAAAGGAGAACCCTACTCCATTGCTGGTGGGAATGTAAACTTGTGCAACCACTTTGGAAATCAATCTGGTACTTTCTCAGACAATAAGGAATACTGTTTCTTCAAGATCCAGCTATACCACTCCTAGGCATATATCCAAAAGATGCTCAAGTACACAACCAGGAAATTTGCTCAACAATGTTTGTAGCAGCTTTATTCATACTAGCAAGAACCTGGAAACAACCCAGATGTCCAGCAAAGGAGGAATGGATACAGAAATTGTGTTACAATTACACAATGGAATACTGCTCAGCAATTAAAAACAAGGAAATCATGAAATTTGCAGGCAAATAGTGCAATCTAGAAACAATCATCCTGAGTGAGTTATCACAGGAGCAGAAAGACACACACAGTATATACTCATTTATAAGTGGGTACTAGACCTATAAGATAAGATAAACATACTGAAATCTGTACACCTAAGGAAGATAAACAAAAAAGAGGACCCTGGGTAAGATGATCAATCCTCACTTAGAAAGACAAGTGGGATGGTTATTGGATGTAGGAGAAAACAAGTAAGAGGACAGGAGCCTACCACAGAGGGCCTCTGAAAGTCTCTACCTAGCAGTGTATCAAAGCAGATACTGAGACTCATAACCAAGCCTTCTGCAGAGTACAGGGGATCTTATGAAAGAAGGGGAAGTTAGTATTACCTCAAGAGGACAGGAGCTCCACAAGGACCAAATATATCTGGGCACAGGGGTCTTTTGTGAGACTATATCTCCAACCAAGGACAATATATAGATATAACCTAGAACCCCTGCTTGAGTGTAACCCATGGTAGCTCATTTTACAAGTGGTTAACACAGTAAGGGGAACAGGGACTATTTCTGATATGAATTCAATGGCAGGTTCCTTTTCCTCCCCTCTTTCCCTGAGGGAGGAGCAGCCCTGCTAGGCCACAGAGGAGTACTTTGTAGCCAGGCCTGAGTATAGCTGATAAGCTAGGGTCAGATGAAAGGGTAGGAGGTCCTCCCCTATCAGTGGACTTGGAAAGGGGTAGGGAGAAGATGAGAGAGGGTGTGAATGGGAGGGTAGTGGGCTACAGCTGCAATACAAAGTTATTAAACTGTAACTAATATTAAAAATTAAAATTTAATTAAAAAACTGAAACAATAAAATATATAAAGTTTTGACAATGACATTAATCAGTAATATAATTTCAACAATCTTTACATGTAAACCATTTTTCTAGGAGGGAAGAGAATTAACCCTTTTAGGATAGAATATGTACAATGTGAATAGAGAAGTACACCCTCTTCTTCGTAGTAGTCTGATGATTGCAGAGAAGGAAACAATTCACATTAGTTTCTGTAAAAGAATGTTAAAAAGATGCTTCAGTTTGCTAGTAGAAAGTATTGAGATGGTATTTTCTGTAGCAGTAATTCTGAAGCACCTTTTCCTTGTCTTAAATTGTGCAAAAGTAAATATAATATCAGTGTTGATTTTGATGAATTTACTATTCTGATTCTTTATTTAAAAAAATGATTAAGTGTAAAAAAAGACATCAGATTACTGAGTTTAGTATTACCAGAGAACATTGTTGAGGGAACTCTCAAAAAAAATCTTTAGATTTTCCTATCACTCCTTTTTTGTTAGGAAAGATGACACAATTTTTTTTAAATTTTGTGTATATCGTTTAGATAAAGAAAGATAAAAAATGTTCATAAAATTATTTTTTAATCCTAATATTCATCAAAGGCCATCATGTTCTTCATAACCGCAAAGAGTTAATATGAAGTAAGTTTATATTTAATGCATGTGTTGATGTGTATGCTGTCCTCTAGTTGGCATGGTTTAGTGACAGTCTGAGGAAATAACGCTTGAATATCTGGCACCTATGTTGATTCTTTTCTAATTCTAATGTACTGCCAAGGTCTCTGAATTGCAATGTCGTCCAGTATGAATAAAACAATACTCCTAATTTATTGCTTATAGTAAGTTCAAAAACAAATGTGAAAACTCAGGATATATTTGTAAATACTCTCCAGGCTGAAATGATTGGTGAGTAGTTTCATGAGACTGGTGTCACACATAGATAAAGGTAATTGAACATGTACATGGAAAGCTCAAGGTGAGAATAGAATTATTGTAAGAAGCCATTAAATCAAGAACACAGGAAACAGAATGATGGTATCTATTATTCTTTTTGTTCTGTTAATGGTTTTCACTACTACGTATTCAAGTTTCAGAGGAGAGAATCTTGTGTACATTTCTGGCTGTTTTTTTTTTTTTTTCTGATTTGAGTGTTTACCATGGTTTTACATAAATTGCACTATAAATGTTACATCAAAGTATAATTACTTCTAATATTTGTCTGCCTAAATCCCTCTTATCATTGAAGAATGTATGAGCATTAAAATATTTTTAGGTCTTGAGGTAGCACTATTTCTAATTGTCTGAGAAAGCGCCAGATTGATTTCCATAGTGGTTGTATCAGTTGACATTCCCACCAGCAGTGGAGGAGGGTTCCCCTTTCTCCACATCCTCTCCAGCATCTGTTGTCACTTGAGTTTTTGATCTTAGCAATTCTGATGGGTGTAAGGTGTAATCTCAGGGCCACTTTGATTTGCATCTCTCTGATGGCTAGGGATGTTGAACATCTCCTTATGTGTTTTTCTGCCAGTCTATATTCTTCTACAGAGAATTCTCTGTTTAACTCCATACCCCATTTTTATGCCACTCCTAGGCATATATCCAAAAGATGTTCAAGTACACAACAAGGACATTTGCTCAACCATGTTTGTAGCAGATTTATATATAATAGCCAGAACCTGGAAACAACCCAGATGTTCATAAACAGAGCAATGGATATAGAAATTGTGGTACTTTTACACAACAGAATACTACTCAGCAATTAAAAACAAGGAAATCATGAAATTTGCAGGCAAATGGTGGGATCTAGAAAAAAAATCATCCTGAGTGAGGTATCCCAAAAGCAGAAAGACACACATGGTATATCCTCACGTATAAAGACCTATAAGATAGGATAAAGATACTAAAATATGTACACCTAAAGAAGATAAAGAAGAAAGAGGTCCAGGGGTAAGATGATCAATCCACATCTAGAAAAACAAATGGAATGGACATTGGAAATAGGAGAAAACAAGTAACAGAACAGTAGCCTACCACAGAAGGCACCTGAAAGACTCTATCTAGCAGTGTATCAAAGCACATGCTGAGACTCAGAACCAAACCTTTGGCAGAGTGTAAGGAATCATATGAAGAAAGGAGGAATTAGTATATCTTAGAGAGGACAGGGAGCCCCACAAGGTCCAAATATATCTAAGCACAGGGGTCTTCTATGAGACTGTTTATCCAACCAAGGACCATACATAGATCTAACCTACAACTCCTGCTCAGACATAGCTCATAGTAGCTTAGTATCCAAGTGGGTTCCCTAGTAAACGGGACAGGAATTGTTTCTGACATGAACTCATGAACATCCCCTCCCCCCTGAAGGAGGAGCAGCCTTGCTAGGCCACAGATAAGTACATTGCAACCATCCTGAAGATATCTGATAAGCTAGGGACAGACAGAAGGAGAGGAGGACACCCCCTCTCAGTGGACTCAGAAGGGGGCAGGGAGGAGATGAGGGAGGGAGGGGAGGGTTGGGAGGAAAAGAGGGAGAGGGCGACAGCTGGGATACAAGTGAATGTATAAAATTATTTAAAAAAATATTTAAAAATATTTTTAGGTCTGGCAAGACAGCTCAGGGAATAAGAGGTTTGCTACCCAAGAATAAGGACTAGAGTTCAAATCCACAGCAACTGTGTAAGAGTCATGTGGGTTTGGTGTCCTCCTTTAATATCAAGATGAGTGAGTAGGAATTCCCAGAGCAATCTAGATAAGCAGGCTAGCTGAAATGATAAAATCTGAGTTAAACAGAGAAACTCTGCCTCATTATCTAAGGTGAAACAGTAGCAGAGGAAGACAATTGCTGCTAATCTTTGGCTACCACAAGTAGGCACGTATACAGACAGACAGGCCTGTAAGGGCACATATGCCACACTCATACAAACATACATACATGCAATATTAATATGCAATCACATATACTTAAGTAATATACAAAAGTGGTTTTCAATCTAACCCACTTTCTGTGTAATTTCTAATCTACTTTATAAGTTCACTTACTGTGTTCTTTTTCATACTTAAGGAAACAAAGCTCCTAAGAGTTTTCTGTATAGCTGTGATGAAAATTATATTGAATAACTATCATTCTGAAAATAGTCCGTTAAAGTTACAGCAGATTCCATACCTGAGGACCCAGTATTAATACAGCACAAAACACATTCCATATCTGTTTAACTAATGAATGGTGTCCATCTAAGTCACTCTCATTTCACTTTAAAGAAACTGTCCTGGTTCTCTCTAGAAGAGGTCATGTCCAACTTCTCATATAAGCTTGGAGTAAGATCTTCAATTCATTCATTTCCTCCATCCCTTTTCACAAATATAGAAATTTGTAAATCATAAATATGATTTCAGATTTCATTTATAGTAGAAAAAGGTTTTCTTTTGTTTCTGATAACAAGATTATTCATTCAAATCCTTTTCCCATTTTTACCTCCTGTTTTAGTTTGATTGTTTTTATTGAAAATAGATTATTTTCTCATACAATATATCCTGTTTATAACTTCTCTTGCCTCTACTCCTTCCAGTTCCTCCTCTCCCTTGTTATGTACTCCCTATCTGCCTCTCATTAGAAAAGAAGAGATATCTAAGAGATAAAAATCAAACATGATGAAATAAAAATAAGATGAAGTAAAAACTTTCCTAATAAATTTGGACATGGACACCCAAAAGGAGAAAAAGAGATCCACAAGTCCCAGTGTCTATTAGGTCCATTTGTATTATAATGTCTTTTAGCTTCAGTGTTTCTTTAGTTTTTGTATGGATGAAAAGTACATTGGTGACACTGAGATACTGACTTTTCCTAGTCTCAGTAGGTCAATATGTGATACAAGCTGTAGTAGTGTCTTTGCTCAAAGTGAGTGCTTATACGTTTAAAAGGGCATGCTAGTGGGTGGATTTTTCCTTCTATGAGTATGTAGTGTCCTTCTGCATCCCTTTTAATTAGTTTTGGAGTGAAGTTTATTTTATGAGATATTGATATGGCTGCCCCAGTTTGTTTCTTAGGTTCATTGCTTGTTATGTCTCTTTTTTGTGTGTCAGTACATTTTTAGATTCAACACTTTCTTTGATATACTTCTACTGTATCTTCATTGCCTGAGATTCTCTCTTTAATCTCTTCCATTCTGTTGGTGAAGATTACCTCTATAGTTTCTGTTTGAATTCCTACCTTTTCCTTCCCAGAATTCCCTGGGTTTGTGTCTTCTATTTCCATTCAGGTCATGACTAGTTTTATTCATTTCCTTCAACTTTTTTCTTGTAATTTCTTGGACTTACTAAAAGGGATTTATTTATTTTTGTGTGTTTTCCTATATTTCTTTTATTTCTTTAATAGAAATATTAATTTACTCTTAGTTGGGTTTAATTTTTTTTTCTTCTGTTTCACATATGTTGGAATATTCTGAGCCTGCTGTGGTAAGCTAGCTTGGCCCCAGTGGAGACACATTTCCCTGATCATTATTGATTGTTTTTTTATACTGAGGTCTAGGCATATGGGTTTAGGGATATTTCAAATTTAAGTGTTTTTTTTTTTTTTTTTTTTTTTTTTGGAAGGGAGCCGTTGTCTTTGTGTCTTTGTTAGGTATGTGTTCTATTTCCTAGTTTCTAGTTTCTGTTTCCTCTTCGAAATTTCAGAGAGTGTAATGGCTGCATTGACTGCTTTACTGGTCTGCTTTACTGGTGTGCTTATAGAGAATATCTACTGGTGTTAGAGGCTTGAGGAGAGGGGAAAAGCAGTTTAGGAGATGATGGCCCGTGAGATCCACAAGGGGTGTGAGCAGGTGGAAGGACGTCTTCTGAGTGGGGTCTAGGCGTACAGAAAGAGAGAAGACTTGGTCTGCAGTCGGTCTTCCTCATTTTCTGGCAAGTCTGGCCTCCCTTTATCAGAGGGTACCTGCTGGTATAGGGGGACTGGGACACAATGATGAATGGAGGAAAGGAAAAACAGGAGGGAGATTATCTGTGGGCAGAAGGGAAGGGAAGATAGAACGGGCAATCTGTTGCAGCACTAAGGATAAGAGTGAAGGACTTGAGCTAGGAGAACAGGGGAAAAAGAGCTATGCCAGCAGCCTTCCTGGTTTTCTAGCAGGCACGGCCTGTATTGATCAGAAGTTGCCTGCTTGAGTTGTGGGCTGGGATACAGCACCATGTGTGGGAGGGAGGCCAGGAGGGAATGATCTGTGGGGTTCACAGGCGCTGTGGGGAGAAGCAGGCTGCAGCTGGTCGTTTATTACAGCACTGGGGACTGGACTGAGGAAATGGGTCGAGGGGAACAGAGACTGAGGATAAGCTCTGCCCAGTTTCAGTTTCTTAAAGTACAGTAGAAATAAATTATATTTACATGCACAATTTATTTTCATATAAGTACATTATAGTGAAAATATGATCACATTCATGTTAATAAACACATTAATCATCCTAAAATGTTTCTACATGACAATTTTTTAGTACAAATCTTGCATCCTAGACTTCAAAACAGACTGTGAGAAAACTATTTCTCTGCTGACCGTGCAACAGATTGACTTGATTCATCTTTGCCTCTCTGATCTGGTCACCAGAAACCCTTTTCTGTCAGGATTTGTATTACACAGAAACGAAATCATGAGTACTCACCTGAATGAGGATTTGAGTGGTGTGTCAAGTCTACAACTCTTTGGTGTTCTGTTTCTTTGCATTTCTTTTTTGTCTAATACTCAGCTCTATAAGACCTTGCCTCTTTCACTTACTATACTCAATTCACTGTTTGTTTACTTGGAATGACATTGTCACTTAGGTAGGTTTCCCCAAGCATGATTCCATTCTGAGTAATATATCACAGCATATAGGCAGCAGCAATTTTAGGGCTATTCCTGTCAACTTCTGTCAGCAAACACTATTGTTTGTGACAAGTTTGAATTTAAAATGTCCCTATAGGCCTATATATTTGAAGTTTTGGTTCCTAGATGTGGCAGTATGAAGAAAGGTTATAGAACTTACAGTCTTCTTAGAGAAAGTGCATCACTGGCAGTGGACTTCAAACATTTATATCTTCACTTCCATTCCACTCTCTACTTCCTGCTTGTGGAAGTATATCAGACCTTTCAGTTTCTCCTCTAACTGCCTATTGCCATCCTTTATTCTTCATGTGGACTCCCCCTCTATAACCACAGGCCAAACGTAAACTCTTTCATCTATAAGCTGCTTTTTGTTATGATGTTTTATCTTAATATAAAAACAACAAAAAAACAAAAAACAATACAGAGTTGGTGCCAAAGAATGGAATGTCGTCAGGACACTGAAGTTGTTTTAAAGAGATATGGACGACTTTTAAAATTTACACTTGAAAATTAATTGGATGATTCATCAGTTTCTGAAGCCCCTCCCCCCCCCAGTCCAGATTTTTGGGCTCTGTTGCTCTCCTTGTGGAGCTCCTGTAAAATCCAGGTCTTTCTATTTCCCCCTTCTTCCATAAGATTTTCTGCAATCTGCCCAAAGATTTTCTATGAGTCTTAGCATCTGCTTCATTACCTGGAAGGGTAGAGCCTTTGAAAGGTCCTCTGTGGAAGGCTCCTGTCCTTTTCCCTGTCATCTCCTGCTTCTGATCTCTATCCTGTTTGCCTTTCTGAATGAGGATTAAGCCTCTTCCCTAGGGTTCTCTTTGTTGTTTAATTTCTTTAGAAGTATAGATTTTCATGTTTATCCTATATTATATGGACCTAGATCTCCTGTTCAGATGTAGCCCATGTGGGTTTCCTAGTAAGGGCAAAAGGGGCAGTCACTGGCATGAATTCTTTGATCACCTACCCCTGGTGAGGTGGTCTTACTAAGCTACAAAGAAAGAGTATACAGACAGTCCTGATGAAACCTGATAGGCTAGTGTCAGATAGTAAGGGAGGAGGACCTCCCTTATTAGTGAGCTAGGGGAGGGACAAGGGGGGAAGAGGGAGGAAGGTTGGGATTGGGAGGAGATGAAGGAGAGGAGCTACAGCTGGGATACAAAGTGAATAAATTATAATTAATAATAATAAACAAAAAGAAAATTAATTGGATACTAAAAGCAGAAATTAATGGGTCATTTTACTAGAATACAAGAGTACTTAAATTTTGAAGATAATACCTGGGAAGAGAGGGAAAAGGAAGACAAAGATGTTGTGAAAGGAACAGAAACCATGGGTGGAGGCATCTCTGTGACAAGCTGAAACCTATGACAGAATAGGCTCTTGGAAGGATATGGAAGTGACTATAGCTGAGACTCTTAGTAGCAGGTGTAATGGGGAGTGCAAAGGATACCCTCTACTAGACAGGACTTCTATCAGACAGAGGGAGCACCAACCCATCCACTAAAGCTTCGACCCAAACTTTACCTTGCCTACAAGATGTGCATGGAGACAAATAGATCAGAGATTGAGGGAATGTCCAACCAATGCCTGGACCAACCTGAAGCCAAGCCCATGGGAGAGAGTCAACCCCTGATAGAATTAATGATATTTGCTATGCTTACAGATAGGAGACTATCAGAGGATTATAGCTGTCCTCTGAGAGGCTGCACCTAGCAGTGGATTGAAAAAGATGCTGAAAATCACAGCCAAACTTTGGGAGAAGCACAGAGAGTCTTGTGCAAGAAAGGGGGAAGAACAGAAGGTAGGGAACAGGAACTCTGCAAGAAGACCAACAGAGCCAAATAACCACGGCCCAGGGCAGCTTATAGAGACTGAAGTACCAACTAAGGACCATGTATGGACCGGACATAGTCCACCTACACAGATGTAGCCTATGGGCAGCTTGGTCTTTATGAGGGTCTCCTAGTAACGGGAGCAGGGGCTGTTTATCTCATAGACCCTGGAACATACTTTTTGATTATTTCCCCATGGTATAGCTGCCTTAACAGGCCACAGGAGAAGAGGATGAATTCAATCCTGATGTTACTTGATGTGCTCAAGTGGGTTGGGAGAGGAGAGGTGGCTTCTTTTTTCTTTTCTTTCTTTCTTTCTTTTCTTTTTCTTTTTTTGAGAATTAGAGGAGGGTAAATAGGGGGATCAGGTAAGGAGGGTGGAACTAAGAGATGGGAGGGAGCTATGATAGGGATTAAAAGTGAATAGATAGGTAGATAGATAGATAGATAGATAGATAGATAGATAGATAGATAGATAGATAGACAGACAGATGTATAGATAGAGTGCTGAAAATAATGAGCACTGCAGGGACATGACTTATGAGATTACAAGAAAACAAGCTTTCTATCAATTTCTTTACAGGCCATTATTGTGTGGGATTTTTTTCTTCTTTTTATAGATTCTGAATGCCTTTTCTCCATGACCAAGACCTTGCCTGAGATTAAATTTAAAAATATTGCATTAAAACTGAGTAGTGGTGACACATTCCCTTGATCCTAGTATGTGGGGGGCAGAGGCAGACAGATCTCTAAGTTTGACGCCAGTCTGGTCTACAGCATGAACTTTAGGTAGTCAGAGTTAGAGAGCAAAACTGTGTCTCAAAACGACAACAACGAAACAAACAAACAAGCGAAAAACTTAATTCATCAAAAGAAAAAAATTTCAAGATTAGTAATAGTATGTCTGTGGTTATTGCTGATAACTCCTTATAGATCTAAACAACAAAAGAACAGATAGATAAACAAAAATAGAAAAATTAAATAGATAAAGTGCAGTAGCAAGTTTAAGGTTACAGCCAAGGTATGCAATGAAAGAAAGTTTGTTAAAGAGATGAGCACAATTAAGCAGAGACTCCTGCGTTGAAACACTGAGAACATTTTCCACAGAGCAAGCCCCCAGTCAGCTAAGCTTTGACTTACAAGAGCAGAAAGTCCAAGGTTTTCATTGTTGTCTCCTTTTAGAACGCTATATAAATGCTGGTGATAATATAATCTTGAAGGTGAGGGTCCATTCTAAGGTGGTAATACCAACAATATGGCATTGTCTTTGTAGACATGGGAAAATATGCAAAAGTAAGGAGATCATAGATATTTTTTTCCTTCTGAGGCTTCATAGAACCATTGAAACTAGTTAATATGAAATCATATTAGGTAGGAGAGGGGAGACCTTTTATATGACTGTGTGAAAGAGCAGAGTCCCTAAGAGGCCATTGTGGGAATCTTTGTAATTAGGGCCTTAGTTACGCTGTAGACCCCAAGATGATGAAGTGACTAGTGATCTAAGATATGAGCCAATGAAAGCTGCATGCAATCATGCAACAGGCCTGAGAAAGAGATGCACATTGCTTTCAGGAAAGATGGAGGAACAGAGCCTTTTAAACCTTTTAGAAATGAAGTACCAGATATTGGACATTAGGCATAGAACTTCATGATCAGGTCTTTTCCAAGTCATGGTTTTTAGTCTTACTTTGTTCCAGCATTACCCCTACTGTACCTATACTTCCCCATTTTTGAATGAGAATATATATGCTGTGCTAGAGTATGTTGGAAATGTGTAATGTATTATTTTATAGGAGTTAAAGATTACAAATTGTGGGTTCCCTAGTAAGGGGAATAGGGGCTGTCTCAAACATGAACTCAGTGGCTGGCTCTTTGATCACCTCCCCCTAAGCGAGGAGCAGCCTTACCAGGGTATAGAGGAAGACAATACAGCCAGTCCTGAGGAGACCTGATAGGCTACTGTCAGATGGAAGGGGAGGAAGACCTTCCCTATCAGTAGAGATGAGGAGGGGCGAGGGAAGAGAAGAAGGAGGGCAGGTAGGATTGAGAGGGGATGAGGGAGAGAGCTACAGCTGAGATACAAAGTGAATAAATTGTAATTAATAAAAAATAAATTTATAAAAAGAAAATAAGAAAAAAGATAACAAATTGTACTGTGTTACACGCTAATAGTTTGTATCAAGTTTTTGATACAATTGTAGACATTCATTTATATTTCTTTAAATAACTTTATTATGGACATCACTAAAAATGGCAAACAAATGTGTTTAGTGAACTGTAGCACACATTTCAGCTGAGTAGAGGGGTACAATTCTAAGACACTGTAATGTTGATATCAATTATTTAAATTGAAAATTAATGACTCAGCAATTCAATTCTTATGTCTTCATTGTACAATGTAATTAAAAATCTAAAAAATCCCAGGACAAAACAAGTTATTTAAGACACAAAATTGTGTAATTAAATAAAAATTGTTCTCGAGAGAAAATAAATACTTTCAAGAATAATGTTGCAAGAAACGGATGTGTTGACTCATAGAAATAGTAGATTGTTGGAGCAAAGAACCAAAAATGAACGTTTGAGAATAAGTAAATTATATAAGAATCTTCAAAGACAATAAATAGCACTGCATACACATTATTTACACAAAATGTTATTTAAGCTGTTCCTTAGTGAGACCTAATCTCAGCACTGTTTCTGCCTCTTTTTAGTATGTGTTTACTCAAAATTTGAAATATAATGGTTTTTTTTCATTAACTTTGTGAATGTCTGAGCACATGCACGCCTGTGTATTGTGTACATGCGTCACAGTGCACATGTGGATCTCAGATAACAGTCGGTAGGAAATGATTCTCTTTTAATGTGAAGGCATTGAACTCAGTGCTTTAGAAATGGTTGCAGGTACTTTTCTCTACATTTTTTATTTTAATTCCAAAGAATTTTATTTTTCAGGTGTTGAAGTTAGCATATATTTTTAAATTTTTGAAATGTTGAGTTTTCTAGCAAGTACCGTATCTTTTGTGTGTCTAATTGTGTCTTGTTTTGTGTTGCATGCCAAAACTCAGTAATTCACTGAGGTCAATATTTTTCAGTCAAATAAAATATTTCTGTAAAAAAATATATAATGCTTGATGTTTTATAGAGTAAGGCAAATGCTACATTTCAGTATACAGTAAGCAATTATTCTGATCAATTTTTTTTTGAGTTTATTTTCAGAGTTTACTTTCTTGTGTCTTTGCCTTCATAGCACCTGACAGCTGATTTGTAAGTTTTTGGTGCACTTGGGTAGTGTGTATTCATGTACAAAATGACAGACATTGCAGCCTCTTGCAACAGATGGATGACATCCATGGATGATTTTCTTAACTTGGGGAATTGGCAAATTAATGAAGGCTTTTCGCTTCTGATATTGAAATCGTTGCTTGCTAGCATCACTGCAGAAGTCATGGATGACAGCTGCTTTCTTTGCATACTTTAGACTCTCACTGACATCCAAGTTCTCTGAACTCATTGTATACTCCGAAGACAAACCACTGTGGTGACTTCTGAGCTATCTCCACAGTCCTACATTTTTTTTTTTTTTTCAAGTTTGTTTTAGACTAAAGAGAAACTGTGTGTGCAATTAGGGAGAATGCCTTGAGGATGAATAAAACAAGAAAGAAAATTCAACACCAAAATTCCAAATACACATAATGCACAAAAGATCTCATCAGTGTAAGTGATTTGGATAAAACAGTGAAAGCCCAACCAAGTGACACATGCCTCATTCATGTTAATAATTTCATGAAATCTGAGATAGGTAATTGGAGATTTCATTATTTTCTACCATTCAGCATTCAGTTCCTCTTTACTCATAATATTTTTGGAACAAAAATGGTTTTATAAACTATTATCTATCTGTATTTAATGAATAAAATTTTCCTACCAGTGATTGTGTCCTGATTTCCCTCTTTTGTTACTCTATGTTTTGTATCAAATTAGATTATAGGTCAGGATATTTGCCTTAATTTCTTTTTTTTTTTTAATTTTATTTTTCTTTTTAGTTACATTTTGTTAACTCTGTGTCCCAGCTGTATCCCGCTCCTTCATTCCCTCCCCAACCCTGCACTCCCTCCCTGGTCTCCTCCCTGCCCCTTTCCAAGTCCACTGATAGGGGAGGACCTCCTCCCCTTTCATTTGACCCTGTTTTATCAGGTACCTTCAGGGCTGGCTGCAAAGTCCTCCTCTGTAGCCTAACAGACTGCTCCTTCCCTGGGGTGGGGGGTCAAACAGCCTGCCCTTGAGATCCTGTTAGAAATAGTTCGTGTTCCCCTTACTTTGGAAAACTAGTTGGTTACTGAGCTACCACGGGCCACATCCGAGCCGAAGTTCTAGGTTATATCCATAGATGGTCCTTGGTTGAGTGTCAGTCTCAGAAAAGACCCTGTGCCCGGATATATTTCAAAAATAGTCTTTTAAAATTAAATACATAATTTACAATCCTTTATCAATGTTTCTGCTTTCTCTTCTGCAATGCTCCCTGAGCCTTAGGTGCAGGAGTGTTTTGTTGCTGGGGCTAAGTTCTACAACTCTGCATTTTGATTGGTTGTGCTTATTAATAGTGGTCATTATCTGCAGCAAAGTGTCATTTCTTTGAAGAGGGTTGAAAACTGCACTTACCTGTGGGTATAAAGCTAAATGTTTAGACTTCTGTTAGAGGTCATTTTACTTTATAAAGGTAGTGATTGCAGATTCTCCTCCAATATCCATGACTTCATTAGCACTGAGTAGCTGGTTTGCTTGGTTTCCAGTACTAAGCAAAGCTTTCATCTTGTTGAGTTGGTCTCAGATCCAATTAGAGAGCAGTCACTTACTACCAAAATATGCATGCCACTACTACACCCCAAGGGTGATCATGTCATGCTGCTCCTTGGTGTGGTTCATTGGCTTTGCAGCTGGGTAGAGCTTTAGGTTGCCTCCTTCCTTTGGAAACTTGCATGATGCCTTCTGGTGCTATGAACACTAGTACTCGAAGAGGACCTTTCAGTTAATTTCCACCCATTGAGTGGCCAAAATGTACAGGGAAAATTCTACAAGGCTTCAATCAAATAGAAGGAACTATAGCCAATGTAGTATGCTGGGGAACAGAGTAAATAGTCTTCCTCAGGGAAGAGCACAGCTATTGGTTATACAACATCAAATAGTTACTTCCCAAAACATATATACATTTAACATTATACAGACTGAGCAGGTTATATTTAGAAATATACATGCATTGACACAGACATATATGTATCTTATGATAATTAATGAAAATAGATGCTATGGATATTAAAGAAAACATTAAAGGGTCTATGGAAGATCTGAATGGAGGAAAAGGAAGGAGTAATTTTATATCATCTTAAAAATAAATCAATTCAGTTAATGGAATTGTTACTTGCATTGTATGTATACAATGAGAGAATTTATCATGCTATAAAACAATGCATGTGTTGAGCTGAAAATTACTGTACAAATTATGCATTGTGCATTAAGATAAAGAGAGCTGTTTCATAAATTGTTCATAATAGAAGGCTTCAGTAATTATGATTCTGTGTCTGGAAGTCTTACCCTGGAGAGAAGTAAATGCTGTGTATCCTCTATATTACTGCACTGATTTAACTTGTTTTGTTGTTTACTTTTTTGTATAAAAAAAGATACAGCTTTCTGAGTAATATAATTGTCATTGAATAATTAAAAGCTTACAGTTTTACTCATACAATCATATTTTCATAATAAAGCAAAGTAAAATATCCCTTTATAAAAAAATAAAACAAAAAATTAACAAACACATTAATTACTATTTTGTTACATACAAAATAACAGTTTCTATGCATGTATTCCATATACAGCAGTTTATGGAAAAGTTTACATAATATTTATCAGTATCATTCTTATCAGTTTTGTGACGAGAGCTTTGACCTTTGCCACTTTGCCCAGTTTCTGACACCAACTTGTAACATGTTAGACTTTACATTTTTAAATTCATAGATCATATTAAATTGATGGTAGTTGTTTATTAAATAAGTAATAGAAATACCATCATGATATAAAAATGAGGAAAAGGTTTAAAAGTATTTGACTTGACAAACATGATTTCTTAGATCAGGAGTGTAAATGGTCTTTTAACCTGCTTCTGCCTGTGGCAAAAATGTTTGGTCTGATATAAATGCTAATTAGGACCCTACAGATTTATGAGGAGGTAAAAATTATTTATGTGGGCTTTGGATCATAGGAGGCCTTTGACTGTCAGTACATAATGCCTTATCTACGTAAGCCCATAGGGGATCGATTACAACTATACTTCATTACCCTGATTGCTTGTTTTGTTTTAGATCTCACATCAGTAATAAGTTACTGGAAGCTACAGCTCTATTGGAACGACTTGTAAGATTAGAAATCTTTAGCTCTTGGATTCTGACACAGACAATTTGTATTCAAGCTAACAATATTTATTTAGCTTCAGTTTCTTTATTATTAATTTAAAAATACTAGTAGAATTTATTTTATATGTTTTCCAGTAATATTTATCAATTGAGCTTTAAAAATTACATAAATGAGCAACATAATTTTCTGAAGTCAACAGGATGAAATAAATATAATAGTACCAAGAGAACAAATAATGTTCTGGTAAATAATAAAAGTGGGTGAAAAAGATAAAATATAATGTATATAATTTTAAAACCTATGTAGGTAACTTAGAAATATCTTGGATATTTGAGGGCTCAAAGGTGAGTAGAATAATAAGTTATTAGAAAGATAGTATATTAGATTATGACGTGACCACTTTTTAACAGAGAACTGTGTCGAGAAAAGAGTGGTGTTCGTGGTACTTGGTTATTGTTCCCTTCTATGTCTGCAGGGGAATTCTGCGGGTTTTTTTGTTTGTTCGTTTGTTTGTTTGTTTTTTTAGTTAAATTTTTATATTTTTATAAATTACATTTTATTCACTTTGTATTGCTGCTGTAGCCCCCTCCTTCATCCCCTCTTAATCTTGCCCTCTCTCATGCCCCTTTTCTCCCATGCCCCTCTCCAAGTCCACTGATAGGGGAGGTCCACATCCTCTTCCATCCAACCCTACCTTATCAGGTTTTATCAGGACTGGCTGCAATGTCCTTCTCTGTGGTCTGGCAAGGCTGCTACCTACTCAGGGGTGGTGGCCAAAGAACCAGCCAATGAGTTCATATCAGAGACAGTCCCTGTTCCCCTTCCTAGGGTGCTCACTTGGATACTGAGCTTCCATGGGCTACATCTGACCAGGGGTTCTAGATTATATCTATGAATGTACTTTGCTTCGAGTATCAGTCTCAGAAAAAACCTCTGAGCCCAAATACCATTTATTACAATTTATGCAATTTATATCTTGGCTGTGGCTCCCTCCTTTGTCTTCTTCCAATCCCACCTTTCCTCCCTCTTCTCCCCCATGCCCCTCCCCTAGCCGACTTATAGGGGAGGTCTTCCTACCCTTCTATTCAACCCTAGCCTAGTCTCATCAGGAATGGTTACACTGTCTTCCTCTGTGCTCTAACAAGGCTACAACCACCAGTGGAAGGTGATCAAAGAACCAAACACTGTGTTGATATCAGAAAGAGCCCCTGTACCCCTTACTAGGGACCACTTGGAAACTGAGCTACCATGAGTTTCATCTGAGCAGGGGGTCTAGATCCTCTTCATTCATAGTCTTTGGTTGGAATATCAAGTTTTTTTTTTCAAATGTGCCACAATAAGAAACAGATTGATTTGTAAACATCCTCATGAAAATCAATGATTTCACAATCTGTTTCATTTCAGAAGAGAACAACAACAACAACAACAACAAAAAACTTATTAGACTTTAGGCTAATATTTTATTAGAAAGCAAAGTGTGGTTGTGCACTTAGGAGGAAGAGGTTGCCAAATTCCAGGGGAGTAAGAGTTACATAGTGAGAGACTGTTTCAAAATAAGTAAGTAAATAAGTAAGCTGGATAAAATTTAAGCCACAAAAATCTATGTTTTCTAGAAAACTAGAGATAGCGTTGTCCCTGAAACAACTTTGAGTTGCAAAAAACTTGGCTAGTAAGAAATAATTACTTTAATAGAATTGAATAATGCCATTAACATGATACTGTTAATGTGGATTTAAGATTTATAAGTATTCTAAAATATTCATAATTCCATTAACATTAGAAATAACTACTTAGATGAAAAATTAGGGGAAGCCAAAAAGAAACAGGTGCAAAAATCACAAGGAAATGTGTGTAATATAGTCAAAGTTGCCAAAAAAGCTCAATCTCATCCAGTCCTTCCCAGAATTAAGAAATAAAGAATTGTGTTATAGGAAAGGGAGAGATGGAGATGAAAGCATGGAGTTAAAAAAAAAAAAAAACACAAGATTCATAACTCACAGTTTTTAAAGAAGGTAGGAGGTTTCAGTTTAAAAAAAGCAAATAAAACATCCAGTATTGAGATATTAATGGTAACACTATATTTTAACCATAGCAATTATTACTAAATAGGCATATGTTTAAATGGTTGAAGCTACAAATAAGTAAAAGTCAGGACTAACACCTTGCCCAATGGGTATAATGGATATGTATCTACATAAAAACTTACTTTGATGAATTATAAGATCCTCTTGACAGTTCAGTCTGTATAATATTTTAAAGGAACTCCCCCAAAAAATAATTATAAAACAGCAATAGTGACATAACTAAACTGAAAAAAATATACCTAGTGGAAGTCATAGCCATAGGGGAGTGGAAAGAGGGACATGAAAAAAAACTTGAGATTTTAGTATGTTTATCCTATGTCTAATATCCACTTATGAGTGAGTATATACCCTGTGTGTTTTTCTGCTTCTGGGATACCTCACTCAAAATGATCTTTTCCAGTTCCCACCATTTACCTGCAAATTTCATGATTTCCTTGTTTTTTATTGGTGAGTAATATTCCAATGTGTAGATGTACCACAATTTCTGTATCCATTCCTCAACTGAGGGGCATCTGGACTGTTTCCAGCTCTGGTTATTACAAAATAAATATGCTACAAACATAGTTGAGCAAATGTCCTTGTATACTTGAGCGTCTTTTGGATATATGCCTAGGAGTGGTATAGATGGATCTTGAGGAAGTGCTATTCCTAATTGTCTGAGAGAGTACCAGATTGACTTCCAAAGTGGTTGTATAACTTTACATTCCCACTAGCAGTGGAGGAGGGTTCCCCTTTCTCCACAATCTCTCCAGCATGTGTTGTCACTTGAGTTATTCATCTTAGCCATTCTGATGGGGGTAAGGTGAAATCTCAGGGTTGTTTTGATTTGCTTTTCCCTGATGACTAAGGATGTTGAACATTAGACATATAATATAGGATAAAAACATTAAATTCTGTACACCTAAGGAGGCTAATCAGGAAAGAGAACTCTGGCTAAGATGCTCAATCTCCATTCAGAAAGGCAAAGAGGATGAACATTGGATGAGGGAGAAATATGGGGAACAGGACATGAGCCTACCAGAGAGAGCCTCTGAAAGGCTCTAGCTACCCTGCAGCATATCGAAGCAGATGCTGAGACTCATAGTCAAACTTTGGGCAGAGTGCAGGGAATCTTATGAAATAAGTGGGAGATAGTAAGATCTGGAGAGGACAAGAGCTCCACAAGGACCAGAACAGATCCAAAAAGTCTGAGCACAGGGGTCTTTTCAGTCAAGGACCACCACTAATGGAGATGGCCTGGAACCCCTGCATGGAGGTAGCCCATAGCAATTCAGTGTCCATGTAGGTGCCATAGTAATGGGAACAGGGACTGCCTCTGACATGAACTGATTGGCCTGCTCTTTGATCACCTCCCCCTGAGTGGGGAGCAGCCTTACCAGGCCACAGAAGAAGACAATGCAGCCACTCCTGATGAGACCTGATAGACTAGGATAAGATGGAAGGAGAGGAGGACCTCCTTTATCAGTGGACTGGGAGAGGGACAGGGGTGGGGAAGAGGGAGGGTGGGATTGGGAGGGAAGGAGGGAGGGAGGTACAGGGCAGATATAAAGTGCATAAACTGTAATTAATAAAAATAAAAAGAATTAAAAAAAGAAAAACCTTGAGAGAGTATACATTTGTTTTGGAAGTGACTCCATGCTGTGTGTATTTGTCAGAACTTACAAATCATTGTTTTGTCAAAAATTATTTTATTGATTACAATCTTACTTTTGGAAATTACATTTATTATTATTTTTTTAAAAATTATTAATTATTTAATAAAATTTATTCACTTTGTATCCTGGTTGTAGCCCCCTCCCTCATCTCCTCCCAATCCCACCTTTCCTCCCTCTATTCCCTCTATATCCCTTCCCTAGTCCATTGATAGAGGAGGTCCTCCTCCCTTCTATCTCATCTTTGCCTATCAGGTCTCATCAGGACTGGTTGCATTGTATTCTTCTGTGGCCTGTTAAGGCTGCACTCTCAAGGGGGAGATGATTTTAAAAAAAAGAAAAAAGAAAGAAAGAAAGAATGTAACAAAGAAAGAAAAGAAAAGAAAAGAAAGAAAAAGAAAAGAAAAACATTTAATTGGGGCTGGTTTTTAGTTTTAGAGCTTTAGCCTATTATCCATGCAGGAAACATGCATATACTTCCTGAATTATATAAACAAAGGTCCATATAATACTATATATTTTTTCAAGTTTACTATTGCTTGAATTGTGTTTTAATAAATTTACCAGTTAATTACGAAAAAGAAAATACAATTAATAAACAAATGAAGACCATATGCTATCAGGTCTAAAGAGAAATGAAGGATCTAAGTCTTACCTAGCTGGGTTTATCAGTGACTTTGTACATGGACATATATTATTTTATGTGTAAATATTTGTTTAATCTTATTAAGATTATAGGCTGGATTATATTGCATAATCTGTTGTGACTCATACAGTAAAAAGTGTTCAGAGAGTCCTGATGATACCTCATAGGCTAGGGTCAGATAGAAAGGGAAAAATACCTCCCCTATCAGGGGGCTAGAGGAGGGACATAGAGGGGGGGGAGTGAGAGGGAGGGTGGGACTGGGAGTACATGAGGTAGGGAGCTACAGCTAGAATAGAAAGTGAATAAATTGGAAATAATAATAATAAATTTAAAAAGAGACAATTCTTTTTTCTTTATTTATTACAGTTTATTCACTTTGTATCCCAGTTGTAACCCCCTCCTTCATCCCCTTCCAATCCCTCTAGACCTGTATTGAAAAGTTTTGTTACAGTCTTAACACACATGCCCAACTCTAGAATTAATATGAAAAATTGTGTTTCCTTTATGACATGTTTCTTGAGCTTATAAACATTCTTTAATTTAACTTTCATGTAATGTTCTGGTAAGTAGGAAATCCTATTAATTTATTTTCTTTTAACGATAAGTAATTTGATATTGAACATTAATTCGTCATTTGTCCAGGGATTGTAACAGGGTTAAATGCCATTAATATTACTACAACACCCTCATAAAGCAGATCAAACCAGGTTTATTAACATCAACCTAATTATATTAAAGACACCTCATTTAGTGCCTTTTCCACTGTGGGGATTTTTTATTATCAAGGCAGTTCGAGGAAGGGTTTTTACTAATTTATCCCACATTTTATTTCCAAGATGAAGTGCTAAAGCTATTGAACCACAGACCTTTGGTGAATTGATCTCTTCACTTGTGGTATTTACTGCTCTGGTAAATTAGGTGTACATAATAACCAGCTGTCGACCTCCAGATGCAGAAGAGTCAAGCTGCATGAATCCTAGTCTTTCAGATACACACATTGCTAGGCTTTTATCTATGGTCTTGGTATATTGCGACTATAAATAATTTCATGCTGGGAAAACTAATTTCATGCTATCTTTGTTTTTATATATTTTAAAATCAAATGTGTTATAAAAGATCAACCACTGTAGCAATACTGTCAACGTTTTTAAAATCAGATAGTTTATACGACAGAAGTTTCCCCTCTTGAACCTCTCCTACTATGAAGGGATATTCAACATCCAAACAATATTTTTTCCTAATAAAATTATCTGCAACCTTCAGAGAGGATTTTCCGAAATTCAGTGATTCTAGTATTATATTTATTTGTATATCTCTTTAAAAATGAAAGAAGCTGGGCAGTCTAGAAAAAGATGATTTGATTAAATATGCTAAAAGAAATGAACAACCAGGTCAGGATATAAGGACATTCCTAACATTAAATTTTCCTTAAATTTCCCACCATCCTTCTCTTTCCCTCTCTTTCCCTCTTCCTCTCTTTCTTCCTCTTCCTCGCTCACACATACACACCCCACACACTGTGGTTGTAGCTCAACAGAGAGAGAACTTTCCTATACTAATCACTGATAACAAGAGAAAGTCAGCAGAAAGCTTTTGATTAATATTAGAAGGCTCAAAGTTGCATGTTGAAATTGACTCTTCTTCTGAAAATTTGATGATATGATAGCTACAAATAGAATAATCAATGCATAGCAATAGCAGGCTAAGACAGTCAAGAACTAATTTGTTTTTTTTTAGTTTAAAATATAAGTGGAGCATAAAGTTATAATGAAAGTTGCTCAAGGAGGCTTTGTGATTGTCAAATCTTGATATGAAATTAAATTTTATATTAGTATTTTAATTATTCTTTCATTTATAATACATATATTTCCTCACGTAATATATCCTGATTATAGTTTCCTACTTCTCTTCTTAATCTCAGATCCAGATCAACTCCTGGTTTCTCATCAGAAGAAACAAAACGAAACCATATTCTAAGGAATAAAAATATTATAAAATAAAGTATGATAAAACAAAAACTAACACAGTTGAGTTTGACAAAACACACTGAAAGAAAAGAACACACAATAAGACACAAGAAAACAGAACCCCCCTTGTTCTCACAAACCGGAATACCTTAAAAACTAACCTGGAAGCTAGAATATATATGCAAAAGACCTGGGACATAGCTATGCAGTCTCTACTCATGCTGCCTCCGTCTTTATAATTTCAGATGAGCATTGACCGCATTCACTTAGAAGGCCTGTGTTCGTGGTGTCATCCACCCCCCTCTGCTCTTACACAATTTGTGCCTCTTATTCCATAGTTGCAAAAGGCATCACTTCCTTGATTTCTTTTTCAGTCCATTAGTCATTTGTATATAGCAGGGCTATTGATTTTTGTGAATATATTCAGTATCCAGCTAGTTTTCTGAAAGTGTTTATCAGCTGTAAGAATTTTTTTTGGTGAAATTATTGGGTCACTTATGTATACTATTCTTTGTTGGCAAATAAAAATAATTTGATCCCTTTTCCAAACTGTATCTCCTTGATCTCCTTCAGTTGTCTTAATGCTCTAGTTAAGCAGATATATGCCGTATAATATAAGATAAACATACTAAAATCTACAGACCTACAGAAGCTAAACAACAAGGAGGACCCTAGAGAGGATGCTTAATGCTCATTCAGAAGGGCAAACAGGATTGACACCGGGAGGGTAGAAGAGAGGGAACAAGAAGGGAGCCTGTCATAGATGTCCTCTAAAAGACTCTACTCAACAGGGATTTAAGGAGATTCACAGGCTCAGCCAAACTCTGGACAGAGCACAGGGAGTCTTATGGGAAGAGTGGGGAAATAGAAAGACCCAGACGGGACAGAATCTCCACAAGGAGACCAACAAAGCCAAAAAAACTGGCCCAAGGAGTATTGCAGAGAGTGATGATACAATCGAGGACCAGGCATGAAGAGAACCTAGACCCCTACTCAGATGTAGCCCATAGGCAGCCCAGTTGCAATGTGGGTAGTCTAGTAAGGGGAGCAGCGTCAGTCTATGGCATGAACTTGGTTGCCTGTTCTTTGATCACTTCCCGCTGGCAGGGCTACTTATACAGCCCACAGAGGAAGAGGATCTAGCCAGTCCTAATGAGACCTGATAGGCTAGGGTCAGAGAGCAGGGAGGAGGAATTCCCCTATCAGTGGTCTAGGGGAGAGAGATGAGGAGGGGAGGGAGAGTGGGACCAAAAGGAGATGTGGGAGGGGCTACAACCAGGACACAAAGTGAATAAATTGTAAGAAATAACAATAATAAATAATAAAACAGACTTTAAGTACTATATTGAATATATATGGAGAGAGGAGACAACCTTGTCTTTTCCTAAATTTAGTGGAAATGCTTTGAGTTTCCATTTGAGTTGATGTTGGCTATGGAATTGCTATAAACTTTCTTTCTTATGTTTGTTTTTGTTTCTCTAAACTCTCTAGAACATTTATCAAGAAAGGGTATTAGATTTCGTCAAAAGGCTTTTTAGCTATCTAATGAGAAGATCATGTGCACTTTGTCTTACAATGTGCTTGTTGCTGAACTATGTTTATTAATTTACATATGTTGAACTATTCCTCAGTCTCTGTGATAAATCATGGTTGTCAATCCTCTACTGGCAGTGGGACCAGGGAGAATGGATACAATTAATGAGGCAAACTAAAATCTCATGGAATAGATTACTTTATTCAGAGCATCAGACATTTATACACCAAGGGCTAAGAAAAATCATGTGAGTAAAGTTCTCATGAGTTTTTGCTTAGATTATAGAGATAAAAAGTACATAGTTGAACATAATAAAGACAGTTTATAGTAAACCAATAGCCAACATAAACTTAAATGGAGAGAAACAAAATATTTCACTAAAATCAGGAACAAGACAAGGTTTTCTACTCTGACCATACTTATTCAAGCTGTATATGACCACAAGGACAAGTTGCATATATCAAAACAAAATAGAAACAATGTCAAAATTATAAAAGAGAATGCAGAGATTAAATAAACAAAGAATTAGTTCTTTGAGAAAAATCAAAAAAAGAGGCAGACTCTTATCCAAATTAACTATCCAATTAATAACAAAAGCAACAATAAAGAATAAGGTGAAATAAACTCACTATTATCTTCCATGCCCAGAAGAAGCACAAAAACACATTCCAAAAACAACTTGATTTGTTGAAGAAACTGAGGTCACAAGACACTTGTATTGTTCTTTTTGTTTTGTTGTTGCTGTGTGTGTGTGTGTGTGTTTTGTTTTGTTTTGTTTTCTGATTGTTTGCACAATTCACTCAGAATTCTCATCACTGAACTTTTTTTCTGGATGGTGTTCCTACAATGGTGGGTAATCTCATGTGTTCTTGAATTTGGTTTACTAGTATTTTATTAAGATATTTTGCACATATGTTCATAAAGAAATTTGGTCTATAAATTCTCTTTCTTTGTTGGGCCTTTGTCAGACTTGATTTTTTTAAAATCTACTCTATTTGTGGTTTCTTAAGCTTCTAACTTCCTTCCAACCCTCAACCCTACATAGAAGAGAAGGAAGGTTAATAGGGACAGGGAATGTAGACCTCTTTATACCTTGTTCCTTTGGGTGATTCCATGTTTCATTATCAGGATAATCACCAATCCAGCAAAGCAGCAATCCAGCAGTCCAGCAATCCAGTAATCCAGCAATCCAGTAATCCAGCAGTCCAGCAATAGCAAAAGTAGCAGAATGGTCTAGCAGGAGCAGGGTCAGCAGCAACCTCCTTGAAATGGTCTTTGAATCATTTCTCTCCAGGAGCATCTTGAAGCCAAGCACAGTGTCATTTCTCTTTCTCTGGGCATCTATTTATATCATCTCAGACTCTACACAAGCATATTTTTCATCTGGCAAAACCCATGGCTCCTTCAAGAGGTAGTTTCCAGCTGACAAAGATCACTGGCCACATCAGGAGGTTGTTATCAGCTGTAGATTCCCTCATCCCACTCTTGGGATTACAACAAACACATATTTACTTAACATAAACAAAGGGCAATGTTTTTTGTTTTTTTATTCAATTTTGTGAAATAATTTGAGAAATATTGTCATTAACTCTTCTTGAAAAGACTGATAGAATTCTTCAATAAAACCTTCTGGACCTGGTTTTCTTTCTTTTTCTTTCTTTCTTTTTAAAATGGAAGAGTTTTAATAAGGGATTATCGGCCTGTTTAAATTCCTTACCTTTGGTAAGCAGTGTATAGGAGAAATTTTTTGTTTTATTTTGTTTAGAAATTCCAATTTTATGTAGCACAGGTTTTTAAGGTATGTCTTGTGATTCTCTGGATGTCCTTTGTGTCTATTGTTATGTCCCCCTTTTCAACTATAATTTTATTAATGCATTTTCTCTCTCTGCCTTTTAGTTAATGTGGACATGGGATTGTCCATCTTATTGATATATTCAGAGAACTGTTTCATTGTTTATTTGTGTTTACATTTTGTTGCTTTAGTTATTGCTTATATTTTTATTTCATTCTTCATTGATTATTTCTTGTAGTCTACTCTTTCTTTTTTTTTTTTTTTTTAGAGCTTTCAGGTAGAATGTTAAAGTATGTCTTTATGATTTTTCAGGTGTCCTTTTCTTATCACCTTTTCATGTTTAATTCTGTTAATTTGGTCCCTATCTTTTCCCTAAGCTGCTTAGATAATTTGAATAAAGGTTTGTGAATCTTATTTCTTTTCTCAAATAAACAACTCTGTGTGTCACTGATTGTATATATTTTTGTTTGTTATTTTGTTTCCTTTTATATTATTGGTTCCAGACCTGAGTTTGATTATTTCATGATGTCTAGTCTTCTTAGGAAATATTTCTTGTTGTAATTATGCCTAATTTTAAATACTGATTCTCACATTAGAGTAACTAAAATCCATTTTCAATTTTGAAGGAACAAAACAGCATTAAAACAGAGTAAAACATAATCTGTTTGTCAACTGTTAGTGCTTAGTGAGACATGGGTTATAGGCACATTATTTGTAAAAGCAGCTGTATCCTTCAACCACACACAGTCTAATTTCTATGTGGATAGCATCTCACTAGCTTATTAATGAGGTATGAACAAGAAATTAAATTCTATAAACATAGAACATTAGAGTTGGGTCTGTTTCCAGCTCAAAGATATTGTAAACCAAAGACAACAGAAGAAGCATAAGAGAAGTAAACTTGGAATATTTTAATTCAGAATTTTCTCCACACATAATTGTTGATTTGAATGTTATGATGATTTTTATATCAAAATATCATGACTGATCATTGGAATTATAAATGCTGATTATGTCAATGAGTCTAATGAGAGTCCAGAAGACAGTGGTCAAGATATTATTCAATAAAATCAAGTTCAGATGATTGGTTGAAATATTCCAAACGTTATGGTGGAGAGCATAGGATGACTAAGGAGGAGTATAATGCTTATTCTCTCACACACAAATACTCTAAAATTTCTAGAAAAGAAAAATGTGTAAAACAATATTAAAGGTAGCTGACATTTGAATAGATTCTATTTACTTTAAGATGATCAGTATGGCTTATTAATATGCCAAGAGGATAGATTTTTCAAGAATATATAAATAAATAATACACTATAAGAAAAAAATATAAAGGAGCCCATGAAATGGAATAAAGATGTCTGAAACAGAACAATAAGATAGGAAGAGGGAATATAGGTTACTAAGGGTGAAGAACACTTCAAGGAAAAAAAGAGAGAGAGTGATGGAGAGGCTAGGTAGGCAGCAGGCAATAGGTTTGAGTCAGAGAGGTGGAGGAACAAGGGAATGAAAAAACATGAACAATGGATGGGGAGAAGCAGAAAATCACATCTGAATAAAATGTGAATTGATGCCTTTATTGTTAAAATTTCCTCAAAATTCCCTTAGCAGGCCAATCAGTTCATGTCAGAGACAGTCCCTGTTCCTATTATTATGTAACCCACTTGGATAATGAAATGCCATGGGCTACATCTGTGCAGGGGTCTTAGGTTATCTCCATGCATAGTCCTTGGTTGGAGTATCAGTTTCAGGAAATACCTCTATGCTCAGAATTTTTGGTTCTGTTGCTCTCCTTGTGGAGTTCTTGTCCTCTCCAGATCTTACTGTTTCCCACTTCTTTCGGGGGAAGCAGCATTACCAGGCCACAAAAGAAGACAATGCAGCCACTCCTGATGAGACCTAATTGACTAGGGTCACAAGGAAGGAAAAGAAGACCTCCCCTATCAGTGGACTTGCATGGAGAGGGTGGAGGAAGGGAGGGATTGGGACAGGAGGAGGGGAGGAGGAAGGGAACCACAGGGGGGATACAAAGTGAATAAAGTGTAAATATATATATATTCCCTTAGCAGTCCCATTGTATAACATATTACTTTTTAAAGTGAAAAAATACCTGTTGAAAGAGTGTCATGGGTGGGTAACTAAAGGAACGTGATTACAAACAGGCATGCCAACGTGGTTAAGTCTATAACTGGAGGACTACAGTTGACTATGCTTTGCACTTCTCTCTTAGTAGTACCACCAGGTAGCAGAGAGAATTCTCTAAAAAAAATAAATAAAAATAAATAAAAAAATTTGAGTTTTGGGCTTGGACTCCAGTACAATCTGTCTCTACTCCCTAATCTATTAATCAAAGCTGTCATTAGTCCAAGCTGATTTAATAGTGTGTCAATTTTTATTTTGTTATTTAAAGATAGATGTGACAGAAGTACTGGGACTCATTTTTTATCTATATTGACCTTCATTAAACTGACCCAAAGTTACCTTCCAAAATTCAAGATCATAATGAGAAGGTGTTTTACAGCTTATTGCAGTTTTTATTAAACAGTGTTATTGAGAGATTATAACAAATTCAGCTGCATACTACATCAATTTCAGACATAATCTATAATCCAATGAGTCAGCATTCCAAGCTGTTCTTTATATTGAGAATCAATCAAATAGTCAGTGCTGTGGACCATTACCTGAGCTTTGGTCAAGAATTTGCAAGCTTTATTTGCAAGCTTTGCTTAAAGGATTAGAACTGATATTACATAGTTTTAAGTTTTTAAGCCAATGGCTATGTTCTTTGAACTACTTTTACTTGTATTTCAGTTCATTGAAAGGTACTAGGGCCAAGTTCACAGAAAAAAGACAAAATAAATTTTAAAAAGTATAAGGCATATTATTATAGATAGTGATTCCTGCTTTCCCATTCCCTATTGTCAGATGAGGTAAAGTAGAAGGCTGCTTTCACATATTGAGAAGTGGTTAACAGAAGAAGTCATACCATACAGAAAACTTCATCCTGACACAAACTTCCATGGTGCTTCTGGCATATCATTTCATGTTATTATTTTTTTTTATCGCCAATATTCTAGATAATGGGAAACCTGTAAACTAAACATTTGCACAACCAGTAGGATTTTTTAAAGCAATATAAGCCGTATAACTAAAAGCAGTAATAATAATACATTGGAATGTCTCTTGCTCCATGATGTATCTATACTGTTGCTGATTATGTCAACAGACTGGAATTGGAAATAGTAATTTCCTAAGCCAATTGTTGCATGGTAAGTGAGTGATTTTATTGTAGTTTGCTCTAGTAAAAACACCAAATAAAATCCATGGAAATGTCCACACAGATCACTTTTATAAAAATCCAAATCCATTTTCATTCCAGATTTTTGAGTAGGTAGGATGAGAATTTTAGGTAAGGGCTATCCTTAGGTATCCTTGAAAACTTTAAGTCACTAACCTTTACAGATTCCTCAAGAAAGATTTAATTCACTGGCTCTGGTTCATTTTCTTCTTAAAAATATAAGACATGTCCTGTTTTTTTTTATTTTGTGTTTGTCAATTTGACACAAATTGGGTCTTCTTAGAAGAAGGAAAGTTACTTGAGAACATTTTTTTTTTATTTAAAACTGGCTTGTACACTAGCATATGGGTATTTCCCTAACTGATTATTTATGTAAACAATGCCAGCACACTGTGAGTGGTAATTTTCTGTCACTGGACAAGGTGTCCTGAGTTGCATTAGAAAGCAAACTGATAAAAGTAAAGAGGGCCAAACCAGTAAGCACCGATCCTCCACAGTCACAGCTTCAGTCACTGCAAGTCCCTGCCTTGAGTTCCTCTCCTGGCTTGCTTTGATAATGAGTTGTGATGTGGGAGTATAAATGAAACTCATTTCTCTGTAGGTTAATTTTGATTATGATGCTTTATCACAGCAATAGAAACCCCAAATAATGCAAAGCATAAAAGTTAGTGAAACTGAAAAATTGTCAACCAAGAGGCTAGAAGTCAGTGCAAGAACATCAGCAACAAAACCCAGGGCCATATGACACAATCAAAACCCAGCTGTGCTACACAGCAAGTCCGGAGGATACTATCACACTGGAAACACAAGAAAATAAATCTACGAAAATGTTAGAAGCATTAAAATAAGGAAATAAATCCCTTAAACAACTGTAGAAAAATAAAACCAAATGGGAGAAAGAATTTAGTAGATCCCTTAAAATAACATGGAAAAAATGCAGTGAAACAGGAGAAGGAACTGAGTAAATCCCTTAAAGAAGAAAACACAACCTAACAGAAGAAGGAAATGAATAAAACTCTCCAAGACCCCAAAATGGAAATAGAACTGATAAAGAAAAGACAATCCAAGGCAATTCTGGAGACAGAAAACCAACAGCACAGGCTCTAAGAGCAACAATCAATAAATGGGACCTCATGAAATTGAAAACTTCTGTAAAGCAAAGGACACCATCATCAAAACAAAGCGACTGCCTACAGATTGGGAAAGAATCATCACCAACCCTTTATCTGACAGAGGACTCATATCCAGTGTATATAAAGAACTAAAGAAGCTGAAAAGCAGCAAACCAAGTAATCCACTTAAAAAATGGGGAACAGAGCTAAACAGAGAATTCTCAATAGAGCAATATCGAATGGCAGAGAAGCACTTAAAGAAATGCTCAACCTCATTAGCCATTAGGGAAATGCAAATCAAAACAACTCTGAGATTTCACCTTACACCCATCAGAATGGCCAAGATGAAAAACTCAAGGGATAACACATGCTGGAGAGGTTGTGGAGAAAGGGGAACCCTTCTCCACTGCTGGTGGGAATGTAAACTTGTACAACCACTCTGGAAAGCAATCTGGCACTTTCTCAGACAACTAGGAATAGCGCTTCCTCAAGATCCAACCATACCACTCCTAGGCATATATCCAAAAGAGGCTCAAGTACACAAAAAGGACATTTGCTCAACCATGTTTGTAGCAGCTTTATTTGTAATAGCCAGAAGCTGGAAACAGCCCAGATGCCCCTCAACTGAAGAATGGATGCAGAAATTGTGGTATATCTATACAATGGAATATTACTCAGCAATGAAAAATAAGGAAATCATGAAATTTGCAGGTAAATGGTGGGACCTGGAAAGGATCATCCTGAGTGAGTTGTCCCAGAAGCAAAAAGACACACATGGTATATACTCACTCATATAGACATACAACGTAGGACAAACCCACTAAAATCTATGCATCTAAAGAAACTAAGCAAGAGAGAGGACTCTAACTAAAATGTTTAATCCCCACCTGAAAGGCAAAGAGGATGGACATCAGAAGAAGAAGAAAACAGGAAACAAACTAGGAATCTACCACAGAGAGCCTCTGAAAGTCTCTGGCCTGCAGACTATCAAAGCAGATGCTGAGCCTGATGGCCAACTGATGGGCAGAGTGAATGGAATTTTATGTAAGAAGTGGGAAATAGTAAGAGCTGGAGAGGACAGGAACTCCACAAGGAGAGCAACAGAACCAGAAAATTAGAACACAGGGAACTTCCCAGAGACTCATACTCCAAACAAGGACTATTCATAGAGATAACCTAGAACCCCTGCACAGATGTAGCCCATGGCAGGTCAGTGTCCAAGTGGGTTACATAGTAATGGGAAGAGGGACTGCCTCTCTGACATAATCTGATTGGCCTGCTCTTTGATCACCTCCCCCTGAGGGGGAAGCAGCCTTACCAGGCCACAATAGAGGACAATGCAGCCACTTTTTATGAGAACTGATAGACTAAGATCAGAAAGGAGAGGAGAACCTCCCCTATCAGTGGACTTGGGAGGGGCATGCATGCAGAAACAGGAGGGAGGATGGGATCGGGAGGGGAGGAGGGAGAGCTTATGGGGGGATACAAAATGAATGAAGTGTAATTAATAAAAAAAAAGAATGTGAAGTAACCCTAGATTTGGAAGTTTACTTTTTAAAAAAACACACCTCACTGTATTAATCTTTCTATATTAAAGTTTTTAATGCTGTTTGTATTTAAAAAAAAAAGAAAAATAGCTAGTATTCTGTGTTAGTATATTAACATATCCGTGATAGAACTGTCAAAACAAAGTCAGCATACTTTTATATGCATTATTATAATGAGTGCTAAGTTATTAACGGCAATATCATTATAGTAGATTTAACTATCTAAATTCAAAATAAAAGAAACTCATCACTCCAAAAAATAAAAATAAAAATAAACCTATAACCCCTATAACCCAGGGAAAAGAAGCAGTTATCAAAAGCCTCCCAACCAAAATGATCCCTGAGCCAGATGGTTTAAATACAGAATTCTACCAGACTTTCAAAGAACTAATACAAATACTCTTCAAACTACTCCACAAAATAGAAATTGAAAGAATATTGTCAAACTCAATCTATGAGGCCACAGTCACCCTGATACCTAAACCATAGAAACACTCAGCAAAGAAAGAGAATTTCAGACCAACCTCCCTTATGAACATTGTTGCAAAAAATATTCAATAAAATTCTTACAATCTGAATCCAAAAACACGTAAAAAATATCATCCAAAATGATCAAATGGGCTATATCTCAGAATGCAGGGGGATGGTTCAACCTATGAAAATCCATCAATTTTATCCACCATATAAACAAAATGAAAGAAAAAAATCATCTAATTAGATGTTGGAAAGCCCTTTGAAGAAATCCAACACATCTTCATGTTTAAAGTCTTGGAGAGATCAGGGGTACAATGTGCATACCTAGATACAATAAAGGTAATATACAACAAGCCAAAAGCCAACATAAAGTTAAATAGAGAGAAACTTAAAGCATTCCCACTAAAAACAGGGACAAGATAAAGCTCCCCACTTTCATCATCTCTCCTCAATATAGTACATAGAGTTCTATCTAGAGCTATAAGACAATTAAGGAGATCAAGGAATTGCAAATTTGAAGAGACGTCAACATACCTCCATTTGTGAAGGATATGATAGTATACGTATGTGACCCCCAAGATTCTACCAGGGAACTCCTATAACTGATCAATACTTTTATACAAGTGAAAAAAAAAGGGTTGAAAAAATTAGGAAAATAACAATAGTAACAAATAATATAAAATATCTTGGTGTAACTCTAACCAAGCAAGTGAAGGACCTGTATGACAAGAACTTCAAGTCTTTGAAGAAAGAAATTGAAGATTTTAGATGGAAAGATCTTCCATGCCCATGTATTGGTAGGATTAACATAGTAAAAATGGCCATCCTGCTAAAAGTCATCAACTGATTCAATGCAATTCCTTTCAAAATTCCAACACAATTCTTTACAGACCTTGAAAGAGCAACCATTAATTTCATATGGAAAAATAAAAAAACCCAGGATAGCCAAAAAAACAAAACAAAACAAAACAAAAACAAAAACAAAACAAAACAAAAAAAAAAAAAACTTCTGGCAGTATCAACATACCTGTTTTCACGGACCAATAGAATAAAAACTGTATGGCATTGGCATAGCAACAGATCAATTATCAATTTGATTGCATTGATAATTGATCAATGCAATCAAATTGAAGACTCAGAAATAAACCCACACTCCTAAGGGCACTTGATTTTCAATAAGGAAGTCAAAACCAAACAATGGAAAAAAAAAAGATACCATCTTCAACAAATGGTACTGGTCTAACTGGATATCTGCATGTAGAAAAATGCAAGTAGACTCACATTTATTACCCTGCAGAAACCTCAATTCCAACTGGATCAAAGACCTTGATATAAAACCAAACTCAAAATCTATTAGAAGACAAAGGAATATCGAATGGCTGAGAAACAATTAAAGAAATGTTCAATGTCCTCAGCCATCAAAGAAATGCAAATCAAATGACTCTAAGATTCCATTACATTTCAGTCAGAATGGCTAAGATCAAAAACCCAAATGAGGGCACATGCTGATAAGCATGTGGAGAAAGGGGAACATTCCTCCTTTGCTGGTGGTAATGCAAATTTATACAACCTCTCTGGAAATCAATCTGGTGCTTTTTCTGAAAATTGGGAATAGTTCTACCTCAAAACCCAGCTATACTGCTCCTGGGCATACACCCAAAATATGTTCCATGGTACAACAAGGACATGTGCTCTCAAATATGTTCATAGCAGCTTTATATATAATAACGAGAAATTGGAAACAACCCATATGTTCATCAACCGAAGAATGGATACAGAAATTGTGATACATTACACAATGGAATACTACTCAGCTATTAAAAACAAAGAAATAATGACATTTGCAGACAGATGGATGGAATTAGAAAAGATGAACCTAAGTGAGGTAACCCAAACTCATAAGAAGACATGGTATGCACCTATTTATAAGCAGATATTAGATATAAGTACAGGATAACCATACCACAATGCAGAGACCCAAAAAGCTAAGTAACAAGGAGGGTCCAAGTCAGGGTACTGGAATGTCACTCAGAAGGGGAAATAGAATAGACAGCAGAAGTGCATAAAGACAAGGAAATGATTAGGAGATTGAATGGCCAGGGAAACAAGGGTGTGGATCAAATATTTGGAGAAATGGAGTGGGAAATTAGAGGGCTGAGAACAAGGGAAAATGAATGAGGGCATCTCTTTTCTAGATGAAGGCCTGCTACAGGGTAGGCTTCTGGGAGAATATGGTTGTGACTCTAGCTGAGACTCCCAATGTTGGGGTGTGGGGCATGAAGCCTGAAGTGACCGCTCCTAGCCAGGCAGAACTAGTGGAAAGAGGGGAAAAACAACCCAGTGACAAAACCTTTGATTCAAAAATTACCCTGCCTAGAAGAAGTGCAGGGATAAAGAGGGAACAAAGATTGAGGGAATGTCCAACCAATGATTAGCCCAACCTGAGACCCACCCCATTTTAGAGAGCCAATCCCTGACACTATTAATGCTCTGCTCTGCTTGTAGACAGGATCCTAATTCGACTGTCTTCTGGGAGGCTCCAGCCAGCATACTAGGACTTGTAGCCAAGCATGGAAATGAGCTACAGAAGTCCTATAGACGTGTTTGGGAAAGGATGGGAGAACCTGGAGGGAACAGGAACCTCACAAAAAGAGCAACAGAGACAAATAACCCAATCCTATGGGGTCTTACAGAGACTGAGACATCAACTAAAGGGCATGTACAGGCTGGGGCCTACATATCCTGCAAATATATCGCCAATGGGCAGGTTGGTGTTCATATGAAGTGCCTGATGAGTGGAGCAGGAGCTGGAGGGGGGAGGGTGTTTCTAAAATGGACTCTATCACCTGCTTTTGGATCACTTTACCCTGGCAATGTTGCCTTGCCTGGCCTCCAAGGACGAGGACAGGCACAGTGCTGATGTAACTTGATGTGCTTGGGAGGACTGTTACAGTGAAAGGGGTGCTCCCCTTTTCTGGGGGGAAAGGGAGAAGGAAAGGGTGAAGAAAGGGAAGGTGTAAAATTGGGAGGAGAGGAAGGAAGGTGCACTCTGGGATATAAAATAAATAAACTGAAATTTTAAAAAAATAAGGCAGGTCTTTACTATATTAATTCTATTGGACAACAGGCTGAGAACGTTATTGAACGTTGTAGCTTTGAATAACTGGCATCTGTTTGAGGCTGTTAGGTTATAATTCCATAAAAATTCTCTCTCTCTCTCCCTTTCTCTCTCTTTGTGTGTTTGTGTGAATGTGTGTATATGTGCCTGTCTCTTTCTGTGTGTGAGTGTGTGTGTGCGTGTGCGCTTTAACTATATAGTCAATGATTGTAACTTTCTCGAGGTCTCCTTGTAGAAATCTTCAAAAAACTAATTTGGTACTCTGATATTAAAATTTTGAAGTGATATCTACTTTCCTATGTATATTTACACATTTTATGTTAATGTTGCAACTTACTATGTGCTGTCAAATTATTATTATTATTTTACTTTCAGCATGTGACACACCACTTATTCTTGTAGACTCTTAGGAAGAGGTCAACTATTAGCTCACCTCTAATAGCTCCCACAATGTCTCATTGTGGTGTGAGTCATTCTCTCTTCTTTTACTTCATCAGAAGCTCCCATTCTCTCAAATCAAGCAGATGCTTAGGAATACTGCCTGATTTCAAATGAAAGAGGTCTTCCATAATACTGCAAGCCAAAGAGTGTGTGTGTGTGTGTGTGTGTGCGCGTGCGCACACACACACACACACACACACACACTACCATAAACAAAGGTCATCTTTTGCCAGAATCATCTGTGGGCTTTTGTGGGGATAAACATAAGGGTTTCCCATTGATATCAGTAACCTCTCTTTTATTGTGCTATGGGAAGAAAAGCTCTGAAAATGAGCTGGGCTCTTATTAACATATCTGCTTCTTGCTTAGATTCTTTAGGTGCACAGACTTTAGTATATTTATCCTATATTATATGTCTAATATCCACTTATACGTGAGTATATACCATATGTGTCTTTCTACTTCTGGGATACCTCACTCAGGAT
>NW_026596057.1:28746934-28777119 GCF_907164565.1 Psammomys obesus
CATTAGTCTTTGTTTCTCATGATCACAATAGGATAAAATGTCTCCTTATTTTTCTTAGGACCAAATGAGCAACACAATTAAATCATGAGGCTGTACAAGCTATATGTATATCTATCTTCCAAACATATATAAAAGTTAACTGCGATAAGAATTTCTATACATGTTTTTAATTGTAATCCAATATTTTTTGGAATTTTATTGTATTTGAATAATTTTTCTACTATTTAAAATAACAGAAAAAAATTTCAAGTGCTTTTAATATCTCCAAGAAAAACAAGTAGCAATGAATCTTCCCATCTCATTATTGTTTTACATCTGTGAGTGTATTTTTAGATACTGTTGTAGATTAAAATTAAAGACCAAATTTAAAAAATTAATACACAAGAAACAAAATATATCACAAAGATAATGGTTTCTTTGGAAAACTTTAAAACACGAGAGGAGTTCTTTCTCTTAGAATACATGAATAAATATCAGCATCAGTATAAGCAGCCTTTGCCGCCCGGATGCAGACACAAAAGAAAATATGTAGTTTCTGCTGCTTCTGCATGCAGAGGATGATTTGTTTATGTTATTCGCAAAATCAGCTGAGTGAAACCAAGCTGGATGTGGCTGAAAGCTTCTGTCGGTAAATTTCTCAGAAACAGTTACATGTCTACAGCAGATTCATCAGACAAAATAAATAAACTGATTGTTTTTGTTTATATTAGAGTTTCTAACATGCACTAAGACCTGTCTAAATACCTAACCTAAATCATTCCTTTGGGGCTTATAGGATCCATGTCAGTTTCTGAGAAAATATGACACTATATTAACAAATTCTACTACAAAATACCAAGAGATGTTCTGGGAGGATGAGAGAAGAAGCGTAGTCAAAGTAAAAACAATCAAGGGAAGAATCCAAAACACGGTATATTTTTAAGAAGTAAAATAATTTTACATGATGTAATTTCTGTCTTGATTAATCTTCTATTTCTGCGATAAACTATGATGACCCAGGCATCTTGTAGAAGGATTTATTTGGGGCTTACAGTTAGAGAGTGGTAGAAGCCGACCGTGAGTGGAGGCAGAGCAGGAAGCAGGTAGGTATGGCACTAACAGGAAGCAGAGAATACACAGGGAATAACCTCAGTCCTTTTTTAAAATTATTTGATAGTTTTTCCAAGTTTTATTTGCTTTTAATATTTTTCACAAAATAATGGTATAAATTAATACACCTTTAATAAATTCTGTTTTTTTTGAAATTATGATATAACTATATAATTTCTCCCTTCCTCTTCTCTCCTTTAAATCTATCTGTATACTTTTCTATATTTTCCCTTTTAAATTCATAAAAATAGCATTATATAGACTAAGAAGATTATGTTTATGGATTTAAGAATAATACACCTTTTATTTGTGTTTGCATAGATAATTACATAATGGACTGTTGCACTTAGAGTGTCCAAGTTGTTAAGGCCATAAACCAGTTCCTTGTCAATACTCAATAGGATTTTGATGAACTCTCCAACTCTGTAATATTTTAAAAATGAAAAAAAAATAAAACGTATTTCATGATTTACCTCTAATTGTCTCTGAGAAAGTGTTTGACAAGTGTTTGAATAAATGAAGGAAATAGGATAAAGACAAAGCAAAATACTTTGTCTTTAACCTCAGTCTGAAAAGTTTGTCTCAAAAGTCTTCAAAGCTTGTCTCCAGTGACATATTTTCTCCTTTACAGCCACCAACTGTGGGGAAAAGCTCGAGTCTTTGAGGCTTATGGTAGACAACTCTTTCAAACCACCATACTTTTCAAATGGTAATGGGTTATAAAATGAATATGTATGTGCAGTAAAAATATAAGATTTGATATATAATGCTAGATGAAGAAATGACTATAAAATTGGATAAATTCACCTATATGTATATTTATGCTGTTTTATAGTAGTTAAACCAATGATAATATCATTCAAATTAAAATCCTTGATTCAATTTAGAAGTTAATATGGATACTTAATAACAAGGATGGTACTTAAAACAAAGGCAAACATGGTTACCTATTACCGTTTTTTGTTTGTTTTCTGTTAAACCCATCCCTAAAGGCTTTGGTGAAAATATTGTCATATAAATGCACATTCATTAAAAGTGAGAGCAAGAGATGAAAAGATTATGTCCAGATATAATTTGTACACATTATCACATAACATTACCAAATGCCATTATTTGAATCATTTATCCCTATTTACATCAGGCTTGGTGAAAATTTATAACAATAATATGATAAATACGAAAAAGGGTGAAAAAGTTATCTGAGAAATTAATGAAAAAAAAAGAAAACATTTCTTAGAAATTGGATGATCCCTGATTTCAGTGGGATTGATTTAAATTTTCTCTGTTTAGTTTGATGATCAATCCTCACTTGGAAAGGAAAACATAGGAATAGGGAGAAAAAGGGAACAGGATAGATGCTTACCAAAGAGGGCCTCTGAAAGACTCTACCCAGCAAAGTATCAAAGCAGATACTGAGACTCATAGCCAAACTTTGGGCAGAGTGCAGGGAATCTTATGAAAGAAGGGGGATATAGAAAGACCTGGAAGGGACAAAAGCTCCACGAGGAGAGCAACAGATCCATGAAATCTGGGCCCAGGGGTCTTTTCTGAGACTGATACTTCATCCACGGACCATGCATGGAGATAACCTAGAACCTCTGCAAGGATGTAGCCCATGGCAGTTCAGTGTCCAAGTGGTTTCCCTAGTAAAGGGAACAGGGACTGTCTCTGACATGAACTCAGTGGCTGGCTCTTTGATCACCTCTACCTGAGAGGGGTGGCAGAAGCAGCCTTACCAGGCCACAGAGGAAGACAATGCATCCAGTCCTGATGAGACCTGATAAGCTAGGGAAAAGGGAAGGGGAGGAGGACCTACCCTATCAGTAGACTGGGGGAGGGGTTTGCAAGGAGGTGAGAATGGGAAGGTGGGATTGGGAGAGGATGAGGGTGGGGGCTACAGCTGGGATTCAAAATGAATAAACTGTAATTAATAAAAAATAAATTAATAAAAACAAACAAAAACAAGAAATTGGATGAATTGTTTTGATTATGAGGAAACATTGCACCATCAAGAATCTAAGGGACAGTAAATATTTATAGTGAAAATAAATAACTGAGGGTTTAAGAAATGGCTCAATTTTTAAAAGTACTTGTTGCTTTTACAGAGGACCCACGTTCAATTCCCAGTACTCACACACACAACAAGCCACAACCGTCTGTTACTAATGTACCAAGTGATCAGATGCCCTCTCCTGACTTGTGGGGTCTCCATGTGGGCAGGTGTGCTCAAAGACATTTATAGAGAAAACACTCATCCATGTAAAGTGAAAATAAACCAATCTTTAAGAAAAGGATAATGAAGAACTGATATTTGGACAAGGTCAAGTTTGGAATCTCATTGCAAATGTGTTTTTGTGTGCATATATGAGCAGGTATGTGTATGTGTGTGTTGTGTTATCATAATAAATAAATGTGTGGATTTCATTTACTGAAAATTTCTGAAGTACAGCAAATTATTTCAAACTACACATTACATACTAATAATTTATTTTTCTTATTTTTGTATATAGGAAATAAGGAACAACCACTAAACCTTTTACGTTTAAGTTAGTGTAGGAGTGACTTTATAATGACAGTTTACTTATATGAACAAAAGTTTACTTGAATACTTCTTGCAAGATTTAGAATGCCACTCATGTGGCTGTTTTTCTGAACACTGAAAATTAGTTGAATAGTTGTCCATGACTTAACAACTTTGGAGGGATTGACAATGTCCAAATTTAAAGGATGGGAGGAAAGATCCCCTTCTTTGTAGAATCACAAAAAAAAATATATATATATAAAAAAAAATTGAAGCTTTTGGTGCTGATCCTCTCCCAGTGGCTCAGGAAACAGAACAACTGGATAGTTTTACTATATCAGAGAATAAATTTGTCAACAAATACCTTGACAGAAGAATAGTTGCAAATCCATGGTGATTTTCTCCCTTCAAAAAACCTGAAATAACAAAGAGAATGAGTTGTCTGCTTCTCAAAAGCACACTCATGAGTATCTTCTTTTTTTTTTTTTTTTTTTTTTTTTTGTAAACCACAGAACCAAAAAGCTACATGGCCAGTTCATGGTAATAATCAGATACACTTTGTAAAACTTTTTACAAATCAGAACAAATATCCATGGCATGGGAAGAGGTAAAAATCAGTATTTTTATCAAATTATTTATGTTCAAATTTAGCAAATATGCTCTTGATTTTTTAATAACAGCTTTGGCCTCTCTGGCATGATTTTCCTATTGTCTCCATTAAATACCTGAAATAATTATTATGTACCCATTATCTGTAATTTTTTTTTCACTTTTCTTACAAATAATCTTGCTCCAATTACTCATTATCCTTAACAGATAATAAAGTCAATGTGTTTTCCAGCTTTTTCCATTTTTTCCTCAAATTTCAAGGTTTTGTCAAAATACTCAGTCATGCAGATGTTGGCTAAATCTCTGCTCATCATCAGGTGAAAGGTCTTCCTCTTTTGTGAATAATAACTAACAATGCAATGTTTTAATCACCAAAGTTTCCCATGTTTCAAAACTGTGTGGTTTCTCCTATCCATGAAAAACTATGTCAGTGTTAAGTCATTTGTCGATTTGGTTTTCTGTGAAAAAACAACGTAATTCTATGTAATCTGTTAATAATGAATAGACTATTCAAACCTTCCATAAAAAAATTCACTATTGACAGCTCCTGATGTTCTAGAGCAGACTTCCACAGGTGTATCACTCCCCTGAGCCCCTTCCAACTTAGAGCACTGTAAAGAGTTCACACACAGCTGTGTACTACCAGTGTCACAATTCCTTGCGTTGATTATTTCTTTCCAAAAAGGTATCTATTTCCTTAGAAAATTTATTCAGAATAAGCTTATAAAGAGCAGAAAGCATTAAAATAATTTAGAAATAAATATTGTGTTGCCCATAGGTAATGATTTTAAAATAGGTATATTTTCTTCAAGTAACTGTTAGCAAGAACAAAAGAAAAATTCATCACTGTGGAAGTAATATATTCACCATTTAAAAATACTTTAACGGGATCCAAGATGGTGGTGATCAGCGTGCACCGTTTGTGAAAGGCAGAGGATTTGAAATTCTGAAATTGGTGAGTGGAGGGGCAACTGAAATTGGAAAATCGACTTTGTGGCTCCCTAAAGGAGTGGGGACATCACAGGAGCAGAGAACTTTTTGATTCAGGTCAGATGCAGACTTCTCTGGGAACGGAGAGCGGCACTTTCCTTCTTCAGGCCTCCCTCCCCCTCGGAGGAGCCACCACAGCGCTAGTGGCACAGATCTTGCTGCCTGAGAACTGAGATAGCAGAGGTGGGAATACTAGCACCACAGCCTCAGCAGCCAGCATCACTTCCATCCAGAGCCAGAATCCACGGTATAACCCTACCTAGGTCCCATGCCTGTGAGTGGCTGGCCTTACCAACTCCACAGAGCCTGACTGTACTATCTGTTCAGTCCCTCGTGGCTGACCAAAGTCCAGTGGAACTGCAAAACCGCCCAGGGGCACCAAGCGCTGAACGATGGTAGTGGCTACACAAGACTTCCGGGCAGGCACCTAGACACTCCAGTTCTACAGCCGCAACTGGATTCCTGGGTACAGCGGCTACAACACCACTGAGCTATGTGAGTGCACATTTGGCTCAGCAGGTCCAAACCTGACAGTAGAGAACAGGAGGAACCCCTGTGCATTTAAATTTGACCTGCTAGAGAGTGAGTGTGCCCCCAAGTGCCTGCAGAACCCCAGATCCTGGGTGCTTCTAAGCTAGCAGCCAGACATCAGAACTCTCCCACCCACACATCCGCAGTGGGAAACAGAGGGTTTCTGGGACACCGAAGTCCTGGCTGGGTGGAGCTGGAGCTACCAGTGCAGTTTAGGCAAATAACTCCTGGAGCTCAGTTAGAGATGATCACCAGTAGCCTGTAGGCCACTGATGTACTCAGAGAATTTGCACACGCAATCATCCACCAGCACATGGGATAACTTCAGCACCTGGGACCCCTTCAATGACCACAAGGCACTCTTCCCTCACACTGAAGTCCTCTACATTCTCTAGCTCCCTGTCCCTCAAGGCAAACTTTCATGCACACGTACGCACTTACCCACCTTTGTCCTTCTGCATCCTAAAACTTTCCTCCCACAGGCACACTGAAGCACCAACACACACGGTGAAACTATTGGACCTCTCTCGTCTTCATAAAGATCTCCATATGCCAGAGAAGGACAGTACCAATCTGAACAGCAGAACCCAAGAACAAACAGTGAAGGTTATGGTTAAGCAAATGGCAAGAGGTAGGCAAAAGAACACACTGAACAAAAATCAGGAAATCATGGCTTCACCAGGAATTCCCCAAATCAATGGATACTCCAATTCATCAAAAACACAGGAAAATGACATTAAAGATATGCTTATACAATTATTAGAGCCACATAAAGAGGAAACAAATCTATTAGAGAAATAGCCAAGCAAATCCAGACAGTTAAAGAGGAAACGAACAAATCTCTCAAAGAATTGACCTCCCAGGTGGAGGCTAAGAAAGAGGAACTGAACAAAGTCCTCAAAGAAACACAGGCAAATACAGCCAAACAAATAGAGGGACAAATAGAAGCACATTAGTGGCACATAGAGAGGAAATGAACAAAAAATTAAAGGCCATCATATAGAAACAGGAAGCCACATTCAAATAGATGAAGGAAATGGTACAAGACATAAAAAATAGAATTAGAAACAACAACAACAACAACAACAATAATAATAATAATAATAAACAGAGAACTTAGAGAAAAGATCAGGAAACAACAAAAGTAAGCATCACCAAGAGAATACAAGAGATGGAAGAGAAAATCTCTGGTGCTGAAGATATGCTTGCAGAAATTGATATATCTCTCAAAGAAATAGTAAAATCAGAAAAGTCCCAAACACAAAACATTTAAGAAATCAAAGAAGCCATGAAAAGGCGAAATCTAAATAGTAGGAATTGATGAAAAAGAAGATTCCAGTCTCCAAGTTTCAGAAATTATCTTCAAGAAAATCACAGAAAATTTCCCCAACTTTAAGAAAGAGGTGTCCATAAACATACAAGAGGTCAACAGAACACCACACAGATTAGACCAGAAAAGAAAATCCTCATGTCACATCATTATCGAAACACTAAATCTACAGAACAAAGAAAAGATATTAAAAGCAGCAAGGAAAAAAGGCCAAATAACATATACAGGTAGACCTATCAGAATCACACCAGACTTCTCATCAGAAACTATGAAATCCAGGAGGCCTGGGCAGAGGTTATGCAGACTTTAAGGGACCATAGATGTCAACCCAAACTACTATACCCAGCAAAGCTTTCAATCAACATAGATGGAGAAAACAAAATATTCCGTGATAAAACTAAATGTAAGCAATTTCTGCACAGCAAACCAGCCCTACAGAAGATACTAGAAGGAAAACTCCAATCGAACGAAAACAACTATATCCAAGATAACATAGGATACAGATAATTTCCTAAAAGAAATTAAAAGAAAACAAGCAATAAATCACAGTAAGACCACAGTCACCGTGATATCTAAACCACACAAAGACCCTACAAAAAAAAGAAGTTCATATCAATCTTTCTTATGAACATTGATGCAAAAATACTCAATAAAATACTTGCAAACCGAATCCAAGAATATATAAAAGATATTTTTTCACCATGACCAAATAGGCTTCATCCTAGGCATACACGGATGGTTCAATATATGGAAATACATCAATGTAATTCACCATATAAACAAACTGAAGGAGAAAAACCACATCTCCTTAGATGCCGAAAAAGCATTTGACAAAGTCCAATATCCATGCATGTTTAAAGTCTTGGAGAGATCAGGAATACATGGCACATACCTAAACATAAATCCAGATACACTAAATAAGTTAGAAGAAAAAGTGGGGAAGAGCCTGGATCTTGTTGGCACAGGAGACAACTTCCTGAACAAAATATCAACAGCATAGGATCTAAGAGCAACAATCAATAAATAGAACCTCATGAAACTGAAAAGCTTCTCTAAAGAAAAAGACATAGTCATCAGAACAAAACAACAGCCTACAGCCTGGGAAAGGATCTTCACCATCCCTGTATCTGACAGAGGGCTGATATCCAGAATATATAAAGAACTAAAAGAATTAAAAAGCAATAAATCAAGCAACCCAATTAAAAAATGAGGTACAGAGCTAAACAGAGAATTCTCTGTAGAGGAATATAGAATGGCAGGAAAACACCTAAAGAGATGTTCAACATCCTTAGCCATTAGAGAGATGCAAATCAAAATGCCCCTGAGATTTCACCTTACACCCATCAGAATGGCAAAGTTTAAAAACTCAAGTGACAACACATGCTGGATAAGATGTGAAGAACTGGGAACCCTCCTCTTTGCTGGTGGGAATTTAAACTTGTACAACCACTTTGGAAATCAATCTGGTGCTTTCTCAGACAATTAGGAATAGTCCTTCCTCAAGATCCAGCTATACTACTCCTAAGCATATATCCAAAAGAAGCTCAAGTACACAGGACATTTTCTCAACCATGTTTGTAGCAGCTTTATTCATAATAATCAGAACCAACCAGATGTTCCTCAACGGAGAAATGGATACAGAAATTGTGGTACTTTTACACAATGGAATACTACTCAACAATTAAAAACCAGGAAATCAAGAAATTTGCAGGCAAAGGGTGGGATCTAGAAAAGGTCATCCTGAGTGAGGTATCCCAGGAGCAGAAAGACACACATGGTATATACTCACTAATATAGACCCATAAGATAGGATAAACATACTCAAATCTGTACACCTAAACCAGATAAACAAGAAAGAAAACCCAGAGAAAGATGATCAATCCTCACTTAGAAAGACAAATGGTATGGACAGTAGGAGAAAACAAGGAACAGGACAGAAGCCTACTGGAGAGGGCTTCTGAAAGACTCTGCTTAGCAGTGCATCAAAGCAGATGCTGAGACTCATAACTAAACCTTCGGCAGAGTGCAGGGAATCATATGAAAAAAAGGGCGAGTTAGTATGACCTAGAGAGGACAGGAGCTCTACAAGAACAGAATATATCAGGGCACAGGGGCCCTCCATGAGACTGTTTTTCCAACCAAGGACCATGTATAGATATATCCTAGAACCCCACTAGGATGTAGTTCAGTAACCAAGTGGGTTTTCCCTAGTTAAGGAAACAGGAACTATTTCTGACATGAACTCAATGACTGGCTCCTTACCTCTGACACCCAAGGGAGGGAGGAACAGTCTTGCTAGTCCACAGAGGAGGACATGGCAGCCAGTCCTGAAGATACCTGGTAAGCGAGGGTCAGATGGAAGGGAAGGAGGACCTCCCCTAGCAGTGGACTTGGAAAGGGGCGGGGAGGAGATGAGGGAGGGAAGGTGAGATTGGGAGAGAATGAGAGAGGGGGCTACAGCTGGGATACAAAGTAAATAACCTGTGATTGATATAAAAAATAAAAATTAATAAAAAATACTTTAACAAATCTTTTCTTCAAAAGTAACAAAACTCAGTAAGTTTGGAGCATAACTTCCTGATGTTTGATTTCCTGATTTGTAAGTTCCATATCAAATATGAACTTATACTTGATTTATTATGATTAGATATAAAATACAAATGAGGAAATGTGCCTTTTCAGCTACCATTTAGTTTTTGAGTGATACATATGGTGAGATATTTCAGGATAATATTAGGTTAAAATGATCACGTTTCTATTGGAGGCTAAAAATTCTTTGCAGAGAATAACTGGCATAAAGTTCACAAAAGCTATGTTTTAATTAATTTATTTATTCACTTTATATCCTGATCATAGGCCCCTCCTTCCTCTATTCCCAGTCCCACCTTCCCTTTCTCTTCTTCTAACCCCCCTACTCTACTCCTCAGAAAAGGGAAACCCCCAACGATCAATCCACCCAAGCACATCAAGTCACAGGAGCCTTCCACAGAGGACCTCTGAAAGTCTCTATTCACCAGGGTATTGAAGGAGATACTGAGACTCATAGCTAAACTTTGGGCAGAGTGTCAGAATTCCTATGGAAGAACAGGGAGAAAGACCTGAAAGGAACAGGAGCTCCACAAGGAGAACAACAGAGCCAAAATACCTGGGCCCGGGGGGGGGGGGGGGGAGGAGGTCTACAGAGATAGATACTCCAGCTAAGGGAGGTGCATGGAGAGGATCTAGGCCCCTGTTCAAATATAGTCCAAAGTAAGGAGTACGATGGCTGTCTCTGACATGAACTCAGTGTCAGACTCTTGTCAGACTCATCTTCCCATGGGTGGTGCAGCCTTGCCAGGCCTCAGAGGAAGATGATGCGGTCAACCTTGATGAGACCTGATAAGCTAGGGTCAGATAGAAGGGGAGGAGGTCCTCCCCTCTCAGAGGACTAGTGAAAGGGCATAGCAGGAAAAGAGGAAAATTGGGTGGGACTGGGAGGAGACGAATGAGTGGGCTACAGTGGGGATACAAACTGAATAACTTGTAATATATAAGTATATAAATGAAATGAAATTAAAAAGAAAGATTAAAGTCACTGAAAATTAAAAAAAAAATTAAAACTGAGCACATCCTCTTCCTTTGTGGCCTGGCAAGGGAACCCCACTAGAGAGAAGTGATCAGAAAAGCAGGCAACAGAGTCCATGTCAGAAATAGCCTTTACTCTGACTACTAAAGAATCCCCATGAAGCACGGGCTAAGCAAAAACTACAGCTGTGTAGGGGCCCTATATCCAGTCTATGCATGGTCTTATTTTGGTGCTTCCGTCTTTGTAATCACCTCTTGGTCCTGGTTATTAGGCTCCACAAGAAGTTGTGGAACTCCTGTCCTCTCCAAGTTCTTCTCTCCTTCCTCCCACTTTTCCACAAGACTCCTTACACTTCGTCCAGTGTTTGCCTGTGAGTCTTGGCATCTGTTTCTATCTGCTGCCAAGTGGAGGCTCTGAGAGGATAACTATGCTAGGCTCCTGTCTACAAGCGTGGCGGAGTATTGATAATAGCGTCAGGGGTTGGCTCTCTCCCACGCGGTGGGTCTCAGGTTGGGCCAGACATTGCTCTATCTTTATCCCTGCATATCTTGTAGGTAAAGTAAATTTAGGGTCAAAGTTGTTGAGGGTGAGTTAGTGTTCTCCTCCCTCCACTAGGAGCTTTATCTAGTTACAGGGTGTCCTCTTCTGTCTGTGTGACGCCTGCTTCTAGTAGTCTCAGGTAGAATCAACCCCTGTTTCTTCCTAGAAGCCTATTCTGTTGTTGGTCTCCAGCTTGTCACAGAGATGCCCCTCCTAAGGTTTCTCTTTTCTCTGCTGGTTCTCTGTCGTTCTGCCCAGGCTCTAGCCAGGTCTGATCTCCACCCCCATTTTCCCCCAAGCTACCTCTCCTATCCTATTCCTTCCGCGCAACCACTTCTGGCAAGTTCTTTTTCTGGATGAGATTTATGCACTCTCCATTGGGTCCTCCTGGTTACTTCTCTCCTTTGGGTATATGAATTGTTGTATGTCCAGCCTATGACTAAAATGTGCTTATAAGTGAGTACATACCACCATATGTATCTTTCCGGGCCTGGGTGACCTCACTCAGGATGATTTTTCTAGTTACATTTATGTTTCCGAAAATTTCATGATTTAACTGTTTTTAATAGCTGAGTATTACTCCATTTTGTAAATTTACCAGTTTCTTTATCCAGTCTTTGGTTGAGAGACATCTAGGTTGTTTTTAGAAAGAATAAAGCTGCTATGAACATAACTGAGCAAGTGTTATTGTGGTATGGTAGAACATCTTTTGGGTGTATGCCCAGGAGTACTATAACTGGGTTTTGATGTAGGGCTATTAATCAGGACTCATTAAATAGAAACGTGATAAATTGCTACACTATTAATTTCATTGCTAGCTTCTCTCATTTTCCATTGAATTGCCATAGTATATTTTTAATAAGTATGTCAAAATCAATCTGAATTTTGCTGATATAATCCATCTTCCTAACTTCCACTCATCTTCTTTTCACCTGTTACCAGAGACTTCACAATGAGTATATCCCTAAGTTGTCTTTAGTAGTTCTGAAATGTGCTGAACTAGACTCAAAGTGGCTGCAGCTTAAGCCATATCAATATACTAGCTCTCATTTCTTACATCCTTGAAAGTGTGACACTTTTATGTGTACTGCATTTTGCTAATCTCATGGATGAAATATTGCATTATTTTAGTTTCATTTTTGTTTCTCTGATTGTAACAAGACAGATCTCCTCATCACTCATTTACCGTAAAATTGTTGTTCTCCCTCTGGTGCACATAAGGATAAATTAGCTTTGATGGAGATAGAATAGCCTCATTTTCCTCCAGTATAAACATTGTAACACTTACTTTCCTTTTATATTACTTGAAATCACAAAAACATATCTCAGTTCTGTTTAATTAGGAGATTGTGTTAGTACAGGAAACACAGACTTGCTAGTCTTCATTTCCTTGAGAATTCGCTCACAATCAAATGACTTTTCTGTTTTTACATATTTATTCTATGAATAAATTTATTCAATATCATCCACATCATATAGCATTCCAGAAGCTACATATTTAACTAAAACAATCCCAAATAATTCTCTTACTTAGAAGAAATGTTAGTTTTGTGTTGGAACTCAGGCTATAAATGAGAAGGCTACAGAATACATATTGTGTCTTAAATCCTAGGAGGAACTTAAAGAAATGAAACATGAAGCCTAGAAAAACTTAACACTTCCCTTTGTAGAAAGCATTAGAAAAATTAACAGAAAACCTGAGGTCCTGTTCACAATACCTTCTTCAGAGTCATTACCAATGTCAATGCAGCATCAGCTTTCTGAGACACAATCTAAAAATACTTATAAAGTATATTCAAATATGAGAGATATAGCAACTAACCATAAGAGAGGCAATTACGTGTTTCTCTTTACTGAGTTATATTTTCTAAGTCAAACATTTCTTCTATGACCAATCTCATAGTATTATTTATATTGCTTTATCTTGTTTTTAGACTTATGTAATTATTCAAAGAAAACTCTTACAATTAAATACAATTTTATTCTACAATAATTAATGTCAACTGGAACATAAACAGGTGTTCTTTTAGAAAATATCACTTATGTGTTTGTCTATTTCAATATGGCTTACTGAGAAATTCCATCAATTGAGTCTGAGAAGCTGAGTAAAGATGAAAAATTAAACTACTTGGAATCCTGTTTGGATAAGGGAGAAGAGATGTTTCCATTTCCCTTCACATTTCTTTTTTTCATTCATTTCTTTTTTTTTTTTTAATTTTCACTAAATGTTGGAACTCTTCCGTTGTTTCTTAGAATAGTTGTCCAAATGATAATAGTGTAATACGTATTCTGTGCTTTGACTTGAATGCTCAGGAGAGTACAGATTGAATTCCTTCTGTTCCTAGATCTCCTTGGATTGAGTATTTCCTCTATTACTTGGCTAGCATTCTCTTGCTCTGGTAACTTTTCTTCACAGTCATGAACCCTGGCACAGCTGCTTATAAAGTATAGTGGAAATGAGGTTTTGGAACAATGGCATTTTTTTTTTCTTATGTAGATGATTAAATATCCTTAGTAAAAGAGTTAAATCTACAGTTGTTGGCTGCTTGACCTATTTCAGATGTTCAGTTTCCTCATCTCCCTCCAATTCCCTAACAGCCAAGGGGAATTGAGTGCTAAAATCTAACCTACTGCATTGTGTCCTACATTCTAATACTTTTTCAGTATGAATACACTATTTATATAAACTTGGCACTTGAAGTTCTCTAGATCAAACTTTTATATTTGTCATTTAAATAAAATACATTAAATCTAAAAAAAAAAATTCAAGATGTTTATAAAGATCATTTGAAGGAGAATTTTCTCCTTTGTCTCCAAAGTATTATATATTTTTTTACAACTTTCTTTGATACTTAATGTATTACTTTAGGTCTGGAGATGTGACTCATTGTAAAAGAATATTTACTATTCTTGAAGAGGGCCTGCGTTCAATTCCAGGCACACAGATGACAGCTCCCCACCGTCTGTTACTCTCCTTACAGGGAACCTGACGCCCTCCTTTTCATCTACAAGGCACTGCAAGCATGTGCTGTACATCCATGCACTTACATATGCAGATGTCTTCATAATGGGATCAGAGGAACCTAATTTACACAGAACTCCTGTGGAGGTTCACAGTTTTCATGTGAAAATCACAAACTGAATTAGAGAAAGCCTTTAAATTTCATCCAGCATCCACAGTTCCACTTGAAATAAATCCTTCCAGTATGACCATGAGAAAATGAGAATTAGTAAAAGCCAGTCATAAAATTACCAGAGTCCAAATATAAAATGAAACAAACAAATAACAACAACAAAATGGAAAAAAAAATCCCTTCACTACAATATTGTTCTTAATTTAAATATAAGTCATCTAATACCAGGATGCGTACTGACTACTTAACTATTTTGAAGTTTGCCATTGATGATAGACACAGTTTTGCCTGTCAGTAGAAATGAAAGAAATGCATATGCAACTTCCCTTCCTTTCAAAAAGTCAAACAAGAAACATACCTCTTCTATTTGCTATGTTTTCTTTTTCTGCTAAGTTGACAACATAAATTTGATGTCCAGTACACCTTGCAGCTATGTGTTGAAAATTATGTCCTCTCTCTTTGGCTGCCCAAGACATGCCCAACAGAAAATGGTGTTCCTATCTGCGCCATGAGGAGAGAAAAAGCATTTAGTTTGGTTGCAGCCATAATATGTGGATTTTTTTTTGAGATTATATTTTGATTATAGCATTTTTCCCTTCCCAAAACAGTTACATATCCAAACTGATAGAATTGATTCTTGGAGATTCAATACTAGAATTAGTAAATTTCAATTATTAGAAATAATTTAGTCAGGCTTTAATACTACATGTGAGTTGAAGCCCCTCTGAACTTCCCTTTATAAAACACCTCTTCCGTTCCTCCCCACTTTCAAACTGATAGCTTCTTTATTATTGTTACACATACGTGCGATACATATAGATGATATATACATCATATATACACATAAGTATATATGTCATATATATAGCACCTTCAAAGTCAATTTTTGTTGTGTACATATGGTTTCAAAGCTGACCATTCTGCGTTGGACAACTAATATTGAACTTATACTTTGGAGAGGCTAATTCTCCTTTTCCCAGCATTCATTAGTTGCTTGCAGTTCTTTGTTTAGGGTTAGAAACCCATCAAAATTTCCCCCTTCAGTGTTAACATGTACATTGATAGTGACATCACTATCAATGACTGTTGTTTTTCTACCATTTCTGGAACACAATTCCCAGCAGATTCCTGTCATTCTGATTCTTACGATCCCCCTTCTTTCCTTGCTATTACTTTAACCATAAATACTGGAACTGCAATGTATATGTATCAGTAGGAGCTAAGGTCCTCAAAAAACTACTCATCTCTGTGTTGTGTTCAGTTATTTAAAACATGTTTTCAACATATGCGGTTTCTTTTTTTAATTTTTAATATTTGTATTAATTACAGTATTATCATTTTTTATCCCACCTGTAGCCCCCTCCTTCATTCCCTCCCAACTCACCGATCCTCTCTCATCTTCTCCCATACCCCTCACCAAGTCCACTGATAGGGGAGGTCCTCCTCCCCTTCCATTTAACCCTTGCCTATCAAGTCTCATCAGGACTGGCTGCATTGTCCTCCTCTGTGGCCTGGCAAGGCTGCTCCCCACTCAGGGGGAGGTGATCAAAGAGCCTGCCACTGAGTTCATGTCAGAGACAGACTCTGTTTCCTGTAATAAGGAACCCAATTGGATACTGAGCTGACATGGGCTACATTTGTGCAGGGGTTCTAGGTTCTCTCCAAGCATGGTCCTTAGTTGGAGTGTCAGTCTCAGAAAAGACCCCTGTGCTCAGATTTTTTTTTTTTTTTTTTTTTTTTTTGGTTATGTTGTTCTCCTTGTGGAGCTCCTGTTCCCTCCAGGTCTTACTAGCTCCCCCTCCTTTCCTAAGATTTTTTTTTTAAATACATTTTACTTTGCTTCATATTTTGAGATCTGTTATTATTTGGATATAATCTTCCCCTCTATAGTTTCTATTTTGCATGAATACTCTATAGGTAGTAGTTTTTAGAAAGATGTGGAACCTTTAAGAGGTGGAATATGTCACTAGGTTGTGGAAATATGTCAGTTGGAGCAGACCTATGAAGGATATAGTCATAGTTTGCACCACTGTCTGCTTCCTGGACTCCCACTGTGTGTGATCAGGGCCCTGCTGCTATAAGCTGAGCTTCTGTGTCTTCCCATCCATGAGAGATGAGGTCAGAATCCCTGACCTCAAAGAAACTTTCCTCTTTGACAGTTCCTCTTCTAAGTTATTCAGGTACAACAACAAAAATAAACAATGCATGTCAGTGTTTATTTTATTTTTTTATTAAATTTTTATTATTTTGCATTAATTACATTTTTACAAGCAAAATGTTTATTTCATTTTGATAGCCTTAAGTATAAATTATGCTGATATACATGCAATTATTTCTTTACTGTTCATATGATTGCCTGTTTTTAATGCCTATATAATTCACCAGCAATATATATTGCTTTAAATGCCAACATACACAAATAATTTTTTCTAATGAAATAATTCCCTTAATAGATGCTGCAGGTCACCAAAACGTTTGTTTTTGTCTTGTCTTCTTCTTTTTTTTAAACACTTGGTAATTTATTTTATTTTATTTTTAATTACACCTTATTTACTTTGTATCCCCCTCTAGTTCCCTCCCTCCTCCACTCCCAATCTCTCCCTTCCTCCCCCTTCTCCACGCATGCCCCTCCCAAGTCCACTGGTAAGAGAGGGTTTCTTTTTCTTCCTTCTGATCCTAGTCTATCAGGTCTCATCAGGAGTGGCTGTATTGTCTTCCTCTGTAGCCTGGTAAAGCTGTTCCCCCCTCAGGGGGAGGTGATCAAAGAGCAGGCCAATCAGTTCATGTCAGAGACAGTCCCTGTTCTCATTACTATGGAAACCACTTCAGTGTTTATTTTTATAGGCAGGTTATGCTGAAGTTTAAACAGATAAATTATTTCTTATTGGTTTATTTTGTATTTAATAATAAATTAAACACATTCACATTATTTTTTTTATTAAAAGTTCCATTTGATGTTCTTTTGAATTTCTCATTTTCTGTGGATTCAATATTCACTGGCCTTTTGGGGCATAGAGAATTTTTTTAACCCCTGTTCCTAGGTATCTCAGCTAGAGTCGCCATTACAGCCTCCCGGTTGCCTACCTTGTGGCAGGTCTCCAGTTTATCTCAGGAAGTCCCTGCCCACGGTTTCTCTTCTCTAAGCCCTCTGCCTTCCCACCCAACTTCCCTGCTCTTCCCAAGTCTGATAACAACCCTCATTTCTCTCCTTGCTTCCTCTATTATCCTGTCCTCTCTCCTCCTCCGCTGTCTACTCTATTTCCACTTCTGAATGGGAATTAAACATCCTCCCTTCGGGTCCCTTGTTACTTCCTTCTTTGGGTCTGAAAATGGACTCTGTTGTCTGCTTCTCGATCACTTTCTTCTAGCAGGGATAGCTCACCAGGCCACAGAAGAAGAGGATTCACTCAGTCCTGATGCAACTTTATATGCTGGGGTCGGGGAATCCCCTTCTCTGAGGAGTTGGGGACAGGGAAAAGAAGTAACAGGAAGAAAGAGACCAGGAGGAGAGGAAGGAGGGTATGATGTGGGATGGAAAATGAATAAACAAAAATTAAAATTAAAAAATAAAATTTAACAATATTTCTTTTAAAGTGTATTAAATATGAGTGTTGAAAATACTGTATTAATCTGGGTCCATGGGTCTTTTCTGAGACTGATACTCCAACCCAGGACCATGCATGGAGATAACCTAAAACCCCTGAACAGATGTAGTCCATTGCAGCTCAGTATCTACATAGGTTGCTTAGAAAGGAGAACAGGGACTGTCTCTGGCACGAACTCAGTGGGTGGCTCTTTGATCACCTCCTCCTGAGGGAAGAGCAGCCTTATCAGGCCACAGAGGAAGACAATGCAGCTAGTCCTAATGAGACCTGATAAGAAAGGGTCAGATGGAAGGGGAGGAGGTCCTCCCCTGTCAGTGGACTTGGAGAGGGGCATGGGAGGAGACCACAACAAATTATTTAAATGTTCATAATATCTCAAATGTATGTATGCTTTTAACTTGCATTTTTCTCCTTTTACTAGCTATAACTAGACTACAATGTTTTATTTTACATTTGGACTAGTCATAATACGATAATTTTAATATATCTGTGATACAGGAATTTGATGACGTTCATAAAATTAAGATACATTAATTGAATTTAATTTTTATATAAAACAAACAATAAATTTTCAGTGATAAAAAATGAATTGAAATAGGTCTAGTAGTTGAAAAGACATTAATTCAGAGTGCAACGAAGAAGCGGTGCACTACCATCTGGTTCGCTTAATACTTTCGAAGTTGTAATAGCGATTTTAAGAGAGGCGGAAGGTCTGTAGCTGACGTATTAATTAAGTTTGGTTTTTAAAATGTCTATCTTTTCCTTTAAAAGGAAACTATAAGCATGGGTAGGAGCAAGGAATGGGGTAGTAAATCGAGGCTGCATATTGACAGTCATGAGAAGCATCGGCCATGTTAGAGAGCCTTTATATTAGTGTTAACAGCTTCCTCCAAGATTGAGACAGCCCATTCTGCAGCAAAGCTCCTTATGCAGTGAGGTAAACAACTCAGAGTAGCTTCAGGAAGTCCCTGAAACTGACGAGGTTCCCTAGGCCTCTACTTGCCAGAGTAGAAAGCCCCTGTCCACCAAACCGCAAAGAAGACGGAGACCAGATTACTTCCTGGAAGAAACAGACCAGTGGACCTGCCGGAAAGAGTAATATACCACTTTTGGCAAGGGGGAACTTGCCAACTCTCTAATCTGTTGAACTGCGTGTAGGCCGTGCAATGTATTTCAGGTCCCCAGGTTTTGTGAGCTGTCTCCCATGTGGACTTTGGTGATGTAACTGTCTTTTAAGTCATTTCTGTTTCTGAAAATAACCCCTCACTCATATTCCTATAAGTAACCCTAATAAAACTCATTAGTTCACAAAAAAAAGAAAAGACACATAAATACAAAACAGTTTTATATATAATAAAATATACACTGTAACCAAACTTTTAAACTAGTTTTTTGTGATTATAGTAAATTTTCACATGAACAATTATTATGCATTAAGAAAAAATTTGAACTGTGTAACTAGTACCTAATTTAGTCTGTGTTAGATTTTATTGAGAAATCATATTAGATAAATATGATTTATCTAATTTATCTAGTTGTACTTCAACATAGAACCTGCATAATTTACATACTAATTCTATATGGTATAAATAAGAAATTTTAATTTATTTAGTTATAAGTAATTTTATTCTTGAAGATAATTTTAGATTGATTTATATGTGTATATACTTGAATGAATTTCAACTGACTTAGTTTAACATGAATAAAAGTATTATTATTATTATTATTATTATTATTATTATTATTATTATTATTATATAGAATACACAGACCTAATTCTCACTACTCTAACTACTTTCTCACCTCTCTGATACTGTGGCATTTTTTGCAGTTTTTACATATGAGTTTGGATATGCTTATTAAATAGAGCACTGGAGGCCTGCTGTATGTTTACATCTAGTTGAAAAGAAATAGTCCTTAATCAGGGATTACCAAATCAGTTAGTGATACTCATTCCTTCTGTATCTGTGTTTGACCTTTGAATTTAAAAAAAAAAGAACTATAATGAATTTTTTGTGATAGACTGTATCTTTAAAAAGGGGAAAGTTACATGTTAAAGCTATGATTAGTAAGATCTAGTTCCATTGTGAGGAATATTTTCCTTATAAACATTTGAAGTTATTAAGATAACTAAATAAAAAGACTCTCAAGTAATGGTATAATGAGATAACTTACTTGAGATGTGTTTTAATAAACATTTCCAGTAGTTCTTCTAGTTCATTTTTCTAATGATGATACAGTCAGCCCAGTTGCTTTATTGATGTCTTGCTCCCAATAAAATTCTATAGGTCACAAAAATATAGGTTTAGTGAACATAATTCTAGATAATCATAGAAAGTCACTTTAAAAAGCTGGGAATAGGATGAAAGTGTTCATAATTGAACCAAATCTGTTACAAATACTAAACTGATTTCACTTCAGAGTAAGGGCTAAAAGCGTATTCAATATACTAAAAAGCAGAAATCTACACCATATTGTTCAGTCTGCTATCATTACTGCAAGTATATCATTTTCTCTTCAGACTGCATTGCAGCAGGTTTTAAGAAAATGATTACAATCAGTCTTTTAATATCTTGAATGTAGTTCATTGTTAGCTGAAGGTAGGAACTTTAGTTTGTCTTAACTGTCCTGGTGTGTAGAGATACCAGGTTTTAATTAGATCACAATTTAAAACATTTTTCCTCCTATAATTATATACCAAACTTATCACAACAACCAGTAGTAGTAGAGGAGAAAGGTGAAGGTTGGAGATTATGATGGAATATTCATCGACCATGCCATTTCAAGCCAAAGTGCAGGACATTTCTGTAATCTTAAGATCTACATGGAGGAAAGAGAGAGAAAGAGAGAGAGAGAGAGAGAGAGAGAGAGAGAGAGAGAGAGAGAGAGAGAAACACACTATGGATATTTGAATCACTTAAAAAAACTCTTATCTTTACATACATACTAAACCTAAAGAGCTATTCAATTAATATCAAAGCAAGTGGAATTCTATAACTATTCCACAAATTAAAAGTTTAATTAAAATTTGAGTGTTGTCTACAGCTGCAAGCCCGGCCCTTACTAATAAGGAACCAGGCTCAAGTGCTGAAGATCATTTCTAGGTTCATAGCATGTTGCAGCCTGGACTACAAGAGTTAGATAACCCTCTTCCCCTCCCCGCCCAAATACCTTGGTTCAGAAATTAGTTATTCTTATATATGATTTATATTTTTTGATATACTCATGTAAGCCCTTGTTTTCCAAATGCTACTTTATTTGGGGGTTCCTTAAAGCTTATCTCTCTCTTCCTATCCCCCTAACCCAGGTAGGGGGAAAAAAAGGGTTAGTGTGGACAGATGGTGAAGTTCTCTTTACTTTTTCCTGTTGGGTAGGGTCATAGGATTCTTTTGGGGAAAATACTAATGTCCGTTTTTAGGATAACCAGAAGTTCAGATAACCAGCAACCCAGCAAGAGCAGCAAGTAGTACTCCGCTGACTCCTCCCAGATGTTGGGCTTTCCTTCCTCTGGGTTATCATATTTATACCCCCTCAAAGTCCTCAGAATTCAGTTAATTCTAGCTGGCAAAGGCCATGCCCCTGTACTAAGTAATAATCAGCTGTGAACAAACTAAAACTCCGAGTTAGAACTATAACAAAAACATGCTTATACATCATAAACCAAAATGTCCACAACATATGCATATTTTAAGTTACAGTTACTACTATAAAGAGTAAGTTAACACACTAGCTCTTTCCTAAACCCTGAAAAAAATAGTCAAATTTCATAATCACCATGACTATAAAACCATGTAATACTTTAGGTTAAAGTTTTGATCTCTCTAGACTTACCCATATATTTTTGACATAGTTTTAAATAAAACATAATTGTATTACATCTTCCCTGTTCTATTCCTTCATCCAACTCCTCTTATGCTCTTTCTCCAGCCCTTCCCAACACCTCTCAGTCTATCCTAAATTGATGGCCTCTGATAAAATAGATATTATAGAAAGATAGATAGATTGATAGATAGATAGATTAGATAGATAGACAGATAGATGATAGATAGATAGATAGAGAGATGATAGATAGACAGATAAATAATAGAGATACACACATATAAATACAAAGTGGTCAACCCTTAAATCCTATACAAACAGACAAAATTATCTCCATACTTTGATGTATGGAGAAATGAAAGAGAAGAATGCTCACAGTGATCCAAATTACTATTTGAAAGTTATTTTATTTATAGATTATTTTATTTATTCTCATTTGAAAAATAAAGTACATGTGCATTTTCTTATTCTGTGTGTGCTTCTTTATATGTTGTTTATTCCATAGAAGTCTCTGAACAATTTTAGGCAGAAATTTATGTGGAGATTTTTGTGGAACAAGTGCACCATTGTAGGTAATTTATTACTTCAGCTTCCCTCTACTTGGTCATCCTCATTTGTCAGAGATATTCAAGTCATGTGTATCCCCCTAAAAGAAACGGATATTTTCTGAATACGTACCCCTTACCAAAGTTGAATCAAGTTCAGATGAACAATCTAAATAACATTAGTGAAATACAAGCCGTCATTAAGAGATTCCCAAAAAAAGTAAAATAAACAAGAAGACTAGGGGTGAGATGACCAATCCTCACTTAAAAAGACAAATGGGATGGACATTAGATGTAGGAGAAAACAAGTAACAAGACAGGAACTTACCACAGACGGCCTCTGAAAGACTCTACCTGTGTATCAAAGCAGATATTAAGACTCATAACCAAACCTTCGGCAGAGTGCAGGGAATCATATGAAAGAAGAATGAGTTAGTAAGACCTGGAGAGTACAGGAGTGCCACAAGGACCAAATATATCAGGGCACAGCGGTCTTTCATGAGATACTTTCTCCAACCAAGGACCATATATGGATATAATTAGAACCTCTGCTCGGATATAGCCCAGGGTTGCTCAGTGTCCAAATAGGTTCTCTCTTTTTTTTAATTTTATTTTTTCTTATCAGTTACATTTTATTAACTCTGTATCCCAGCCGTGTCCGGATCCCTCATTTCCTCCCAGTCCCTCCTTCATTCCCTCCCAGTCCCTCCCTCCCTCCCTCATCTCCACTGTGCCCCTTGCCAAGTCCACTGATAGGGGGGACCTCCTCCCGATTCATCTGATCCTGTTTTATCAGGTATCTTCAGGACTGGCTGCAAAGCTCTCTTCTGTGGCCTAACAGGACTGCTCCTCCCTTGGGGGGTGGGGAGGCCAAAGAGCCAGTCATTGAGTTCCTGTTAGAAATAGTCCTTGTTCCCTCATTATGGGAAACCAATTGGTTACTGAGCTACCACAGGCTACAACTGAGCAGAGGTTCTAGGTTACATTCATACATGGTCCTTGGTTGCATGTCAGTCTCAGAAAAGACCCTGTGCCCAGATATATTTGGTCCTTGTGGAGCTCCTATCCTTTCCTCATAAGACTAACTCCCCTTCTTTCTTATGATTCCCTGTACTCTGCCAAAGGTTTGGTCATGAGTCTTTGCTTTGAAAACACTGCTAGTTAGAGTCTTTCAAATGCACTCAGTAGACTACTGTCAATGTTCAATGCGCATCCCATCTGTCTTTCAAAACGAGGATTGATAATCTTACCCCATGTCTGCTCTCTTGATTATCTTTTTTAGGTGTACAGATTTCATTATGTTTATCACATCTTATAGGTCTATGTAAGTGAGTATATACCGTGTTTGTCTTTCTCCTTCTGGGATATTTCACTCAGGATGATCTTTTCTAGATCCCACCATTTGCCTGCAAATTTCATGATTTCCTCCTTTTTGATTGCTGAGTAGTATTCCAATGTGTAAAAATACCACAATTTCTGTACCCATTCCTCCGTTGATGGACGTCTGGGTTGTATCCAGGTTCTGGCTATTACAAATAATGCTGCTATAAACATGGTTGAGCAAATAACCCTTTTGTGTACATGAGCAAACTTTGGGTATATACCTAGCAGTGGTATAGCTGGGTCTTGAGGAAGCACTATTCCTAATTGTCTTAGAAAGTGCCAGATAGATTTCCAGAGTGGTTGTATCAGTTTACATTCCCACCAGCAGTGGAGGAGGGTTCCCCTTTCTCCACAACCTCTCCAGCATGTGTTGTCCCTTGAGTTTTTCATCTTGGCCATTCTGATGGGTGTACGGTGATATCTCAGGGTCATTTTGATTTGCATTTCCCTGATGGCTAATGAGGATGAGTATTACTTTAAGTGTTTCTCTGCCATTCAATATTCCTCTGTCGAGAATTCTCTGTTTAGCTCTGTTCCCTATTTTTTAATTGGATTACTTTGTTTGCTGCTTTTCAGCTTCTTTAGTTCTTTGTATATACTCCATATTAGTCCTCTGTCCGATAAACGGTTAGTGAAGATTCTTTCCCAATCTGTAGGCAGGCGTTTTGTTTTGATGACAGTGTCCTTTGCTTTACAGAAGCTTTTCAGTTTCATGAGGTCCCATTTATTGATTGTTGCTCTTAGAGCCTGTGCTGTTGGTGTTCTGTTCAGGAAGGTGGCTCCTGTGCCAATGAGTTCTAGGCTGTTCCCCACTTTTTCTTCTAACAGATTTAGAGTATCTGGTTTTATGTTGAGGTCTTTGATCCACTTGGACTTTAGTTTTGTGCAGGGTGATGAATATACATCTATTTTCATTTTTCTGCATATAGATATCCAGTTGGACCAGCACCATTTGTTAAAGACGCTGTCTTTTTTCCATTGAATGGTTTTGGCTTCTTGTCAAAAATCGAGTATTCATAGGTGTTTGGGTTTATTTCTGGGTCTTCTATGCGGTTCCATTGATCCTCCTTTCTGTTTATATGCCAATACCATGCAGTTTTTATTACTATTGCTCTGTAGTACAACTGGAGATCGGGGATAGAGATACCTCCAGATGATCTGTTGTTATACAGGATTGTTTTGGAGATTCTGGGTTTTTTGTTTCTCCAGATGAAGCTGAGAATCTTTTTTTCAAGGTCTGGGAAGAATTGAGTTGGTATTTTGATGGGTATTGCATTGAATCTGTAGATTGCTTTTGGCAGGATGGCCATTTTCACAATGTCAATCCTACCAATACATGAGCACGGGAGATCTTTCCATCTTCTGAGATCTTCTTCAATTTCTTTCTTCAGAGACTTGAAGTTTTTCTCAAACAGGTCTTTCACTTGCTTGGTTAGTGTCACCCCAAGATACTTTATGTTATTAGTGGCTATTGTGAAGGGTGTTGTTTCTCTAATTTCTTTCTTAGCCCTTTTGTCTTTGGTATACAGGAGGGCTTCTGATTTTTTTGAGTTGATTTTGTATCCTGCCACTTTGCTGAAGGTTTTTAACAGGTGGAGGAGTTCTCTGGTCAAATTTTTGGGGTCGCTCGTATATACTATCATATCATCTGCAAATAGTGACACTTTGACCTCTTCCTTTCCGATTTGTATCCCCTTGATCTCCTTTAGTTGTCTTACCGCTCTGGCTAGGACTTCAAGTACTATGTTGAAGAGGTATGGAGAGAGTGGACAGCCTTGTCTTGTCCCTGATTTCAGTGGGATTGATTTAAGTTTCTCTCCATTGAGTTTGATGTTGGCAATAGGCTTGCTGCATATTGCCTTTACTATGTTTAGATATGTGCCTTGTATTCCTGATCTCTCCAAGACTTTAAACATGAATGGGTGTTGGACTTTGTCAAATGCTTTTTCAGCATCTAAGGAGAAGATCATGTGGTTTTCTCCTTCAATTTGTTTATGTGGTGGATTTCATTGATGGATTTCCCTATGATGAACCACCCTTGCATGCCTGGGATGAAGCCTACTTGGTAGTGGTGGATGATATTTTGATGTGTTTTTGGATTCGGTTTGCAAGTATTTTATTGATTATTTTTGCGTCAATGTTCATAAGAGAGATAGGTCTGAAGTTTTTTTGGGGGGGGGTCTTTGTGTGGTTTAGGTATCAAGGTGACTGTTGCTTCATAGAATGAGTCTGGTAATGTACCTTCTGTTTCTATTTTGTGGAATAGTTTGAGGAGAATTGGTGTTAGTACTTCTTTGAAGGTCTGGTAGAATTCTGCACTGAAACCATCTGTCCCAGGGCTTTTTTTTTGGAGGGGAGACTGTGAATGACTGCTTCAATTTCCTTGGGGGATATAGGGCTGTTCAGTCTTTTACCTGATCTTGACTTAATGTTAGAAGATGGAATCTATCAAGAAAATTGTCCATTTCATTTAGGTTTTCAAATTTTGTGACATATATGCTTTTGTAGTATGACCTAATGATTGTTTGAATTTCCTCTGTGTCTGTAGTTATGTCACCCTTTTCATCTCTGATTTTGTTGATTTGGATAGATTCTCTCTGCTTTTTAGTTAGTTTGGTTAAGGGTTTGTCTGTCTTGTTGATTTTCTCAAAGAACCAGCTTTTTGTTTCGTTGATTCTTTGAATAGTTTTATTTGTTTCTAATTGATTGATTTCAGCCCTGAGTTTGAATACTTACAGCCTTCTGCTCCTCTTGGGTCTGCTTCTTTTTTTTCTAGGGTTTTTCAGTTGGCCCATTAAGTTGTTTGTATGTGATGTTACCAATTTCTTCTTGCAGGCACTTAGTGCTATAAATTTTCCCCTGAGCACTGCTTTCAATGTGTCCCATAAATTTGGGTATGTTGTGCCTTCATTTTCATTGAATTCTAGGAAGTCTTTAATTTCTTTCTTTATTTCTTCCTTAACCCAGCTGTCGTTGAGTAACAAGTTGTTCAGCGTCCATGTGCATGTAGGCTGTTTGTTATTTCTGTTGTTGTTGAGGTCCAGCTTAATCCATTTTGGTCAGATAGAATACAAGGGATTATTTCAATCTTTTTGTATCTGTTGAGGCTTGCTTTATGACCAAGTATATGGTCTATTTTGGAGAAGGTTCGCGACGGTGCTGAAAAGAAGGTAGAGTCTTTTGAGTTTGGGTGAAAAAATCTGTAGACGTCTATTAGGTCCATTTGATTTAGGGACTTTGTAAGTGCTTTTATTTCCCTATTTGTTTTCTGTCTAGTTGATCTGTCCCTTGGTGAAAGTGGAGTGTTGAAATCTCCCACTATTAAGGTATTAGGATCAATGTGTGATTTAAGCTTTAATATTGTTTCATTTACGAATGTAGGTGCTCTTGTATTTGGGTGTAGATATTCAAAATTGTGATGTCCTCTTGGTGGATTTTTCCTTTGATAAGAATATAGTGGCTGTCCTTATCTTTTTTGATTAACTTGGTTTGAAAGTCTATTTTATTAGATATTATGGCTACTCCAGCTTGTTTTCTGGAACCATTTGCTTGAAAAACATTTTTCCAGCCCTTTACTCTGAGGTATTGTTTATCTTTGTTGCTTAGGTGTGTTTCTTGGATGCAACAGAATGTTCGATCCTGTTTCTGCAACCATTCTGTTAGTCTGTATCTTTTTATTGAGGAGTTGAGTCCTTTGATGTTGATAGATACTAGTGACCAACAATTGTTACTTACTTTTGATGTGGGGTTTGTGGTATCACTGAGTTTCATTGCTTGTATTCTTTTGGGTTTTGTTGTGTAGTTATCTATTTCCTCTGTTTCCTTAGATGTAGTTGTTTTCTTTGGTTTGGAGTTTCCCTTCTAGTAACTTCTGTAGAGCTGGGTTACTATGTAGATATTGTTTAAATTTGGTTTCATTGAATTCTCTGTCTATGTTGATTGAAAGTTTTGCTGGGTATAGTAGTCTGGGTTGCAATCTGTGGTCCCTAAGGACTGCATGATTTCTATCCAGGCCCTTCTGGCTTTCATAGTTTCTGTTGAGAAATCTGGTGTGATTCTGATAGGTCTACCTTCATATGTTACCTTCATATGTTTTCCCTTGCTGCTTTTAGATTTTTTTCTTTGTTTTGTAGGTTCAGTGTTTTGACTATGATGTGACGTGAAGAATTTCTTTTCTGGTCTAGTCTACTTGGTGTTCTGTAGGCCTCTTGTATGTTTATGGCCATCTCCTTCTTTAAGTTGGGAAAGTTTTCTTCTATAATTTTCTTGAAAACATTTTCCAGACCTTTGAGCCTGATGTCTTCTTTTTCTTCTACTCCTATTATTCTTAGGTTTTGTCTTGTCATGGTGTCCTTGATTTCTTGGATGTTTTGTGTTTGGAACTTTTCTGATTTTATTTTTTCTTTGAGAGACGTGTCAATTTCCACAAGTGTATCTTCGGCTCCTGAGATTCTTTCTTCCATCTCTTGTATTCTGTTGGTGATGCTTACCTTTGTAGTGCCTGATCTTTTCTCTATGTTCTCCAGCTCCTGGTTTTTCTCTTTTTGTGTTTTCTTTATTGATTCTAATTCTGTTTTCATGTCTTGCACCATTTCCTTCATCTGTTTGAATGTGGACTCCTGCTTTTCAATGATAGCTTCTATTTTTTTGTCCGTTTCCTCTCTATGTATCACTAATTGTGCCTCTACTTCTTTGGGTATAATTGCCTGTCTTTCTATGAGAGCTTTGTTTATTTCTTCTTTATTTGCCTTCATTTGTGTGGACATTTCTTTGAGAGCTTTGTGCATTTCTTCTCTGTTTGCCTCAATTTTCGTGGTCAATTCTCTGAGAGCACGATTTGTTTCCTCTTGGTTAGTCTCGATTTCTTTGGTTATTTCTCTGAGGGCTTTGTTCATTTCATCTTTATGGGCCTCTAATAGCTGGAGAAACATAGTTTTGTGGTCGTTTTCTTGTATATCTAGTGAATTGAAGTGTCCATTGTTTCGTGGGGTTGCTGGTGTGGTCATTATGTCCTGATTTTTGTTGGGAGTGTTCTTATGTCTGCCTCTAGCCATCTGGTTATTTATAATCCTCGCTGATTGTTCCTCGAGATTGTAGTTTGTGCTATGATCCTCTCTTTCTGTTTTCTGGACTGTTTTTTCAGGAAGATGAGAGAGGTTCACTGCTTTGGGAGTGTGCATTTTGTTTTCACTTTTGCCTAAGTAAGGAATGTGACGCTGGCGCTATTCGCGTGCGCTTTTAGAGGGCGCAGTATGCATGTGCGGATTCTCTGACTATTGCAGTGGCCTGCAAGCTACTATTACACGGTTCTGACTGAGATCCAGGGATTGTTTGCCTGAATTACCCTGGTGGATCCACAAGGCAGAGGCTTCAATGTTGGAGTCGCTATCCCAAGAATCCCTATGATGCCCACACTAGGAGTGTGGGTGGCAGGGATCTCGTCTGGTTGCTTCATGGAGAGGCCCTGGGTCTGGGGCAATCTCTCCCTAGAAGGCTCACTCACTCTCTTGCAGGACCAGTTGGAATGCACAGGGTTTCCCTTTGCTCACTACTCTCTGTTTTGGTCCTGTTGCGGAAGTGCACGGGTAGGCTAACAGTCAGCTCTGTGACACTGTGGCCGCAGGACTCAGTGTCCACCTTTCCTGTGTGCTGCCTCTTTGTCCTTTCCCTCTGCCAGGAGGGGTTATATTGACTGGTCCCTGGGTGGCGTGGGAAAGAGTTAGGTTGAGTGTACTCAATCACGGATCCTGGGCCCAGATCTCTCCCAGAAGCAGCCTAGAGGTAAAATCTATATTTGCTGATCCTGAGAGAGTACCGGGTAGGGTTGAGTGTCCTCAGATCCAGAGCTTGGGTTTCTCTGCTAGGGGCCGCTCAGTGAGGTGGAGAGAGGGTGCTGTGTCCTTGGCAGGCTGCCTCTCTGTCTTTCCCCTCTGACCTTCTCCTCTGCTAGGGCAAGCTTATGGAGGTGCTCTCAGGAGAGTGCCAGAAGGGGTTGGGGCTTCTCAGTTGGATCCTGAGCCCTGAGCCAGCTTTTCTCTGCCAGGGGTCAGGGGGGGCGGTTATAGAACTTGCTGCTAGACCTTATTGCGCTGGACCCAGGAGAATCTCAGGACATGTAGAATGACCACAGTCCCAGATCCCCAGCTGTAGTTTGTTTGCTAGGAGCGGCCAGCAGCACTGGAGTTCCGGCACTGTGAAGCTGCTCTGTGCCTCTTTATCCTTCTGCTCTGCTGTGGCAGGGTTATGGCGGTGTTTGGGGGAGTGCCCGAAAGGATTGGGTTTTCTCAGCCCCGATCTCTGCTTGGGGTACAATGTGGTCTGTGGCAGATTCTGCTGGACGCCTCCTGCCTCCTCCGAAGAGGGAGTAGGGATTTTGAGCTGGGCACGCAGCTGAAATCCGTGCGTGGCAGGAGCTCAATTGTGATGGTGGCAGGTACCCGCCATGGTCGGAGAGACCTTCCAGGGAAAGACTGGGTGACCCGTGACCAGTCTGGCAACTTTACTTCCCTGTGGGTTTTTTTTTT
>NW_026596057.1:28777219-28787814 GCF_907164565.1 Psammomys obesus
TTTTTTTTTTTTTTTTTTTTTTTTTTTTTTTTTTTTTTTTTTTCGACTGGAACTCTCAGCCTCAGGCACCCTTGTGCCCACCAATCAGCCTGGGAAAGTGATCGGGACAAGCAGACTTGCGGCACCAGCCTGGAGACCCAAAGCCCGCGTTGCTGGGTTCTCTTCCAGGTTCTGGCTGGGCAGCTGAGAGTGGACCCGACCGCTTCCCACGCCGTGGGTGCCTCCCCTCACCTGGGAAACACGATTGATTGCTGTTGTTTTAGGGCCCAGAGTTCAGTCTCCTGGTCGCTGCACGGAGTGTGTTGTCTCGTTTCTCAGACAAGGTGTTCTCCCAGTGCTGCCATCTTGGCCCCCTAAGGATAAAACTTAATGTGGTATTCTAATACACTTTTTAAAAAAGAGTTAATGCCAATACTTCTCAAATTACTCCACAAAATAGAAACAAAAGCGATGTTACCAAATTAATTTTGTGATGCCACAGTTACCCAGATGCCTAAACCACACAAAGAATCCACAAAGAAACAGAAATACAGACCAATTTCCCTTGTGGTCATAGATGCAAAAATACTGAACACAATAGCTGCAAACTGAATCCAAGAACACACTAAATGATAATCCACCCAGATCAAGCAGGCTTCAAGCCAGAGATCAAGAGATGGTTCAATATAAGATAATTGGTAAATGTAATCTTACACATAAGCAAAACAGAAATTGAAAACCACATGATCATCTCATATTAGATACATAAAAGGCCTTTGCTCAAACACAACACCAACTCATGATAAAAGTCCTGGAAAACGATACAGGGGCATCTGTCAAATTATTAAAGCAGTTTACAGAAAGCCTATAGCCAACATCAAATTAAATATAGAAAAACACAAGCAATTCCACTGAAACCAGAAAAATAATATATGCTGCCAGTCTCTCTCTGTATCTACAATATGTCAGGGATTGGTCTGATGCTTGATTTTGATGATAATTACTGACCCTAAAAAACTAGTTTTTGCCCAGATACACCTATCCTTTTTGTGTAAACCTGACTAAGACATTATTTCTGATTGATTATTAACAAAAAAAAAAAACGGGGGAAAAAAAGGCCTGTACCTCGGCAGGGTGGTAGGAGGTAGGTGTGGCTAAGGCGTCCAGGTTTGGGGACAGGAGAATCATGGGAAGGAGACTGGCAGAGGGGAAGAGAGGAGAGAGCATAAACAATGATGGGTTAACATGGAAAAGGAACCATGTGGGCTAGGAGGAAGGACTGTGAAAGTGGTGTGGAAAGGAATGATATAGATGAAGGATAAGCAACTATTTATAGAATTGTGGATAGGAAGAAGCCCAATTAGGAAATGATTAAAGTTGATAGAATTGGATGCAGACTGTAGGATATAGACATAGGCATAGCATAAGTAGGAATAGCTCCCCATCCCAAGGTGTTATAAAGCAATTATAATATGTAACAGGTGCCTCGTCTTTATTTGATTGTGAAAGCAAGTTGAATAATACCACTGTAGTAATCATAGGGCTAATAATAAACATATTTAGCCCAACATCCTTTATTTTCAACAGCACAGTACTTGAAATCTTAGCTAGAGCATATGTCATAGCTTTTAGTTTAGGATATTTATGAGATTCCTGAGTGTGAAAATGAGTGGTTTTCTGAATCTTGGGACTCTTCTTGGGACTATTTCTATTGGATTGACTTGTCTAACTTCAAAGTGATGGTTTTTGTTTCATCGCATTACATTTAATTTTGTCCTGTTTTATAATTCATAGAAGCCTGTTAGTTTCTAATGAGAGACAGAAAGGGAGTGAATTTGGAGGATAAGGGAGGTGGAGAAGAACTTAGATATGTAGCGAGAAGAAAAACTATAAGCAGTGTGTATGGGAAGAGAAAATAATCTACGTCCAATAAAAGAAAACAGAAAAGAAAATGTGCCTTTGAGAGATGCATTTATACATTCACAACAATTTTCTTTGACATCCCTGAAGAACAGTGGTACACAAGTACAATGAGTTGATTTTTTATGTAAATTAAAGTGGGTATAATAACTCCTCAATAGTATGATAAACCCAGGTTCTCTGGAGAATTGTGCCTCCAGTACGTTATATAAAAATCATGTCATGTCATTAGCTCCATCACTTAGAAGGCAGAAACAGGCAGATCAAGGCCAACATTATAGTCATAAAGTTACAAGGCAGCCAGATTTATACAATGAGGACATATCTCAAAACAAAAACTAAAACATACAAAAATCACATTTTAATTTTCAAGCACAGCATTACCTGATAATTAGAGACTTACTAGTATCTACTATCACTGCTATTTACCATCATAAGTTGACTATTCAATATATAATTTTAATTTTATTTGTTTGTTTGTTTATTTATTTATTTCATGTTAATGCCTGTTGTCAATTGAGGCCAGTTACAGGTCCACTGTATCTGAAATTGTGGCCAGCTGTGGGCCACAATGTAGGCCCGGGGGACTGATAGGGTCCTCTGCAGGAGCTATAAACTACTGCTCCATCCGTCCATTCCTTAACATAAAATTTTTAGTGTATTTGTATCTATGCATATATTCTTGTATGTTTGGAGAAACCCAGAACTCCAAAACAAGAGAGAAGCAAGAGGAGACAAAAATGTAAAGAGAGAATTCTGGATAAGCTGATGGATTAAAAGCCATAGCACCAAAAAGTGGAAAAATAAACTGAGAATTAAAAAAAAAAAACAAACAAACAAAAACCAAACAATAAAGTTTATTGCTATGAGTGAAATAGCTGAAGACAAAATCAAAACATATTAGTAAAATCTTTATTAAAAAGCATTTAGGAGAGCTTGTGGCTGGGGATCAGCTGGACTTCACTGTTGTCATCAGAGTGGTGACAACATTCCAAGGGGGACTGTTCTCTACTGAACAGGAGCATCTTAACAACAGTCACCAAGGTATGACAAACTATGCTTTAGCTATGGGATGAGGAGCACCTTTGAGCAGAGAGATAACAGTGAAGGCTGTAGAAACTGAGGCACGTGTGTGATATGGTTGACTGAAGCTATGATTCTCTATGTGTCCCTTGGAGAGAACATCCTAGAAAGGAATCTCACACTCATGCATGGCAGAACAGTGATTTGAAAGTACAGGGTTTGAGTCTATTTTGAAGCTGGTCTGACCAATGATGTTGTGGATAGGAGACATCCTCGTGACAAAGATAAAGTGAGCAGGTCTGATGTTCTATATCACCTGAGAGCCTTGGTTACATATACCTAGTTTTGGAAGGAATGATTCCTGAAATTTCCATAGATGATTTAACCCATTGACAGGTGGTCTGAGAGCTGGGAATTCCTACAGAAAACTGTAGAGCCATACAGAAGTCCTTCTTACCCTGAAAAGCATACTTGGTACACTTGGTGGAATTACTGAGCCTAGCAACCCTATCAGCATCTGTGGAGACTGCAACAGAAGACAACTCATGATGAAAGAGACACCATGTTGTTCCAACTAGGAAGGAAAACTGGCTGGGTTTTACTATCCTCTACTCCATCCTTTTATGTTATAATTTTATTTATGCATTTGTACTTGATGTCTTATTTTAGCTTGCATTTGCCTTAAGTACGTTTTTGTCCTTTCATTATTTTTCCTACCCTGCTGTGTTCTTTATTATTTTGCCTTTCTCAATTTTATATATTTTCATTTTCATTCCCACAATATTATTCTTTCCCTTATTTCAATCCTTTGTAATTTCCCCACATTATTGTTATAATATTTACCACTAAAAACTTATTAACAACATATTATTCCAGTGCACAACAAACTATCAAAGTCTCTGGAGCTTATGGTGGACAGAGGTGAAGTATGCAGGTGAAATGTCTTTTACAGCAAGTCAATACTTAGGAATGCTCTTAAAACAATGCATCTGTAGCCTTAATTCCCATTACTTCTAGGGAGACTTGGAGAAATAAGTCTCTATGAAAGACCTCTACCCAAGAAAATGCACTAAACTAAAAGAAACCAAAAACAAACAAACAAACAACAAAGAAATACAATGGAAAATTGGACATCCCACAATAAGAAAAATACAGAAAAACACACACACATATTAAAAAATAAACTACTCTAAGAAAATTTTAGTCTCCTATATATCAAAAACCAATGATATTTAAATAGCAAAAATTCTTGGAAATTATTTCAAATCTTTCCTTTTACAAAATCAATAGCAATGTCTATTACTCAAATAAACAGATAAGTGAAGTAGCAAAAACAACTTAGGATCTAGACAGGAAGATAGCATAGTAGATAAATGGTCAGTGATAGAGGGAGGTTTATTGTTATTTCCTTGTTTTTATTATGTAGCAAAATCCATTAAGGAAATTCATATATGGAAAAAAACATATATGATTACAATAAATAAATTAACAAATTAAATTTGGCATCAAGATCAGTAGAAGACATTATCAATAGTGTAGGTTATGCAGAAAAATAATTTTCAGGGAGGAAGACAATGATGAGAGAATAATTCATTAAGACACATGTAAAGAAGTGATCAATGGAAATGGGTCACTTTTCAGAGGGCATTACAACTCATTCAAAAATTCGTATTAAAAAAACCCTAAGAATTCTGAAACTCATTTTCAGAACAACAACAAAAATCCTGAAATTAATAGTTAAGGGCATAAGAGATTTATTCACCGAAATTAAAGCAGACATTTCCTGAAAACATACAAACAAGCAAAAAACAAAACAAACAAACAAACAAACAGTCCGGAGGTACTTATTAGCTTGAATAAACTGACCAGAGAATTTCTCCACAATAAGACAGAATGACCGACTCATCCACAAAAACAAACCCATCACAAACATTTCAGACCTCTGTCAGAGGTCTGGAAGCCGTATATTTCAAGTTTCTGCATCCTTAAATATGTCTCTTCTGGTTGATCTGCAGTGACATTTTTTCTGCATTTAATTTGCTTTCATCTCATGGCTGATGAAGTTTTATTTTCTAAAGTATCTTTATGCATATTTATTAGTACTTAAAATTAGCATATAAAATAATGGCATTTTTCACACATAACTTGTTCTTATTTGTTCCAATTTCACATGCCACTCACCATTTTTCCTGTCTCTCTTCTTGCTGATCCCCTTAACCTCCACCAGGGACTCCTCTCTGCTTTTATGTCATATATATGTTCTATAATGATGATGCCCCTGTAAACTCATATATTTGAATTTTTGGTCCCCATTTGATGGAACTGTTTGGGATGATTAGATGGTATAGCCTCATTTGAGGAGGTACTCACTGAGGGGTTGGCTTTTAGGTTTCAAAGCCACAATTCCCAGTTAGCTCTTTCTGCATAGTGCTTGTGGGATCTGATGTAAGCTCTTACGTGCTGCTTCTGTGTCATCCCTGCCTGCCTGCTGCCATGATCCCTGGCATGAGGGTTATGGACTCTGATTCTCTGGCACTATGAACCCCAAGCTAAGTGTTTTCTTTTATAAATCTTTTTGATCATGGTATTTTGGCAAGGCAATGAAAAAGTAACTAAGACAATGACCGTCGCCAACCTCCATCACTTCTTTTTCTTTTTTAGTTTTATGATCACAGCTCCTTACAGGACTGTGTGTGTGCGGGCATGACTGTGTATACACACACAGCATATATTGCACAAACTAAATGTAGATTAAACCATAGAGGTTGCATTTTGTGCTTCTGATATCACAATTTGAGTTCAACTCACTTTCCTGAAAAATTTATGAGCTAATTTTAACTTATAGATTAATAAAATTACTATACACACACACATTTTTCTTACCCATTTAGTAGAACGAGTCAGTTACTTAGTTGTGAATATTGCATCCATAAACACAAGCATGTAAATAACTCTGCTGAAATGCTAAGAGTTCTGTGAGTGTACTCTAAAGTAATACAGGGTAGCAGGAGAGTTTTAGTTTTACTGCTCTGAGATGCACCTATACTGATTGCCATGGTAACTGTACAACTTACATTTCCATTAAGAATGACCAAGGAATCTTCCTTCAACAAATCTTCATTCCTCACTGCCATTTGTTTTCTTTATAGTAGCTATTCTTTTTTGGGAGAGATGAAATCTCAGAGTAATTTTTATATACATTTTCTAGATGACTCAGAACACTGAGTACTTTAAAAATATTTATGTTCATTTGTATTTCTTTTTTTCTTTAGAGAGAATTGTGTATTCAGTTCATTTTTACAGTGGATAATTTAATTTGGCTGTTTTATTTTTAGATTTCTGAGTGTGTTATACATATTAATAACTATCTTATGTCTAGCTGGTAAATATTTCCCTTATTTCTATAAGCTTAATTTTTACTCTAGTAATTGCTTCCTTTGTGGGTAGTCTTTAATTTCAGATAATCTTCTTATCTCTTATTATTGTTCCCTGTGTATTAGGGTAGTTCTCAGAAATACTATAAAAGTGGAGATATGAAATAGTATATTTGTTAATGAAAAGTAATTGCATTCACCTTGAGGTAAATTCCAAGAGTGAAAATGTGATGGCTAAAAATGTATTTATTCTGGCTGGCACACATGAAAAAAAAATGGGGTAAATTACTAGGCACTTCTCTCTGTAATTAAAGAGATAACTTCTAAAAAGGTTAACAGGTATAATTATAAACGTGATCAAAAATTTTAAATCATTGTAACTAATAGACGAAAAGAAGATAAATATAAGAAATACTACATTATGTAAAAATAAAAATAGAGAAACACGAACTAATGACAAAAGACAGAGATAAACAGTAAACCATAGTCAATGAGTTTATAATATAAAATTTGTTCAAAGACATTCCTAGCAATTATTCAATTTTAATGAGCCAAAATCTTGATCATGTTCTTACCTGGATAGGATCAGAGAATGGCAGGTGAAAGGATCACACAAGAGGAACAGGGGTTATGGGTGTCCTCATCCTGAGTATGAGTAGAATGTTTTGTTTAAATATAGATAGTACTGATGAGCCATACCTGCCTGAAAACTAGTGAGGCTCCCAACATTCCTCCTCCTCCTCCTCCTCCTCCTCCTCCTCCTCCTCCTCCTCCTCCTCTTCCTCCTCCTCCTTTTTCTTCTTCTTCTTTTTCTTCTTCTTCTTCTTCTTCTTCTTCTTCTTCTTCTTCTTCTCTCTCTCTCTCTCTCTCTCTCTCTCTCTCTCTCTTTCTCTCTCTCTCTCTCTGTGTTTCTCACAAACCAATCCCCCAGTCTCCTTCCTAGACTGTGTGTGGTCAGGGGCGGGGGAAGACAACACCAGCTGCAGCCTTTACTTACCCCTTGCCAACTCTTGTGGATCTTTCAAATCTTCCCTCTTCCTCTGTTCCCCCAACTTGTTGTTTGTCCCAGGCCCCAACTCCAGTATTTATCCCATGCTAACCAAAGGGCAGCTACTGCAGGGCAACAAGTCAGCTGAAGGCAGACCCAAACCTCTCTTGCTGCACCTGAGGTCCGGTTGTGCCCGTCTCATTCTCAGTTGCAGCTGGAGACCTGCTGTGGTCTCCCTGTCATTTCTACCGGATCCCCTACAGATCACAAAGACCTTCTCTTCCAAAGATGCCTCCCCTTATCAGACTTCAAACCCAGCAGCCATTCCCTGTGAAAATACTAGCTGAATAGGCAGCACAGAGCCAAAGCATTCTCCTAAAATTCAGAGAGAAAACATAAACCAAGTAAGGAAACACACACTCATCAAAGACAAATCTAGAAACCTAGAAACCTAAACTTTGTATCATTCCAAACCCAGATGCCTAGGCACCATCATAAAAACACAACCAATTGTAGCCAGCCAAAATGTCTTTATTAGAGCCCAGGTTATAACAGGCCCTGTTTATTCCAACATAGCTGAGTCACAAGAAAAAGACCTTAAAACCAATGAAATAAGGTTGATAAAGGTCTTTACAAAGGAAATTAATAATTCCCTTTAAATATATTAAGGAAAACACAAATAAACAATTAGAGAAAATGAAAAAAAAACATTTTTGAAAGCAAATAAATAAATAAATAAACAGATAAAGAAAATGTTTAAAACCGTTTAAGACCTGAAAATAAAAATAGAATAAATGAGACCTGACAAGATGGCAGCACCGGAAGAACACCTTGTCTGAGAAGCAGGACAACACACTCCGTGCAGCGACCAGGAGACTGAACTCTGGGCCCTAAAAGAACAGCGATTGATCCTGTTTCCCAGATGAGGGGAGGCTCCCACCGCGTGGGAATCAGTCGGGTCCACTCTCGGCTGCCCAGCCAGAACCCGGAAGAGAACCCGGCAACGCAGGCTTTGGGTCTCCGGGCTGGTGCGGCAAGCCTGCTTGTCCCGATCACTTTCCCAGGCTGATTGGTGGGTACAAGGGTGCCTGAGGCTGAGAGTCCCAGTCGCAAAAAAACCCCACGGGGAAGGAAAGTTGCCAGACAGGTCACCCAGTCTTTCCCTGGAAGGTCTCTCCGACCATGGCTGGTACCTGCCGCCATCACAATTGAGCTCCCGCTACACACAGATTGCAGCTGCGCACCCAGCTCAAAATCCCTACTCCCTCTTCGGAGGAGGCAGGAGGCGTCCAGCAGAATCTGCCACAGACCACATTGTCTGTACCCCAACCCGAGATCGGGGCTGAGAAAACCCAATCCTTTCGGGCACTCCCCCAAACACCGCCATAACCCTGCTGCAGTGGAGCAGAAGGATAAAGAGGCGCACAGTGGCTTCACAGTGCCAGAACTCCAGTGCTGCCGGCCGCTCCTAACAAACAAACTACAGCTCAGGATCTGGGTCTGTGGTCATTTTACACGTCCTGAGATTCTCCTGGGTCCAGCGCAATAAGGTCTAGCAGCAAGTTCTATCACCGGCGTTCCCCCCACCCCCGAATCCTGGCAGAAAAACGCCAGCTCAGGGCTCAGGATCCCACTGAGAAGCCCCAACCCCTGCTGGCACTCTCCTGAGAGCACCTCCATAAGCTCGCCCTAGCAGAGGAGAAGATCAGAGGGGAAGGACAGAGAGGCAGCCTGCCAAGGACACAGCACCCTCTCTCCAGCTCACCCAGCGGCCCCTAGCAGAGAAACCCAAGCTCTGGAACTGAGGACACTCAACCCTACCCAGTAATCTCTTGGGATCAGCAAACAAAGATTCTACCGCTAGGCGGCTTCTGGCAGAGAGATCTGGGCCCGGGATCTGGGATTGAGTACATTCATCCTAACTCTTTCCCGCGCCACCCAGAGACCAGTCAACATAACCCCTCCTGGCAGAGGGAAAGGACAAAGGGGCAGCACACAGGAAAGGTGGACACTGAGTCCTGTGGCCACAGTGTCACAGAGCTGACTGTTAGCCTATCTGTGCACTTCTACAGCAGGACCAAAACAGAGAGTAGTGAGCAAGGGGAACTCCTGTGCATTCCAACAGGTCCTGCAAGAGAGTGAGTGAGCCTTCTAGAGAGAGATTGCACCAGACCCAGGGCCTCTCCACAGAAGCAACCAGATGAGATCCCTGCCACCCACAACCCTAGTGTGGGCATCATAAAGATTCTTGGGATAGCGACCCCAACATTGAAGCCTCTGCCTTGCAGGTCCACCAGGGTAATCCAGCAAACAATCCCTGCATCTCAGTTAGAACCGTGTAATAGTGGCTTGCAGGCCACTGCAATAGTCAGAGAATCCGCGCATGCTCACTGCGCCCACTAAAAGCGCACACGAAGGGTGCCAGCGTCACATTCTTTACTTAGGCAAAACTGAAAACAAAATGCACACTCCCAAAGCAGTGAACCTCTCTCATCTTCCTGAAAAAACAGTCAAGAAAACAGAAAGAGAGGATCATAGCCCAAACTACAATCTTGAGGAACAACCAGAGAGGATTATAAATAACCAGATGGCTAGAGGCAGACATAAGAACACTCCCAACAAAAATCAGGACATAATGACCTCACCAGCAACCCCACAAAACAATGGACACTTCAATTCACTAGATATACAAGAAAACGACCTCAAAACTATGTTTCTCCAGCTATTAGAGGCCCATAGAGATGAAATGAACAAAGCCCTCAGAGAAATAACCAAAGAAATCGAGACTAACCAAAAGGAAACAAATCGTGCTCTCAGAGAATTGACCACGAAAATTGAGGCAAACAGAGAAGAAATGCACAAAACTCTCAAAGAAATGTCCACACAAATGAAGGCAAATAAAGAAGAAATAAACAAAGCTCTCATAGAAATACAGGCAATTATACCCAAAGAAGTAGAGGCACAATTAGTGATACATAGAGAGGAAACGGACAAAAAAAATAGAAGCTATCATTGAAAAGCAGGAGTCCACATTCAAACAGATGAAGGAAATGGTGCAATGCATGAAATAAGAATTAGAATCAATAAAGAAAACACAAATAGAGAAAAACCAGGAGCTGGAGAACATAGAGAAAAGATCAGGCGCTACAAACGTAAGCATCACCAACAGAATACAAGAGATGGAAGAAAGAATCTCAGGAGCCAAATATACACTTGCGGAAATTTGACACGTCTCTCAAAGAAAAAATAAAATCAGAAAAGTTCCAAACACAAAACATCCAAGAAATCAAGGACACCATGAAAAGACAAAA
>NW_026596057.1:28792814-28820893 GCF_907164565.1 Psammomys obesus
AAAAATTCTAAAAGCAGCAAGGGAAAAAGGCCAAGTAACATATGAAGACAGACCTATCAGAATCACACCAGATTTCTCAACAGAAACTATGAAGTCCAGAAGGGCCTGGACAGATATCATACAGTCCTTAAGGAACCACAGATTGCAACCCAGACTACTATACCCAGCAAAAATTTCAATCAACATAGAAAGAGAATTCAAGATACTCCAAGACAAAACCAAATTTAAACAATATCTACATAGTAACCCAGCTCTACAGAAGTTACTAGAAGGGAAACTCCAAACCAAAGAAAACAACTACATCGAAGGAAACAGAAGAAATAGATAACTACACAACAACAACAACAACAACAAAAAGAAGACAAGCAATGAACTCAGTGACATCACCAACACCACATCTATAGTAAGTAACAATTGAGGTCACTAGTTTCTATCAACACCAATGGACTCAACTCCCGAATTAAAAGACACACACTAACAAAATGATTGCGGAAACAGGATCCATCATTCTGTTGCATCCAAGAAACACACCTATGCAACAAAGATAAACACTACCTCAGAGTAAAGGGCTGGAAAAATGTTTTTCAAGCAAATGGTTCCAGAAAACAAGCGGGAGTAGCCATCCTAATATCTAATAAAATAGACTTTCAACCCAAGTTAATCAAAAAAGATAAGGACAGCCACTATATTCTCATCAAAGGAAAAATCCACCAAGAGGACATGACAATTTTGAATATCTATGCCCCAAGTACAAGAGCACCTACATTCGTAAATGAAACAATATTAAAGCTTAAATCACACATTGATCCTAAAACCCTAATAGTGGGAGACTTCAACACTCCACTCTCACCAAGGGACAGATCAACTAGACAGAAAACAAATAGGGAAATAAAAACACTTACAGAGACAATAAATCAAATGGATCTAATAGACGTCTACAGATCCTTTCATCCAAACTCAAAAGAGTATACCTTCTTTTCAGCACCTCATGGAACCTTCTCCAAAATAGACCACATAGTTGGTCATAAAGCAAGCCTCAACAGATACAAAAAGATTGAAATAATCCCTTGTATTCTATCTGCCCACCATGGACTTAAGCTGGACCTTAACAACAACAGAAATAACAAACAGCTTACATGCACATAGAAACTGAACAACTTGTTACTCAAGGACAGCTGGGTTAAGGAAGAAATAAAGAAAGAAATTAAAGACTTCCGAGAATTCAATAAAAAGGAAGGCACAATATACCCAAATTTATGGGACACATTGAAAGCAGTGCTCACGAGAAAATTTATAGCATTAAGTGCCTGCAAAAAGAAATTGGTAACATCACATACAAACAACTTAATGGCCCAACTGAAAACCCTGGAAAACAAAGAAGCAGATACACCCAAGAGGAGCAGAAGGCAGGAAATAATCAAACTCAGGGCTGAAATCAATCAATTAGAAACAAATAAAAGTATTCAAAGAATCAACGAAACAAAAAGCTGGTTCTTTGAGAAAATCAGCAAGATACACAAACCCTTAGCCAAACTAACTAAAAAGCAGAGAGAATCTATCCAAATCAACAAAATCAGAGATGAAAAGGGTGACATAACTACAGACACAGAGGAAATTCAAACAATCATTAGGTCATACTACAAAAGCCTGTATGCCACAAAATTTGAAAACGTACATGAAATGGATAATTTTCATGATAGATTCCATCTTCCAACATTAAGTCAAGATCAGGTAGAAAGACTGAAGAGCCCTATATCCCCCAAGGAAATTGAAGCAGTCATTCACAGTCTCCCCTCCAAAAAAAGCCCTGGGCCAGATGGTTTCGGCGCGGAATTCTACCAGACCTTCAAAGAAGTGCTCACACCAATTCTCCTCAAACTATTGCACAAAATAGAAACAGAAGGTACATTACCAAATTCATTCTATGAAACAACAGTCACCCTGATACCTAAACCACACAAAGACCCAACAAAAAAAGAGGACTTCAGACCTATCTCTCTTATGAACATTGACGCAAAAATACTCAATAAAATACTTGCAAATCGAATCCAAGAACACATCAAAGATATCATCCACCACGACCAAGTAGGCTTCATCCCAGGCATGCAAGGGTGGTTCAACATACGGAAATCCATCAATGTAATCCACCACATGAACAAACTGAAAGAGAAAAACCACATGATCATCTCCTTAGATGCTGAAAAATCAATTGACAAAGTCCAACACCCATTCAGGTTTAAAGTCTTGGAGAGATCAGGAATACAAGGCACATACCTAAAGATAGTAAGGGAATATACAGCAAGCCTATAGCCAACATCAAACTCAATGGAGAGTAACTTAAATCAATCCCACTGAAATCAGGGACAAGACAAGGTTGCCCACTCTCTCCCTACCTCTTCAACATAGTACTTGATGTCCTAGCCAGAGCAATAAGACAACTAAAGGAGATCAAGGGGATACAAATCGGAAAGGAACAGGTCAAAATGTCACTATTTGTAGATGATATGATAGTATATATGAGCAACCCCAAAAATCAACCAGAGAACTCCTCCAGCTGATAAACACCTTCAGCAAAGTGGCAGGATACAAAATCAACTCAAAAAAATCAGAAACCCTCCTGTACACCAAAGACAAAAAGGCTGAGAAAGGAATTAGGGAAACAACACCCTTCACAATAGCCACTAATAACATAAAGTACCTTGGGGTGACACTAACCAAGCAAGTGAAAGACCTGTTTGAGAAAAACTTCAAGTCTCTGAAGAAAGAAATTGAAGAAGATCTCAGAAGATGGAAAGATCTCCCGTGCTCATGGATTGGTAGGATTAACATTGTGAAAATGGCCATCCTGCCAAAAGCAATCTATAGATTCAATGCAATTCCCATCAAAATACCAACTCGATTCTTTACAGACCCTGAAAAAAAGATTCTCAGCTTCATATGGAGAAACAAAAAACTCAGAATCTCCAAAACAATCCTGTACAACAACAGATCATCTGGAGGTATTTCTATCCCCAATCTCAAGTTGTACTACAGAGCAATAGTAATAAAAACTGCATGGTATTGGCATATAAACAGAAAGGAGGATCAATGGAACCGCATAGAAGACCCAGAAATAAACCCACACCTATGAATACTTGATTTTTGACAAAGAAGCAAAAAGCATTCAATGGAAAAAAGACAGCATCTTCAACAAATGGTGCTGGTCCAACTGGATGTCCACATGCAGAAAAATGAAAATAGATCTTTATTATCACCCTGCACAAAACTAAAGTCCAAGTGGATCAAAGACCTCAACATAAAACCAGATACTCTAAATCTGTTAGAAGAAAAAGTGGGGAACAGCCTAGAACTCATAGGCACAGGAGCCACCTTCCTGAACAGAACACCAACAGCACAGGCTCTAAGAGCAACAATCAATAAATGGGACCTCATGAAACTGAAAAGCTTCTGTAAAGCAAAGGACACTGTCATCAAAACTAAACGACAGCCTACAGATTGTGAAAGAATCTTCACTAACCCTTTATCTGACAGAGGACTAATATCAAGTATATACAAAGAACTAAAGAAGCTGAAACGCAGCAAACCAAGTAATCCCATTAAAAAATGGGGAACAGAGCTAAACAGAGAATTCTTAACGGAGCAATATCGAATGGCAGAGAAACACTTAAAGAAATGCTCATCCTCATTAGCCATCAGGGAAATGCAAATCAAAACGACCCTGAGATATCACCTTACACCCATCAGAATGGCCAAGATGAAAAACTCAAGGGACAACACATGCTGGAGAGGTTGTGGAGAAAGGGGAACTCTCCTCCACTGCTGGTGGGAATGTAAACTGATACAACCACTCTGGAAATCTATCTGGCGCTTTCTAAGACAATTCGGAATAGTGCTTCCTCAACACGCAGCTATACCACTGCTAGGTATATACCCAAAGTTTGCTCAAGTACACAAAAGGGTTATTTGCTCAACCATGTTTATAGCAGCATTATTTGTAATAGCCAGAACCTGGAAACAACCCAGACGTCCATCAACGGAGGAATGGGTACAGAAATTGTGGTATTTTTACACATTGGAATACTACTCAGCAATCAAAAAGGAGGAAATCATGAAATTTGCAGGCAAATGGTGGGATCTAGAAAAGATCATCCTGAGTGAAATATCCCAGAAGGAGAAAGACAAACACGGTATATACTCACTTATATAGACCTATAAGGTATGATAAACATAATGAAATCTATACACCTAAAAAAGATTATCAAGAGATTGGACATGTGGTAAGATGATCAATCCTTGTTTAGAAAGACAGATGGGATGCGCATTGAACATTGACAGGAGTCTACTGAGCGCATTTGAAAGACTCTAACTAGCAGTGTTTTCAAAGCAAAGACTCATGACCAAACCTTTGGCAGAGTACAGGGAATCATAAGAAAGAAGGGGAGTTAGTCTTATGAGGAAAGGATAGGAGCTCCACAAGGACCAAATATATCTGGGCACAGGGTCTTTTCTGAGACTGACATGCAACCAAGGACCATGTATGAATGTAACCTAGAACCTCTGCTCAGATGTACCCTGTGGTAGCTCAGTAACCAATTGGTTTCCCATAGTGAGGGGAGCAAGGACTATTTCTAACAGAAACTCAATGACTGGCTCTTTGGCCTCCCCACCCCCCAAGGGAGGAGTAGTCCTGTTAGGCCACAGAGGAGAGCTTTGCAGCCAGTCCTGAAGATACCTGATAAAACAGGATCAGATGAATGTGGAGGAGGTCCCCCCTATCAGTGGACCTGGCAAGGGGCACAGTGGAGATGAGGGAGGAAGGGAGGGCCTGGGAGGGAATGAGGGATCGGGACACAGCTGGGATACAGCGTTAATAAAATATATCTGATAAGAAAAAAATAAAATTAAAAAAAATAGAATAAATGAGATAACAAAAAATGGAGGGAATTTCGCAAGTTAAAAAAATCAAGTAAAATAGGAATTTGGACAGTAATTACAGAGGCAAGCTTCACCTACAGAATACCAGAGATGAAAGAGAGTATATGAAGCATTGAAGATACAACAGAAGAAACTGATACTCAACAAAGAAAATGTTAAATTTAAAACCCTATGACACAAAACATCCAGGAAATCTGGAAAACTGAAAAACAAACCTAAGAATAATAGGAGTAATAAAGGAAAGAGAACAAATCTAATTCAAAGGCCAAAATAATGTTTTTATCAAAATGATATTTCGATGAAATTTTCCCTAATCTAAAGAAGATGCTTGTGAAAGTATAAGAAACACGCAGAACACCAAGTAGATCGGACCAGAAAAGAAAGTCACCTTATGAGGTAATAATCAAAAGATTAAATATACAACACACACATACACACTCACACAAGAATATCAAAAGCTACAACGGGAAAAAATTAAATAATGTATAAAGGCAGAGCCATTAAAATTACACCAACTTCACAATGAAGACTGTAAAAGTGAGAAGAGATTGAAAATATGTGCTGCAGACCCTAACAGACCATAGAGCCCAGCCCATTTGTTAGGTTCCACAGGAATCCGTACAAACCATTCATACACCAATCTCAGTTGGATATAGATGGTTTATTGAATGTATACTCTATGACTGACTGTGATCAGGGACACAGCTCAGACTCGGGACATTCGTTGAGACAATTTATCAATGCAAAACTGAAATTAGCCCACAAAGGGGCAGGGGCTACAGTGGAACAAGGTAGTCACCCCTGACTCAATTTAGTTTTACTAGCTCGACAAGACAGTTCTAGTTAACCTTGAAAGTGAAACTGGGGCTGGTTGTGCTTGTGTTTGGGGAATTGCCCAGAGTAGCAAGGCCATGGAGTATGCGGAACATAAACATACTTTCATTAACCTGACTTTGCAGAGAGAGCTTTCCCAATATGAGCAACAAGTTGAAATGAAGAGGGTGGTAAACCTGGAAAAAAGTGGCTATTTTTATCCCAAAAGGAGCAGGATGAGGAAATGATATTCCATGATATCTTACATAAGATCTTTCATGATAAAGTAAGACTTTAGCAATATATATCTACAAGTCCATCAATACAGAAGGTGCTCGAAGGAAAACAACATGTGGAGGTTAACTACACCCATGAAAACACATGGAATTAAGAATGTCATAACAGCAAATTAAAAAAAAGATAGAGAACCACACAATTATACACAGACACAGACAAACACACACAACACAACCACCCCAACACCACTACCACCAACAAAATAACGTTAATCAAAAAATGCTGGTCATTTATATTCCTCAATATCAATGGTCTCAATTCCCCAACAAAAAGACAGAGGCCAGCATAATGGATCTAAAATAGGATCCATCCTTGATGTACTTGAAAAACACATCTCAACATCAAGGATAGACATACCTCAGGTAAAGTGTTGGTAAAAGATGGACATAAGAATCAAGATGGTATAGCCATCTTAATATCACATAAAATAGACTTTAATCCGAAACTAATCAAAACAGACAGGAAAGGACACTCAAAGGAAAAATCTGCCAAGATGATATTTCAGTTCTTAACATCTATGTCCTCCATTAAAAGAGGCACACACTTTTGTAAAAGTAGCACTACTACAGTTTAAGTCACATGTTGACCAACATACACTGATACTGGGAGAATACAATACTTCACTGTCTGTTCATCAGTGGACTGTTCATCCAGACAAAAACCGAATAAAGAAATACTGGAGCTAACAGACATTATAATATAAATGGACCTAAAGGATTTCAGAACATTTCACCCAAACACAAAAGAATATATGTTCTTCTCAGCACATCATGGATCTTTCCCCAAAGTTGATTACATACATGGACACAAAACAAGTATCAAGAAATACAAGAAAATTCAAATAACTCCATGTATCCTATCAGAACACCCTGGATTAAATCTGTATATCAACAGCATAGGAACAACAAAAGCTTATAAACTCATGAAAACTCTCCAACTCTCTACTGAATAAAAACAGAATAAAGACAGACATAAAGAAATTACTTTCTGGAATTCCATATAAATGCTTAGACAAGTTACCCAAACTTTGAGGACACTATGAAAGTGGTTTCTCAATGGAAAAGGTGGAAAGGTGGTTGTAAAATCAAGAAAATAAGAGGGAGTACAGGGGCTCAGGTCTGGGTAGCAGGGGATATGCTCCCCAACTCAACTGAGTGACAATCACTATTGCTGGCATTCTGCATTCTATCATTGAAGGTGTCAAATAGATCTGTGTGGTCATGTCAGAGACCTCCCAGAAGGGGGTGACCATCCCATACGACCCCGAACCCTCCAGTTCTCCAGTCATCTTTGCAGGTGGTCAGGCCTATGCCATTCATGGGCAGTGTGCCATTCCACAGCCAGATTTAACGAAGCTGCATCAGTTTGCAATGCAACAGTCTCGTTTGCCCACGACCCATGGCAACACAGGATGCAGTGGCATTGAATTCAGCTTTCCAGAGGTGAAAGGCTATTGGGGTTTGGATGAATCTGCTCAAACTGTTTTGAGGAATTCACCATTTCAAATAGTTTGATTGACTGCCTAATTGGATATCAGGACATCAAAATTAATGAGATCTGTCAGATGTCTGGGGCACTGATCAAAATTGCAAATCCAGTGGAAGGATCTACTGATAGGCATGTTACTGTTGTGGATTCAAACATGGTTTTGTTTTAATCCCAGGTGTGGGATGTGAGACTGATTCAGAGAGTCCCCAGCAACAAACTATTTGCCTCAAGTGGGTCCTGAGAGAAACTCTTTGGCAGCTGCAGATAGTTTAAATCTAAGGACTCTGGAGAGAGAATGATTGTCAGAGCCCAGTGAGTGTGAAGGATCTCTGAGAAAGAACAAGGCTGCTGTTTCTCCCTGTAACTTCTGGTTCCTGTTGATTCAGTGAGTCAAGGAGTTGGAGATCTCCTGAAAAGAGGACTGGACTGGCTCCAAGGAACCTGATGACTATAGCTGATGACCAGCTCTCCCACTAACCCTTTCTCTCTCCTACCTGGTGTTGGGGTGTTAGAAGGGATTGGGGTGATTAGGGAGAAAGAGATATAAAAAAATAAGTAAAAGATTATTTTTAAAAGCACTCCAACAGATTACCATCACTGGATCTGCTACCAGCATTAGCCTGGCTAATTATCTAATCAATGCCCAGCTTTCCTCAGAGACAGGTAGCCTGGGGTGCAGGGAGAAAAGAGCAGATTCATCCATAGCCCCTTTCTGCTGTTCACCACCACCATGATCCATCTGTGTAGTTTCTAAACAGTCAGCGATTCCAGGTTTTAAATAGTTCATACGTTTTCAATTTCTACACACTTTATCATTCACACATGATCTCTTTGTTTTTTTTTTAATTTTTTATTAACTATTTATTACAATTTATTCACTTTGAATCCCAGCTGTGGCTCCCTCCCTCATCTCCTCCAAATCCCTCCCTCCATCCCTATTCTCCTTCTATGACCTTCCCCTAGGTCACTGATAGGGAAGGTCCTCCTCCCCTTCTATCTGACCCTAGTCTATCAGGTCTCATCAGGACTGACTGCATTGTCTTCCTCTGTGGCCTGGCAAGGCTGCATTCCCCAGGGGGAGGTGATCACAGAGCCTGCCTCTGAGTTAAAGTGTTTTAATTCCTTTCTATGTTCAGAAGTTATGCTGAGATATCCATATTTAGTTTTATAAGCTTCTCTGATTATTTGTTTTGTTTTTTGGGTATTTTCTTTGGCTCAAGAATTCTTGTTTGTCATGGAAATATAAGAGTGGAATATTAGTACATTTCAGCTTAGTTCTGTAAGGTTGGAAATTTTTCAAAAAAATTTAAATATGGACTGGAGCCTTTGCTTTGTGGATAGAAATGGATGCCACAGTGATTTATGTGAGTGTTAAGAAGAAGATGAAGTATGGAATATTTTCAAACACAATGTCACAGCAGATAACTTTTTGAACAGAACACCTTATTGTTCAGGCACTAAAATACACAATTAATAAATGAGACATCATGAAACTAAAACACTTTTATAATCGTGTATAGGTAAAACTACTATCAATAGGATAAACCAGCAGCCTATAGGAAGAGAAAAAAAATTACTAATTCTACATTGGATAGAAGTCTAATATGTAAAATATATAAACTAGATACAAAAATCTTAAATAATGCAATTAAAATGAGGTACAAATATAAGCAGAGAATTCTCAAGAGATGAATTTCATATGGCTAAGAAACACTTGAAGGAATGCTCAGCATCTTTAGCCATCAGGGAAATGCAAATGAAAGGTACTTTGAGATTTTATCTTACACCTGTCAAAGTGTCTAAGAACAAGAAAACAAGTGACAGCTCATGCTAGGTAGGATGTGAGCAAGAGGAATACTCTTCTATTGCTAGTGGGAGTGCAAATTTGTTATGTCTCTATGGAATTCAATATGGCAGTTCCTAAGAAAGTTGAGACTTGATCTGTATCAAGATCCCACTATAAACACTCTTGTACATATACCGAAATGACACTCCATCCTGCAAAGGACACTTGCAGAGCCATGTTCATTGAGGCTATTCATAAGAGCCAGAAACCAGAAACAACCTAGATGTTCTTCTATAGAAATATGAATAGAGAAAATTTGTTACATGTATACAATGCAGTGTTATACAGCTGCAGGATGGATGGATAGTTAGATAGATAGATAGATAGATAGATAGATAGATAGATAGATAGATAGATAGATAGATAGATAGATACCATAAAATTTGCAGGCAAAATGAAGAAAAAAAATTAGAAATCATCCCATTAGCTAAGCCAGACCCAGAAATAACAATATGATATGTAATACCTTAAAAGAGAATATTAGCCTTTAAGTAAGTGATGTCCAAGCTACAATCCATAGATCTGGACAGGTTAGGAAGAGGAGGGATAAGTGCATGACACAGGAATTTTCCTGGTACAGAAGGCTAGAATAAATTAAAGTGAAGTGGGAAGGGTTGAATGATGGGGAGATGGGATAGAGAGAGACACTGCTGAGAGGAATTATAAAAACCAGCACAATGGGAACTTTCTGCTATCTATAAAGGTGATCCTAAGGAGGACTTTTAGTAATGGGAGATACAGACCTCCAACTCCTAAAGTGGCAACACCCACAAAACTCATTAAACATGGAGTAGTACAGTGGGTGGCTTCAGAAAGGAAAATATAAAGTCACATACTTTACACATTTCATTATTATTCCAATGTATTGTCATCATTTTAAGCGATGAGGAATTAAAATGCCCAAGAAAATTAATTTTATTTGTCACAGGACTTAACCATAAAACACTTCATTTCTAAATTTTATTATCTGGTTCTGAATCTTGAGTGACATATAGGTTCTCTAAGTTATTTTTTGTTTGTTTGTTTCACATGTGAGCAAGCAGAATTTCTCAGATTTCTCCCATTCTCACAGTATCAATGAAATCTAAATATTCTAGTAAAGTCAGGAATGCATTGTTTTTTTTTGTTTTTGTTTGTTTATTTGTTTGTTTTGCAGCTCCCATGTAATTCAGTACCACAATTATTTCAAACTAAAGGAACACCTCTCTCTCTCTTCCCCTCTCTGTCTCTTCCTCTTCTGTCTTTAGTGTTCTTAACAATATTGTAGAATAATCACAGTATGATCATCCCTTGCTTCTGGAAGTCAATAATTTAGCAACAAACTCACACAAAAGATCATGTGTTCTAGAGCCAACTAAGAAACAGCAGTTCTACAAAAGGAATCACTAAACTACCAAAGATGTAAACTCATATTCTAACCATTCAACTTCTGAACTACACATGTCCCAAAAGTTAGGAAATTCTAACCAGTTTGGGTTTTTACAGAATGATTAATATCAGCAAGTAAGCTGCCTTTTTATTTTGTATATTAAGTGATTATGTCATCACCATGATTCAATGTCTATTAAGTCCTTCTGCACATCTAGCTGCAGCAATAATCATCTCTTGGTTTCAATATAGCAATTAATCATTGATTTACAGTTGAAAGATGACTGAAAATTTTCCTTTTTGTTAAGCAAGTAGAATACCTCATTAAAGAGCTTTTGATAGTATTATATAACTATTTTTTATTCTACCAGAGAATAGTTTATTCATTCTGTGTATCATGCTTATACTCTGAGTCTCTGAGTGCATATTTTTATCTGTATGTTTAATAAATATTCTAGAATATTCTAGAATGTATTTATATAATCATTTTAGAGTATATTTATATAATCATTCATCAATAATAAATATTATTTAATTATAGTTTATTGTATCAATTAAGTATTCTTTTCATATTTATTAAATTTTTCTTGTATGATTACTTCTGCTTTCACCGAAGAGTTGCTAAAATTTATATTCCACATCATTTTATAAAAATAACCAAAGTATCTCCAGTACTCAATGTTCTATATTGACAGTAAGTTAAACAAATACATTATTTGCATTCAATTATATTTATCTACTACTGTGAATCTTACCCAAAATGCCAATGTGAACTTTAAAATGTTTTACCCTACAAGAGATAGATTATCTTGATAAAAAGCCCTCATTTAGGGAAATCTGCTAGTCATTATCTCTGAAGTACTTGCATTGTAAACATTGGCTGCTCTTGGTAAAGACTGACTTCTCTTTCTTAGATTTTAAAATAATTATTCATAAAGATTTGACAGGTCAAATATTGTTTTTTTTGGAAAATAAAATGGTCAGTTTTAAAAATGCCTATTTTGCATTGCTTCTTTTCATCTATATTTTTAAAGTATATATTTTAAAAATCATTATTTTAACCATTCTACTAGTTGTCTTTACATTTAAATGTCATATTATCAAATATCCTCACGTTAGTTATACAGTTTCTAAGGTATCCTTGAACAAAATTTGGAAGAAAGAATGCTTTTTCAATCAAGGTTACAGAACTTACACATTCTGAAATATATGTAAATGAATTTCCTAATATTATCCTCCTCCCTTTTGCACATATTTCTTTACTAACTATTTGTAATATATGGAATTATAGAAAAATATTACTACATAATATGAAAAATTTAAGTGTATTTCTCATGAAGTATGAATTTTATATTGATTAAATAAATGGTTACACTTAAAATATTTCTTCATTTCTATTGACTTTTTACAAGAGGGACACTGATGTAAACACTTAGAATAAATGATACAAATCAAAGAATAAGACTAAGTTAATCTATTTAACAAAGCAGAAAAAAAATATTTTCTCTCTGAAGCCACAAGAATGGCAAAATGTGTATAGAGATGCAAAATAGATGCAAAAATAAATTCCACTAAAAAGAAGACTAGCTCACAAATGCACACCTGTAGTTTATTTTCTTTAAGAGAGAATTTAGGGGTCATCCACCATGTCTCTCTCTTTCTGTCTTTATTTTTCTCTCTCCACCTCCATCCAATAACTCTCTTTCATATCATATCTGTTGTATGTAGCATTTTTAATTTTTATATTATTTACAGTTTATTCATTTTGTATCCCAGCTGTAGCCCTCACCCTCATTTTCTCCCAAACCCACCCACCCTCCCTCATTTCCTCCCATGCCCCTCTCCAATATAGGAAAAACCACGAATGGGAGTTTACAAGTCTTGATGTACTAGCCCACTCCTAGGTTGCCTAGCCACCAGTGATGTCATCACTGGTCACCACTGAGAAGGGCCCAGGATAAAAGGACCCCTGCCTCTTACTTTTCTCTCTGATCTTTTCCATAGAGTTTACCAGTCCCATACCTGTACCCCTTCCCTCACTTGCAACCTAGAACCTTGTTATCCCTGGAACATTTAAGACTGCAAATTTCAAAGAACGCTTTCTGTTGGGTGTTAGTCTGATGTTTGTTAATTGATGCTGATTATTACCTGAGTACACCTATCTTTGTTGTGTAAACCTACTTGATTGGCTGATTAGATGGCCTATTTGTGAGCAGGGCAGAATGGGGTAAGCATGAGTAAGATTCCTGGGCTTTGAAGTTCAAGAGAATAATGGTAGAGAGTGACAGATGGGAAGATAGGAGGCAGGAGGACACTGCAATGGTTTAGCATGGAGAAGGAATGACGTGGGTTGTGAGGAAGGATTCCAAGGATGGCATGGGTGGAGAAAATTCCAAGATGAAAACTATAAGCAAGTATTTCTAAGATTATGAATGAAATATAGTTCAGATGAGGATGGTTAAGGAAGATGGCATTGGGTGGGGATTAGAAGGTGAATGGTAAGGTGACTGAGGCAGGATGGATAGAAATATTTGCCCAGACCAATGTAATAAAGCAATTATAAAATCTATCAGGTATGGGTGTTTTACTATTTGTGATAGTGGGTTAAATAATACTGCCACAATAATTATAAGGCTAATAATAAGCATAATATAGTCTGACACTCATTATTTATTTTCTACAACAGTTTTCTTTGTCCAAATCAAAGAATCTATCTTTGTTGCTAGGGATTCTCCTCTTGAATGTATACTGTTTGTCATTGGATTTCTAATGCAAGAAAATATGCCTTCATCTGAAAGATAGTGTCAGGGTTAGCACACTTTTTATGTCCCAGTGGTGCTATTCACAAAGTTGTGGCAGAGCTGTAATTTTCCATACATTCTTCAAGCTAGTCCCATGGAGCACATGTGGAAAATATGCTTCTGTTTCACACCACATCCCTACAGTAAGAGCTTCCCAGCTGTCCTTCTCCTCCTGATTACCCAGGTCTAGTTATGTCTCCCTAATGTGCTTAGTCTCTTTGCACTTAGTCATTCCCGTAGTGTCCATGCTTAGTAAAGGACAACATCTCATTGGCAAGCACTGATGAACATGACCCGCACCCATGGCTAGGGCCAAGGAGTACAGGATATCTGCACACCACAAAGGTATTTGGAGATCTCACTGTAGCTCATCTATATTCTTTGCACCACCCTTCTATTTTTTCAGCTCACTTCTCATGGATTAGCACTGAGATGATCTTCTGCTCTTTACTCTTTCTTCCTCTCCCCCAGGTCACACAGATGTGGATTCTAATCCAGTACCTTATTGGAATCCCCTACAGGGCTAGTATTTACACATTTTTTTGCACATCTTAATGAGGACAAAACATCTGGTGTCTATAACCCAAACAAGCAAAATTTAAAAGAAAATTGTGTGTAAATGAGAATGCAACATTAAACTGAGAATTGTTCATGTATTTCCACAAAAGGCAATTCAAAACAAAGCCCAATTACATCTAGAGATGATTTTCTAATTTAGTTACCTGAGTTTATAGACTATGTGTGACATCTATGTCTTTAATATAATAATACCAATTTAGATATGTTATAGTACTAACATATTAAATTCAAATAGCTATAACTAATACACCTAAAATAGATGGGTTACAGAATATTCATAGGAAATTTATCATCTGAAATATAATATAAAAATTCCCATAGCATATTACATATTACAGCAAGGAAAAGAAGCAAAAAATTAAGATCATTATTATAAAGCAAAGTCAGTGTCTTCATGTAACCCACAAGTTAAAAAAAAGAAAAGAAAACAGTTGGAATGAGCAGAACACTTACAAGAAATACCTGCTCTTATTGTACCATGAATCATACAATTGGAGAGAAAAAAAAAACACATTATTTTCAATAAAGCATTGAGAAATGCCGGATATCCAGTGCATATGAATTGAGATCTAACTAGTATGTGCCGCAAATACTAACAAAATGAACAACTAAAAGCTTAGGTATCAGATTCAAATTAAAAAAAAAAAACTATAAGGAAATACAAAGCAAACAATTTCAATTTTAGACATTGTATGGGCTAATATTATGTAAAAAAAACAAAACCAAACCAAAAACAAAACAAAACAAAAACATAAAGAAAGGAAAGAAATGAATAAAAAGGTAAAAATAAATGGAATTATATTATGCTAAATGACTTTGCATAGGAATAGATAAAAATTCTGAATTATTTCATATCTCATGGGAAGATGAATAGATAACAATCACCCATAATATCAATGGCTGAAGGTTAATATTTTTCTAAGTTAAAATTGGCAGTATGTTTAATAAAGCACATGCAGAAAGCTGTTGATTTTGCAAGGACAAAACAAACATCTTTGATTTCTTCCAGAAATATGGCAGCAATGAATAAGTTGCCTGGGATTTTGTAAACAAGCATTAGAACAACAAGCGCTAGGAACTGAGCCATATTTTCTATTAGTTCACAGAGTCTGCTGCATCTCCTAACCCTCACTTGAAACTGAGCCTTTAGCAGACCTGGATATGGACACAATGATTTTTCTGTAATCTTATGTGTTAGAATAATTATTTGAAAATATAAATAAAGCAAATATGCAGACCCCATATTCCAAAGTTATATGGAAGAATTGAAATGTGAGAACATTTGAGCATAGAGAATACAAAATAAAGCCCAGTTAGAAATGCAAAACAAACAAACAAACAAAGAACAAAAAGAAATATGTTCTTTGGTACTATATCTGAATTTTCTTCACTTTGGTTCAGTACATTAACCCTATATGTTGGCTGTGTGGCACTGGACTACCATTAGGCTTGGAGATCTCTCTGCCAGCTCTGCATCTACCTGGTCCACCTGGGTCATAGACACCAAGACTAGCACAGACAGCAAAGTCAGGGGAGGTGAGCCGGGAACCATTGTTCCCCATAGCAAGGAGGCACGTGTAGCACCAAACCAACTTACAGCTTGGCGACCATTCAACCTGCTCCCCTAGAACACAGACAGTGAAACCAGCAGAAGGACCAGCAGGAAGATGAACAGCAGAGGAAACCAGATGGCTAGAGGCCAGGGTAAGAAAATAAGCAACAAAACTCAGAACTCCATGTATAGTACCACTGGAAACCAACGGTCTTATCACAGCAAACCCTAGCGATACTATCACAATTGAAGCACAAGAAAAATATTTTAAATCTAAGGTTATGAAAATGATTAGAGGCCTTATAGGAGGAAGATAAAGCTTGAAAAGTAACACAGGAAAATACTATCAAACAAGTAAAAGAATTGAAAAGAAAAGTCTCTTAAAGAAATTAAAGTACAAGAAACTAAAATTAAACAGGAGAAGGAAATGAACAAAACAGTTCAAGGCCATATAATGAAGCTAGAAGCAATAAATAAAACACAATCTGAGACATTCCTAGGGATGGAACACCTAGAAGAGAGGACAGGAACTACAGACACAAACTTCACCAACAGAATACAAGAGATGGAAGAGAGAATCTAAGGAGTAGAAGATATGATTAAATAAATTGATATATCAAACAAAGAAAATGGTAAATCTAAAAAAGTTTGTGACACAGAACATTCAAGAAATCTGGAACGTTATGAAAAGACAAAAATCTAATAATAATAGGAATAGAAGAAGAAAAAAACACACAGCTCCAAAAGCCCAGAAAATATTTACCACAAAATCATAGAAAGAAACTTCTCCAACCTAAAGAAAAAGATGCCTATAAACATACAGGGTGCCAAGGTGATCAAAGAGCCTGCCACAGTTTATCTCAGAGACAGCCCCTGCTCCCCTTAAAAATGAATTCACTTGGAGACTGAGTCTCTGGGCTACATCTGAGCAGAGGTTTTAAGTCCTCTCCATACATGCAGTCACTAACAGACCACAGATGTCAGCCTGACTATTATACACAGCAAAACTTTTAAACACCGTAGAGGGAGAAAGCAAGATATTCCAGGACAAAAACAAAGCTAAACAGTATATATCCACAAATCCAACGATACAGATAATTCTTAAAGGAAAACTTCAACTCAAGGAGGCCAACAATACCCAGGAAAACATAAGAAATGAATAACTTAGCATCAGCAAGCCAAAAGGAAGGAATCACACAAGCACACTCTATCAACACAAACATCAAAATAACAGGAAGTAACAACAACTGGTCATTAATAGCTCTCACCATCAATTGCATCAACTTCTCAAAAATAAGACACAAGTTGGCAGAAAGGATACAAAACCAGGACCCAACTTTCTGCTGCATACAAGAAACACACCTCAGCAATAAAAATAGACATTACCTCAAAATAATGTCTGGAAAAAGGCTGGAAAATGGTTTTCTCAGTAAAGAAACCCAAGAAGTAAGGTGGAATAGGCATTCTAGAATCTAATAATATAGACCTCCAACCAAAATTAATCAAAAAAGATGGAGAAGGACATTTCATACCTATCAAGAGAAAAATACATGGAGACAATTTCTCAAATCAGAAAATCTATGGCCCCAAAGCAAGGGCAACCTCATTCATAAAGGAAACATTACTAAAGCTTAAACACATTAATAGTAGGAGACTTCAACACCCCACTCTCTTCAATAGACAGATCATCAAAGACAGAAATTAAATGGGGAAATAAAGATATTAACAGTTGTCATGAATCAAATGGACCTAACAGATGTCTACAGAACATTTCATCTAAACACAAGAGAAAATACTTTTTTCTCAGCACCTCACAAAACCTTCTCCAAAATTGACCAAATACTCAGTTACATAGCAAGCCTCAACAGATATAAGTAGATTGAAATAATCAGCTGCATTTAATCACTTTATTGTGGACTAAAGCTGGAATTCAAACATATATATATAGTTGAAATATGCACATTCTCGCTTAAAATTAAAAATAAGAGTTCCTTCAGTAATTTTATTTTACAAAATATGCTCAATACATCATCTGAAAATTAATTCTTTTAAATATTATATTGTGCCTTCAGAGTAGCTTGAGTTTAGCTTGTGTTTTGTGTCTAACATGATAAAGTATTATGTTTGCAGTCTCCAAGTGGGTTCCCTACTAAGGGAATCAGGGACTGCCTCTCACATTAAATTAGTGGCAGCCTCTTTGATCACCTCCCCCGGGGAAGTACAGCCTTGCCAGGCCATCTAGGAAGATGATACAGCCAGCCCTGATGAGATCTGATAGGCTAGCTTCAGATAAAAGAGGAGAGGGACCGCCCTTATCAGTGGACTAGGGAAAGGACACAGGGAAAGAAGAGAAAGGGAGTGTGGGAGGAGACAAGAGGGGGATACATAGTGAATAAATTTTATTAAATAATAATAAATAAAAAAGAAAACCATGTGTGAAATAAAATGGTAAAAAAAGAAAAATATGCATGTCTTTCAATTGTTGGTGAATATAAGCCATATATTAATTTAAATATAAAAAATGTAAGTCAAATGTTATATTGGATATTTTATTGGAAATATATTAATGTTGTTTTGACTACACTTTATTAGTTGCATATGTTTATTTTCTTGTGATTTGTTGTAATGCTTATAATAAGAAGTAACACATTGTTTATTTAAGAAGAAAAGATGATTTAATAACAACACATAGGGTTTTGTTTTCCTTTTTGATTTTTAGAGGTTTTTCTGTTGTTTTTATTCACTTTACATTCTTGTTGCAGTCCCATTCCTTTTCCCCTCCTAGTGCCACCCACACTTCCTTCTGAGCCTAAAACATGTTAAACATCTTTCACATTGAGTGTATATCCCTTAGTGTTTAACCTTTCTGGTTCCTGGCTCCCCCCTTGCTTATTTGTGAGCCCAAGGACCTCTGTGCCTCTTACATAAAACCTACCTAGAACTCCCATACTTAAAAAAAAAATCAGCTCCTATGTTGATTACTTTAAAACAATATTAATTAAATGTCTAGACAATATTCTGAAAAGTTATTTTTTATTTGATCAAGGAATTCGTTTTAATTAGAGTTTTTATTGCTATGGTGAAACACCATGCCTAAAACAACTTGGAAAGAGAAGTTTTGTTTTGTTTTCAGCTTATAGTTCCACAATGCCATCCATCACACAAAGAAGCCAGTGAAAGAGTTCAGGGAAGAAATCTGAAGACAGGAACTAAACTAGAGGCCCTAAAGAAATTATGTTTACTGGCTTACTTTTTATGGATTTCTTAGCCTGCTTTCTTTCTTATTTGTGTATTTATTTAATGAATTAGCTAATTAGTTAATTATTATTCTATCATATATTATATTTTCATTAATTACATATATTATACAATGTTGGTATAATGCTCTTTTGGAATGTATACAATTTACCCTTATTCATTCAAATGCTGATTTCTCTCCCCCACTATCAAGTTTCAATCTGGACATTGCATTTTGATGCTTATTCTAAATAACAAGTTTGTGTAAACATGCCACCATTTGTTCTCTAAATTGTCAATTAAAACAACCAGCCACAATGTTGAGCAATGGAGAAGATAGGATAGGACATCCTGGTCTGGAGTAGGAGGAAGAGGAAGGAAACAAGGGGAAGGAGAAGAGGAGAATCTGGAGGAGAGGTTTTGGAACCATGTGGAGAAATGAACCAGACCTAAGATATCCCTAAAAGCAAGTATAATGGGTGAATCTGAATGGTAGGAAATCATGCGGGCTTGGAGGTTTAGGATGGAGTAACTTTTGCCCAGTATTGTACTCTAGGTTAATTAAATAAATCCTAGTCTCTGTGTGGTGATTTGGCTATACTGCTGTTTAGGAATAACAGCTGCTTAACTAAAAGATATACAATAGTAAATTTTAATACCCTCAACAACACAGTTTCTCCTCTTTCCTCTCCTTCCATTCTCTAACTCCCCATCACACTTCCCTTCTCCACCAGATTTGATCCTCCTCTGTTTCCCTTCAAAAAAGAGCAAGCCTCCCAAGGATAGCAAATAAACATGACATAAGAAGTTAAAATAAGGCACATACCTCATATCAAAGCTGAAGAGGCAACCCTTGTAGATAAAAGGAGGTCCCTGAAGCAGGCAAAAGAGTCAGAGAGAGTCCCCACATGCACTCTTCAGACTCCCCCAAGTACACCAAGCTACACAGCCATAACATATGTGGAGAGGACCTAGGTCAGACACATACATCAAACTAATTTCTTATAACACCCAGGACTAAGAATCAAGGAGAGACATAGCCAAGAGTATGATAGGCCCTCCCACATCAATCATCATTCAAGAAAATGCACCACAGGCTGTACACAGGTCATTCTTGCAGAAAATCTTCTTCATTGTGGTGAACTCTTCAAAATGCCTCTAGCTAGTGTCAACTTGACATAAAATTAAGCATCACAATTGGCCTCTTGTCACCTTGATGTACAAACATATCACTCTTAAATCATAACTTTTCTTATTTATACCCAAACACTCATATTAATTCTAATGTCACAATATGAAACAGTATAATTTTTAAGAACTCCACACTTTTTAACTATTTTAACAATTTTAAGTTCATTCTTTTAATATACCTGAAATCACTTCCAAAGACTGTTAGTATAATAATGTCTCTCCAAAACTCTGAAGTACCTACAATTTGAAATACTCTTAAGTCCAAGTGGATCAAAGATTTCAATATAAAACAGACATAAGAAATCAGTTAGAAGAAAAAGTTGGTAATAGCCTAGAACTCATTGGCACAAGAGATAACTTCCTGAGCAGAACACCAAAAGCACAGGCTCTAAGAGCAACAATCAATAAATGGGACCTCATGAAACTGAAAAGCTTCTGTAAAGCAAAGGACACTGACATCAGAACAAAATGACAGCCTACAGATTGGGAAAAGATCTTCACCAACCCTATTTCTGACAGAGGGCTAATATCCACAATATATAAAGAATTAAAGAAGTTAAAAAGAAATAAATCAAGAAATCCAATTAAAAAATGGGGTACAGAGATAAACAGAGAATTCTCTATAGAAGAATATAGAATGGCAGAGAAACACTAAAAGAGATGCTCAACATCCTTAGCCTTCAGAGAGATGCAAATCAAAACGACCCTGAGATTTCACCTTACACCCACCAGAATGGCTAAGATCAAAACCTCAAGTGAAAATACATGCTGGAGAGGATATGGAGAAAGAGGAACCCTCCTCCATTGCTGGTGGAAATGTAAACTTGTACAAACACTTTGGAAATCAATCTGGCAATTTCTCAGATAATTAGGACTAGCACTTCCTCAAGATCTAGCTATACTGCTCCTAGGCATATATCCAAACGATGCTCAAATACAGAAGGACATTTGCTCAACCATGTTTGTAGCAGCTTTATTTGTAATAGCCAGAACGTGGAAACAACCCAGATGTCCCTCAATGGAGGAATGGACACAGAAATTGTGGTACTTTTACACAATGGAATACTACTCAGCAATTAAAAACAAGGAAATCATGAATTTTGCAGGCAAATGGTGGTAACTAGAAAAGATCATCCAGAGTGAGGTATCCCAGGAACAGAAAGACATAAATGGTACATACTCACTTATAAGTGGATACTAGACCTATAATATAGGATAAACATACAAAAATCTGTACACCTAAAGTAGTTAAACAAGAAGAAGGACCATGAGTAAGATAATCAATTTTCACTCAGAAAGACAAACAGAATAGACATTGGAAGAAGGAGAAAACAGGAAACAGGACAGGAGCCTTCCACAGAGGGCTTCTGAAAGACTCTACCCAGCAGTGTACCAAAGCAGATGCAGATTCTCATAACCAAACTTTGGGCAGAGTGCAGGGAATTATATGAAAGAAGGGGGAGTTAGTAAGACCTGGAGAGACAGGAGCTCCACAAGGAGAGTAAAATATATGGACACAGGGGTCTTTTCTGAGACTGAGTCTCCATCCAAATACCATTCATAGAAATAATCTAGAAGCCATGCTCAGATGTAGCCCTTGGCAGCTCAGTATCCAAGTGGGTACCCTACTAAGGGAAACAGGGACTGTCTCTGGCATGAACTCAGTGGCTGGCCCTTTAACCCCCCCTAAGGGGGGAAGCAGCCTTGCCAGGCCACAGAGGAGGACATTGAAGCCAGTCCTGCTGAGACCTGATAACTAGGTTCAGATGGAAGGGGAGTAGGACCTCCCCTATCAGTGGACTTGAAGAGAGGTATGGGAGGAGATGAAGAAAAGAGAGTGGAATTTGGAGGGAATGAGGGAGGGAGTGACATCTGGGGTACAAAGTGAATAAAATGTAATTAATGTAAAAAATAAAATTTAATTAAATAAGAAATGAAAGACTTTTAACTACCCGTCCTATAAAAAATAGAAAAGCAGTTTAGTCAGGGTTTCTTTCTTAATTAGTTTCTTTAGATGTAGATATTTTAGTAGGTTTATCCTATATTATATGTGTATATGACTGAGTATATACTGTGTGTGTCTTTCTGCTTCTGGGACAGCTCATACAGGATGATCCTTTCCAGGTCCCATCATTTACCTATATATCTCATGATTTCCTTGTTTTTCATTGTAGAGTAATACTCCATTGTGTAGATGTACCACAATTTCTGCATCCATTCTTCAGTTGAGGGGCATCTGGGCTGTTTCCAGCTTCTGGCTATTACAAATAAAGCTGCTGCAAACATGGTTGAGCAAATGTCCTTATTGTGTACTTGAGCCACTTTTGGATATATGCTTAGGAATGGTATGGCTGGATCCTGAGGAAGTTCTATTCCTAGTTGTCTGAAGGCAAAGAGGATGAACATCAGAAGAAAAAAACTGGAAACAACCTAAAAACCTGCCACAGAGGGCCTCTGAAAGGCTCTGCCCTGCAGACTATCAAAGCAGATGCTGAGACTTATGGCCAACTGTTGGGCAGAGTGCATGGAATCTTATGTAAGAAGTGGGAAATAGTAAGATCTGGAGAGGACAGGAACCCCACAAGGAGAGGAACAGAACCAGAAAATTTGAACACAGGGGTCTTCCCAGAGACTCATACTCCAACCAAGGACTATTCATGGAGATAACCTAGAACCCCTGTACAGATAGATGTAGCCCATGGCAGTTTAGTGTCCATAGTAATGGGAAGAGGGACTGCCTCTGACATAATCTAATTGGCCTGATCTTTGATCACCTCCTCCTGAGGGGGGAGCAGCCTTACCAGGCCACAGAAGATGACAATGCAGCCACTCCGGATGTGATCTGATAGACTAAGATCAGAAGGAAGGAGAGGAGGACCTCCCCTATCAGTGGACTAGGAGAGGGGCATGGGTGAAGAAGAGAGAGGGAGGGTGGTACCGGGACGGGAGGACGGAGGGGCTTATGGGAGATACAAAGTGAATAAAGTGTAATTAATAAAATGAAATGAAATTAAAAAATCCTGAAAAAATTAGAAAAGCAATTATCTAGCTTCTTTTTTTCTACCTTTATTATTATTATTATTATTATTATTATTATTATTATTATTATTATTACTTATATTTTATTAACTCTGTATCCCAGCTGTATCCTGCTCCCTTATTCCCTCCCAATCCCACCCTCCCTCCCTCAGCTTCTCCCTGCCCCTTTCCAAGTCCATGGATTGAGGAGGACCTCCTCCCCTTTGCCTGGCCCTGTTTTATCAGGTATCTTCAGGACTGGCAGCAAAGTCCTCCTATGTGGCCTAGCAGGGCTGCTCCTTCCTTGGGGGATGGGGAGGTCAAAGAGCCTGCCATTGAGTTCATGTCAGAAATAGTCCCTGTTCCCCTTACTATGGGAAACCAATTGGTTATTGAACTACCACAGGCTACATCTGAGCAAAGGTTCTAGGTTATATCCATACATGGTCCTTATCTAACTTCTTATTCCTAGTGGAGAATTAAGTCACATTCACATTCTGAACACAAGCAAAACCCAGTTCTAACAGCGTCCAATAAATTAGTATCCAATGTCTGGAATACGTTCATCATCTCTTGGGCTCCAATTGGCTTTGACAGTCATTCTTCTCTGGCTTTGTCATTTATAGAAGTGTTTGTCTTACTGAATCAGGCTGTCTTTATTCAACACATTTTGGTCACAGTAGTCATCCATGATCCCCGATAGCAAAAATGTTTGTGCAAGCACTGTGCACCTTCACTAGTAATCTATCTGGGATTTTTTTCACGGCCTCTGACACTGCCACATGATGGCAAACAACAACTTCCAACTACTCTCCATGATAATTTCTTTATTCATTATTATTATTATTTTACTATTATTTAGTACAATTTATTCACTTTGTACTTTGTATCCTGGCTGTGGCCCCCTCTTTCACCTCCTCCAATCCCACCCACCCTACCTCTTCTCCCCCGATGTTCCTCCCCTAGTCCATTGGAGGGGAGATCTTCCTTCCCTACTATCTCATCCTATCCTATCAGGGCACATTAGGACTGTCTGGATACTCTTTCTCTGTGGCCTTCTTAGGCCGCCTTGCCAGGAAGTATTTGTTGGGGTCTTAGAAATAACCTCCAGCACTACTACAATGAAAAGCTAGTGCATTGATCAGCTATAGCCTCATAGACTCATACAACTAGGTAACTGATCAAAGGTAAGATCCACGTATAGAGTGGAATCTTACTGTGCTCTGAAAAGGGAAATTTTGAGTTATAACTGGAAATATGCTGAGTGAAGTAAAACACCTTGAAAAGGTGTGCTCTCACTCATATGGGATCTGAGCTTTGAATTTTGAGTCCTATAGTTTAGTTAAAACTAAATTAAAAATGCAGTTTTTAAAGTGTTTAAACATAGTTATTCTGTGTGAGTAGATAATATTATTCCTAGAAGTCATACATTTTCAAACTATACATGAATGACATATAAGTTAATATTGTGGTTTTGCCAAGGGAATTTCCAAAATTTCCTAAACAGCATTCGTTATTTTTATTTTTGCCCTTACCAAGAGCAGATGGTTAGGCTATGGTTGAAGATACATCACACATTGGATACACAGGAAATACACATCAAGCTGGAACTCCCACCCTATTGGCTAGAATATGTCATGTTGGAAGGTGATACATGGGCTTCTAAGAAAGAAAAATTGTCAACTATATTAGTTAGCTTTGAACACCGTTTTCTCTAACACTGAACTGCCAAGGAAGACATGCTCACTCATGAAATAGTGGCATGGTGGTTTAGGAAGTAACTAACCATTTTCTGATTGAAATTGGGTCCCTGTAGGAGGTAATTCGGGCCTTCTATGGTATCTAGTAAAAACCTTATTGCTAAAGAGGTCACAGTTTCTACATGATCTACTAATATTTGTGTTTTTGTTTTGTTGTTTTGGGTTTTGTTATTGTTATTTTTCTTAAGTGGAGATGCAGTTAAATTGCGTTCTAAATATTTATGTTTATGCACATTGAATAATGCTACTCTCAACATTGTTGTAACAAGGAGGCTCTTCTCTGCAGCAGGCAATAGTTAAAGTGGAAACCCATGATTTGTCAGAGTGCTGAGAGTAAGTGTTCTTCAGTGCTCATTTCCAAACAAAACATTATAAAATTATGGAAGAGGAAGTGGAAAGACTCTAGGATCTAGAAGTGAGGGAGGATCGTTGTAAGACACTCTTTTCTGGATATGAAATATCTGTTACAATCATTTACTGTCGGATATTGTGACCAGATGCATAGTCCCTGCACACACTAGTAGTTTGGAGCAAGTGAACCACCAGTACTGGGAGGTAAAAACAGAAAATAATGAGAAGCAAATATAATCATAATAAATTTTGTATATGTGTTCATGCATAATAGTTAAACACTTTTTAAAAGTAATCTAAAATGTTTATTGATTTTATAGATTATTATATGATATATTGATATATTAATATTAATATTGAAATATAAATTTGTTCATTTGCAATTTGCTGGATATTATATGACAGCATTTCATAAAGTCGTTGAACAATTTATACAAAAATTAAAGACAAGAAATAAGATTTTTCAAAGATTTTGGAAAAAATTTCATTATCATACAGGAAAACAAAGATTACAGTAATGAGCAAGCTATTTGTCTGTTAAATTTTTAAAAAAATTTTTTTCCAGAGCTGAGGACTGAACCCAGGGCCTTTGCACTTGCTAGGCAAGCACTCTACCACTGAGCTAAATCCCCAACCCCAACTGTGTAGCCCAGGCTGGCCTCGAACTCGTGATCCTCCTGCCTCTGCCTCCTTCAGCAAATCCTACCTGTGTGCGCCACCACAACCGGCTTTTAAAAAGTTAATAACACCAAATAAACAGCAGAAAATTAGTTCTAAACTGATTTATAAATTTGTATAGAATTTTGAAAATGATGGACATATAACTCAGTCTTTTTGCTGACTTTTATCATACAAAGAATAAGAGAACAATCATTACAAACAATTCACACCACTGGTTTTAAAAGATAATATTGTATATATTTCACCATAACCGAGGATTTCTTAACAGGGAAATATGAAAGTTATAATTGTGATCTATTATTTTTAAATAATAAACAATTTATAAGTCAAAGATGTATGTAAGTTAAGCATAAATTCAGAGAATATATTTAGTGCATCAACAACAAACAAACAACAAACAACAACAAAATGTGAATATTTTTCACAGATAAGAGAATCCATTGTGGACTAAAAACATAGCTCAGTGGATAACTATGCTTGCAATGCAAACATGAGGACCTAAATTTAGATCTTCAGCATCCACATTATAAAGCTTGGCATGGCCACATGAGTTTGTAATTTCCCTACCAAGATTAGAGGGAGACCAGAGGACAGATAGGCTCTTTGACATGATAACTTACATGAAATCAGCATGAGCTCTATATCCAGGATTAATAAGTCTGAAAGTGATAGAACAAAACTCTGTGTCCTTTTGTAGTCTCTGAATGTACAAGCACAGATAAATGAAACAACATGCTGGTACACAAATGTATGTACACACACACAATCTGAATTGGTGAGAAAATTATGAATAATGTAGTAGAAAACAAGCATTTGTCTAGGAGAAAATAAACAGTAGAAAAGCAAAATGAACATTAATTTAGGAACACAACTGTTATGGAAATACAGAGGAACAAAAACCATTATTATTTTCTCACCAAAATATCCCATTTTGCCAATGAAGTGAAACAATGAGTAATACAGTCTGGATTTATTTATAACCACATTATTATTCATGAAATCCATCTTTTTTTCCAATACTTATACAACCTAATATATTACTGACTGTTGGTTTACTGACTGTTGATTAAGCTGTACCCATGATACTGCCCTTGTTTGAATAGCATCTTGCCTACATGTTTACAAAATAAAGTTAAATTCCTACTAAGTACCTGAACTATTTTAAAATAATACATATGTCAAAAATAATTCAGCAGTAACTTTTATCACGGAGATATTGAGGGAAATATTTAAACTTATATGAAGCAATGTCAAAAAATGTTTTTGTCCCAGAAAAAAAAAGTATGTATTTATGTAAAACGCTGAAATTTAGAAAACAGAATATGGTTTAGAGTGAATACACAAGTGGCATATCCACAAAAAAGTAAGCATTCAAACTTATTTTAGTAAAACTTAAGTGAGTCACACAAGTCTATTAAAGATGATAATGCTTCTATTTCAAAGTCTAAGTAATATGTTCAAGAACATGCATTACATTTTTATTCCTTAAACTAAACAAATTCTATCTACTATCATCATTTTGCATAGAGAGACAGAGCATAGAGATTGAAGAAAATATGAAGAATGCTGACAGTAGACAGCAGGTAAACAGAGTAAGATGCTGCTGCAACAGTCTTGACGATAAAGGCTTGGTATTAAATTACAGTGAAAAATATTGAAAGTTTTGTACAGATGTCTATTATAATATATTCTGTAGAAAAAAAATTTACATTTAAATTGCAAGTCTGTATCACATAACTGTGCTTTAAAATAATAAAAGTATGATACCTGAAACTCAGTTTGAAATCACAATATCAAAGCAATTATAAACTAAAACAGATTCATTTATCAACCTAACACAAACATTGTTCTATATACAAAGTGCTGCTTTTCTTACCTTAATTTTTGCAGACTTTTAGTATCAGCCTGAAGCAATTAACCTGCAAAGTTTCTGAAATGTAAATGGAAATTGTTTTCCTGGAGATAGTTTTTTTATGTCAAAAGAATTTAAGATTTAAAAGCAAACAATTAAAAATTTGTCTCCTAATGGTATATAGGTAGGTCAGCAAATAATTGGTAGATAGTAGGCACTAGGTAAGAAAAGAGATGATACATAAATAGACAGACAGACAAATGGATAGATAGATAGATAGATAGATAGATAGATAGATAGATAGATAGAT